>NC_064920.1:408465477-408837143 GCF_023897955.1 Schistocerca gregaria
TAGACTTTTGATTTAAATGATTTACAAGTAAATGAGACTCCCCACTGAATAGCAGAAGTATTGAGTCCACAACATGCACACGAAAATGAATGTAACTTTGTTGATGCAGATGGAGTGGGGTGAGGGGTTGTGTCAGAGGAGGGGGGTAGAGGGGAAAAAAATGGGGGTAGAGGGAAAAAGATGTGGAAAGTGGCACGAGGGGGTTCAGGAGGGGTAAACACATACTTTGATGATGACGTGAAGGTGTGGAGTGGGGATGGGTGACAGGACAGTGGAAGTTGAGACTGTTGGATGGAGGGTGTGGGTGCTGTGAGTTAGTGGATATTGTAGTCAATAGGATTAAGGAAGTGGAGATTGTATCGCAAGGATAACTCCCGTCCATGTAATTCAGAAAACCTGTGCTGAGGGGAAAGATGCAGGTGGTACAGGGTATGAAGCAGTCACCTGTGCTACTGTGTGGTCAACTCTTCTCTTGGCCTTAGTTTGGCAGTTGCTATTCATTTTGGTAGACAGCAGGTTGGTGGTCATGCCCACATGAAATTCTGAGTAGAAATTGCAGCAGAGGTGGTATAAGACCTCTTACTCCAGTCCCGGTGCAGGCTTATAATATCATATCGGAGGCAGAGCCACCTCTGAAAGCAGCCATATCATATACCAGCCCAGCTGCAATTTTTGCATGGCATTTTCTGTGGCATAACCTACCAACCAACTGTGCCTCACAATGAACAACCACTGCCAAACCGTGCCCAAGAGAAGAGTTGAGCACCCAGTGGCACAACATGTGGTTGCACACAACATGCTTAAGTTCAGTGGTTGCTTCACAACCTGTACCATTTGCATCCTTCCCCTCAGCATCAGCTATCCTGAACTAGGTAGCTGGGAGTTATGCTTGCAACACACCCTTCACTCCCAGATTCCTCCCGTCCTCCATCTCCACTAAACCACTGCAACCACACACTCTGCCCAACAGTCTCACCTCGCACCCCTTCCCATTCCACACCTTCATGTCATTATAATTTGGCCCCACACGAATTCACTAGCTCCAGTGCCCATGTGCCGCGTTACGTTCCCATACACCTGCTGCCCCACCTCCTCACTGTTATACTCCACACCAGCTGGCTTCCTCCAAGCCACCACCTACTCCTCCACTACAACATCTCCCTCCCACTTCTTGCTCCATTTGCAATCCCTCCCCCTGCTTCTCGCTCTTTCTCCTTCCACTCACCCTACCTGACACAATCCCTCACCACAGTCCACTAACCTCATTGCAATCCCAGCATTGTGTGTTCAGCTAGTACACTGCACGTGTGTGTGTGTGTGTGTGTGTGTGTGTGTGTGTGTGTGTGTGTGTGTGTGAGCACGCACTCTAGCTCATCAAAGGATTTTTTGCAAAAGCTATCAAATTTTAGTACTTCTGTGTGTGTCTCTCGACAACTCAATGTTGTTTCTATTTGGTACGTGGTATACTTTACTCCCCTCCCCAATGAACCATGGACCTTGCCGTTGGTAGGGAGGCTTGCGTGCCTCAACGATACAGATAGCCGTACTGTAGGTGCAACCACAACGGAGGGGTATCTGTTGAGAGGCCAGACGAACTTATGGTTCCTGAAGAGGGGCAGCAGCCTTTTCAGTAGTTGCAGGGGCAACAGTCTGGATGATTGACTGATATGGCCTTGTACCACTAACCAAAACGGCCTTGCTGCACTGGTACTGCGAACGGCTGAAAGCAAGGGGAACCTACAGTCATAATTTTTCCCGAGGGCATGCAGCAGCTTTACTGCATGGTTAAATAATGATGGCGTCCTCTTGGGTAAAATATTCCGGAGGTAAAATAGTACACCATTCCGACTTCCAGGCGGGGACTACTCAAGAGGACGTAGTTATCAGGAGAAAGAAAACTGGCGGTCAATGGGTCAGAGTGTGGAATGTCAGATCCCTTAATCGGGCAAGTAGGTTAGAAAATTTAAAAAGGGAAATTTTGCACAGACCATAACTTAATCAAAGGTGAAAGTTAGATATAGTGGGAATTAGTGAAGTTTGATGGCAGGAGGAACAAGACTTCTGGTCAGGTGAGTACAGGGTTATAAATACAAAATCAAATAGGGGTAATGCAAGAGTAGGTTTAATAATGAATAAAAAAAATAGGAGTATGGGTAAGCTACTACAAACAGCATAGTGAACGCATTATTGTGGCCAAGACAGACACAAAGCCCACGTCTACTACGGTAGTACAAGTTTATATGGCAACTTGCTCTGCAGATGACGAACTTGATGAAATGTATGATGAGATAAATGAAATTATTCAGATAGTGAAGGGAGACGAAAATTTAATAGTCATGGTTGACTGGAATTCGATAGTAGGAAAGGGAAACGTAGTAGGTGAATATGGAATGGGGATAAGAAATGAAAGAGCAAGCCGCCTGGTAGAATTTTGCACAGAGCATAACTTAATCATAGCTAACACTTGCTTCAAGAATCATAAAAGGACACTGTATACATGGAAGAATGCTGGAGATAATACCAGGTTTCAGATAGATTATATACTGGTAAGACAGAGATTTAGGAATCAGTATCTCGTCTCCTACCTTCCAAACAAGAAATACTGGCAGAAGTAAAGCTGTGAGGACCGGGCGTGAGTCGTGCTTCAGTAGCTCAGATGGTAGAGCACTTGCCTGCGAAAGGCAAAGGTCCCGAGTTCGAGTCTCGGTCGGGCACACAGTTTTAATCTGCCAGGAAGTTTCAGTTATAACTTGTGCTTCCTTCCTATCACTGGGCCAAGGGATCTATGTTACAGTGTGATTAAAACGGGAGATCGCTGAGCATAAAATTTTGTATATAATCTGACAGGTAGTCCATCGGGCCCTGGAGCCTTGCACGATTTTAGCTATTTCTGAACCCCAAGGACACTAATAGCTATAGTACTCATCTTTGCAGCGGTGCAAGAAGTAAACTGGGATAGTACTTTTCCATTTTACTTCATAAAGGAAAATTTGAAAATGAAATTCAGCATTTCTGCTACTGCTTTTCTGCTCTCAATTTCAGTTACTGTATCATCCATGATTACCTGGAAACTAATTTTCGTGCCACTGAGAACCTTTACGTATGATCAGAATTTCTTTCAGTGAGATTATGGTATAGTGCTCATTGAAGGCTTCACCCATTGTGCTCTTGCCAGCCTAATGTGCTTCAATCAGCATCTCTCAATCTATAGCTCTATGATTATTACTAAAACTTATTATGTGGCAGTCAGTTTCCTTAGCAGCTTACTTACAGAAATTGTATACCATGGAAGGTTCCACCCTTCTAGGACTGTTGTACTAGGTACACATCTACCCAGTGCATGCTAAACTGTTCTTTTATACTAGAGCCATATACTTCTCCTATACCAGAAGCGGCCAAGATTTCAACTCTCAGGATGAGCCCTCGCCTGAGTGCCAAAGTGCTCAGCCCTGCTACGTGTTTTCCCCACCACCACACCACAATGTCTGAGCATGCAAATAAATTTTCAGTGTTGTTTAATTATTTTGGTGTGCTGAAGATTTAATTTTTATGTGGTACAAACTGCCGGAATACGGACAGATGCAGGTAATTTAACAGAGTTTCACACTCAAGTTGCCACATAATTCTGACTTATTTAGTTTCTTAATTAAAAAAATGTCTTTCACACAAATGTGAGACAATGTAGACCTCCTGGATAGTTTTAACCCAAAAGACCTTGCAGGTCAAAGACATCCGCGCATCCATAGTGGGCTTCAACTGAAACGGCAAACAGTCTTACTTCCAGAAGGACTTATAAAACTATCACTGTAATTCTTTCAAGGCCACAATGAATGCATCAAACCTCTGGTATTCTTTAATGCCAGATTAAAACTGTGAGCTGGACTGAGACTCAAACTTGGGACCTTTGAATTTCACAGGCAAGTGCTCTACCAACTGAGCTACCCAAGCATGAGGTACGCCTAGTCCTCACGGCATTTCTTCCGCCTGTACCTCATCTCCTACCCTCCGAACTTCACAGAACGTCTCCTGCGGACCTTGAAAGACTAGCATTTATGGAAGAAAGGATGTTGCGGAGACATAGCTTAGCCACAGCCTGGGGGCTGTTTCAAGAAAGAAATTTTCTCTCTGCAGCGGAGTGAGCATTAACAGGAAACTTCCTGGCAGATTAAAACTGTGTGTCAGACCAAAATCAAATTCAGGACCTTTGCCTTTCGTGGGCAGGACCAACTGAGCTACCAAAGCACAAGTTACGACCAGTTCTTACAGCTTTACTTCCACCAGTACCTCGTCTTCTACCCTCCCAACTTCACATAACCCCCCACCCCCCAGGAGAGCTTCCGTGAAGTTTGGAAGATAGAAGATGAGGTGCTGGCAGAAGTAAAGCTGTGAGGATGTGTCGTAAGTCATGCTTGGGTAGCTCATTTGGCACAGAGTTTTAATCTGGCAGGAAATTTCCTATTAGCGCACGCTCCGTTGCAGAGTGAAAATTCAATTCTGGAAACATCCCCCAGGCTGTGGCTAAGCCACTTCTCCAAAATATCCTTTCTTCCAGAAGGACTAGTCTTTCAAGGTCTGCAGGAGAACTTCTGTGAAGTTTGGAAGATAGGAGACGACATACTGTTGGAAGTAAAGCTGTGAGGAAGAGTCATGAGTTGTGCTTGGTTAACTCAGTTGGTACAGCACTTGCCCATGAAAGGCAAAGGTCCCGATTTCGAGTCTCGGTCTGGCACACAGTTTTAATCTGCCAGGAAGTTTGACTGCGGAGTGAAAACTTTCATTCTGTACTGTCTTTGAGAGAAGGCTTCCCTTCTATAATGCATCCCCATCGAATCAGAAAAAAGTTACCTGGAATGCCTTACTGTGGGCAGTGAGCAGTCAAGTCCACTGAAAATGGCCTCAAGATGACTGGGTGTTTGTTTTGTCCTCATCTTTACATTATCATTCATGAAAGTGGCGAGATTGGACTGAGCAAAAGTTGGGAATTTGTACGGGTGCTGATAACCACGCAGTTGACTGCCCCATAAACTGATGATCACCACCACCACCACCACCACCACCACCACCCACTGAAAATGCGAATTCTGCAATGTGTTTCGAATCTTCTAATTTCCATTCCTGCAATCCTTTTTCCATCATAAATTCAGCAATAGCAAGTTTTAAGTCGTAAAATTTTTTCCAAGCATTTCCCTTGTCCAACCTCCTTTGCGAATAATGAGAGGACTCCAGAAATTTTATTTATCATACCACCAATTTCTTCACGTGCTCCATGCCAGCAAATTTAGCACAAAGTGTATCCTGATGGACAGAACAATGAACCCTATCTGTCAATCTTAATTTTTTACACTTTTATTGTCGACTAGATCTTTAAATTCTTTCTGCATGATATTTTAATGTTGTTTCATAGCAAATATGCAGTACCCGTTGCTTATGAGAATTCAGAATTCTCATCCCTCTCTTTTGTCACTCCCATTCATTTTGAAGGATTGTGACAATAGATTGTTAAGACTTCTGCTTTTTGTGCAAACAGCCATTGGACCTACAAATGTCTTTCATACCACAAGCAAATGGCAAAGGATAAACAGCGGAGGCATGATGATTCTGCCAAGCTTGGAGAGTTGCACTGACTGAAAAAATGAAATGTCGCGCTGCCTCATGTTTTTCCAAGGACTGAGTGAAGACAAGTAATAGGCCAGGCCTTAAACCCATACACGACTTGTACAAGCTGCACACATGAAGTTCGACACATCATGGCCAGCACTGTCCTACAGACTCTTGCCCAGAGCTAAATGTTTTCAGTTCTTCTTTGAGATATAACATGACTGCCTCTCTATCTAGCTTGCTGAACAAGTAAATCTTCCTACTTAGTTAATTTTGCACATTAGTAATCACAGTGGTGTTACAACTACTACATGGTCACTCATACAAGTTTCATTACGGACAGACTATTTGTCGACATTATGTTTAACGTGTTTCACTCATTAGTGGGCTCACACCACTATCTATTCTAGGTAGTTTTCAGAGAAGGCATTTGGTAATATATCACAAGACGTCTTGCCATGTGCACCACTTACACAACTGTAATTATCAAATGATTGTTTGATGATAAAGGCTCCTCCAATTATGACTGTATGATTAGGGAACATTCGTACCAACAGACTGAAGTCTCCTCTGAAGTCTTACAGCAATGTGTAACACTCAAAGGAATGAATTACTTTTAAAAGAAGCAAAAATATTTAATTTACTACTATATTACCAAAAACGTACAAGATGTGGATAAATTTCCACAGCAATGAAACTTTTTAAATTTTCATGCAGTAATAGAAAAAAGTACATGGATAGTCAATTATTAGGACTGAATAGCTATTCTACAGAAAATCTAACTCTCCTTGAGGAATACTGTCTTACAAGCTGACCTATACTGATATGGAAGTAAACAACAGATTTGAAAAACACAACTGCAGAGTAGAGCAACTCCGAAGTTCAGTTTCTGTTCTTCTTCTTCTTGCTCCTGATGACTGTCAAATCTTTATGCTGAACCTGGGTTGTTGCTTTTGACAAGCAGGGCTGTACCTCACGAAATGTGTCTCAAACAAAATTGAAGCTTTAGTAGACCAATATTACGTAAGAATAGAGTATAATGGTCTTGACCTTGAACAGGAACAATTCCTGACATGACTATATCATGTTATGCTAGTACTCTTCTGTGAAGTTTAGAAAATTAGAGAAAGAAACTACATAACTGAATGTCTTCCGCTCATTGAGCAATATGAAATTTACATTGTATACTAAATCATACGCTTCTCCAATCAATGCACCTGTATGTTATAAGGTGAAAGGGCACACAATGTCTAATCATCTCAAGAATTCTTTGTGAGAATTTTTATCGTCATATAGAGAGGAGATGGGTGTCTCATGATGCGATCTAGTTTGATCTATTCTGTGTCATTACCTGATATTAATTAGTTCTCAGTACAATTACTTACAACACAGACAGATTGATTCGGTGATTTTGTTACCTATTTCTTTTAATTTTATTAAATTCATTTGTCATTGCAGATGAGATAGTTGCAAGAAGAAAGGAGGTGGCGAGTATCATAAGGGCCTACATCACGCTGTCATCAATTTTGAAATCTTAGCATGTATGCCAGTTCATGACATCTGTTGATCCTACAGTGAATTAGCTTAATCTGTATATGCAGGCTCAAACTGTATACATGAACACAGCCTCACAAATTTCTCAGATATTAATTTCCACATGGGCCAAAAGCAAAAATTGTAATTTTGTTGCTCTGCATAGCTCAATTGTTCCCTGGGGTTGGTGACATTTAGAGTATGAAGTATGTTGTAATAACGCTTCATAATCAGAGATATATATATATGCAGTTTTATCTGAACCTCAAACAACAGAATGTGCTTAACAATAATGGCGATAAAGATCATCAGTGTTGGAACAGGTTATAGTTGTGGAGCATTTAGTATCTATTCCTTATGTTTTGACTCTACTTTCACATTAATTGCAAACTTTCCAACTGTCAAAAGACTAAAGACTATGTAGCTAGCCTATATATGGATATTTTGTGGATTAACTATAACAAATATAATTCCAAATATTAATTAATATTTCATAATATAAAGCAAGTACATTATTTTTGCATAAGAAATATACTATGTTAAGACTGTTGTGTTTTTTAACATGCCTCATTACAATATATGTAATACTGTGTGTGTGTGTGTGTGTGTAGTTTAGTGTAATGTTTGTGTTGGTTAGTGTAATGTTTGTGTTGGTTGTTGTTGATGATGATGATGATGATGATGATGATGATGATGATGATGATGATAGAATGCAGAGGGTGAAACCAGGCGCCATCACCAATAGCACCAAAGGGGTCGCCAAACTTGACGTCCCCACTTGACGTCCCCACTTGACGTCCCCACTTGACACATGGATTACCATCAACAGTGTCACATGCCCTCATTTTATGAAATACTGCAAAGAGGTTTTGTATTTAACCCAGGGCATTGGTGTATAGTTGGGAGATCAGGAACTAAACGCCAGCACCTATCCACCCCCTGCCAGCCAAATAAAGGTACTGAAAATTTTTTCCATCACGAGGATTCGAGCCAGCTTACTCCCTGGTCTAACGTCACTGCAGAAGCATTCATTAGCGTCCCTGGGATACGGAGGCGGGTAGATTGGTGGCCTGTCTACAAATAAGATTTTCACAAAGATCTATTTTGTGCCTGTGCTTTGCACTCTTGTAATTCTCAGTACCTACAAGTCTTTCCTCATACAAGAGAAGCAATATCTGAAAGGATATTATTTTGGTTTTGGAATACTGGTATGTGAATTTGAACATCACATACATTCTGAAAAATCCTATCACAAATATTTCTTCAAAATGAAACAGATAATACCGATGTGGAAGGGAAATGGGAGTGAGGGCAGGGGAGGGAAGGGGAGGGGAGCACACGTGTGAGGACAGTAACATTCATCACAAATGTATTTTGACTCTTAATAAATGTAACTATCACCACAGAGGATTCCTTAATGCTGAAATTAAATCCTTACTTTTTTGCAATACTGTCCAGAGTGGACCAACAACCATTTGACGAGATATTTTCTCCAATTTATTTCATACCAGTGTGAACTGATCTTAATGTATTACAGTGAATTTGATAGCTGATGTAAACCCCATCTGCCTTCTCCCGCCTGTGATCTTTTATCTGTACTGCTGAATGATACTGATTACAAAAGAATTAATGCCAGTTCATTAACTGGATACCTGAGTCACTGCTTTGAACACGCAGCTAAGAACAAAATATCAGTTATATGTACTGCCAAATAAACAAACCATCAATCCTACCTATGTATGGTAAGAAGAAGTACATCATTGAATGTATGACAAGATGGAGGAAGAGTTAGGTCTACATGTACAGCCAAATACTCAACATTAAAGTAAGTCTAGTGAGCACCTGAAGAGTTCCTGCTTCATTGAAACACTGTGGAGTTTTCCCCTCCTAATGCCCTGTTTCGCAAGAGTTATTCTGCAAACTCACAGGCTTCTCGCTTGTATAAACTGTTCCACACATAAATTAATGGAAACTGTACATGGCTGTATAAAGTTTAAGGATACATGCTTTTCAAGCATGAACTGAAGCATCCACAGAAAAAGTCATTCAAGAACAAAAGAGCACTTCAGTAATATCAGATAATAGATACAATAGTTAAAGTAGGAAACTTCTGGTAGAATTTGAATAATTTAGGAGTAAAGGAAACCACTCCTGGGTAGCAGACGTGTTGAGTCATTGGCAGGCACAAATAAAAGCGAAAGAAAACTCACTAGCCATCAGAATCAACGCTTTCTTGCATGCCCGATCCCACACACAGTGTTGTACGTCACTGTTTGCTGTCTGAGTATGTGCCTGTGTACTCTAGCTTGAAGAAGTACCGATTCTGAAAGCTATCAAGTTTTCATTTTGTTTTTTGCCTGTCAACGGCTCAATGCTTCTACTATTCAGTTGATAATTAGAAGATCGTGGTCTCTCACTGTGATGTGGATAACCAAGTCAGTTTTACAATTACAGTACAGTTTCCCAATGGAAAGTCTCTCTCTCTCTCTCTCTCTCTCTCTCTCTCTCTGCAACAATGGGCAAGTGGTGGAAGATTCAATGGCTGAATACCTCACTCCTTTCTGTGTCAAATTAAGATTAAGTGAAGAATAGTATGCTACATTTCTCCTACTAATATTATATTTATGAATGGTACTGCTTTTAATTGTGACTGACTGCTGAGAACGAACTCCATAAGTAATTCAATGTACTGTGATGCTGAAATTAATGTATGTGGCCTACTGAAGACAACAAAATATTAGAAACCAATAGCATGTAGGAAAAATTAGCACAGGTATGCTACATATGACAAAACATGAGAACAATAAAATGTAAATATCACTCACCAAAGTTTTAGGAGATGGAGATTTACTCTGAGGTTCTGTTACTGTGGATTCAATTCTTCCAATTTTATCTTCACATTTTGTTTCAGATTCCCTGAGACTAGATTCTAAAAATCTCTGGTTCATATCAACAACCTGATTGTGCTCACACATTTTAAGGCTTAAGTCATTGTGACGGTTACTTGTATCGGTTTCTTTATAATTCAGTTCAACAGGTCTGTGGTTTGCTTCTGATATCCGATAGCCTGGATCAGTCGTCCTATGATTATCTTCCTTAACAGTGTAACTGGGGTCAGCCACTCGATGATTCACCTCTGAAAGTCTGTAGTTTGGTTCCGACACTTTTTGGCTGCTTTCCACCACTTTATAACCACTATCTGGTGCACTGTGATTCATTTCAATGCTATTGTGGCTTGTATCCCCAGCTTTGTAACTATCAGTAATTCGATACACAGATTCAGCTGTCTTATAGCTGGCGTCAGGTCTACAGCTTGAGTCATTCACTTTATAAAATGTGTCTGTTATTCGTTTTGGGGGATCTGGTATCTTGAAGTTCACATCATTTGCTTTGTAACTTGACTCTGTAGCTTTATAAGAAGCTTCTGGTACAGTATAATTTGTTTCAGAAACCCTATATGACGATTCAGTGATCTTGTGATCCTGTTCATGTAGTCTGTTGTTAAGTTCCGGAATAGTGTTATTAGCAGTGCTCAATTCCCAACCCGAATTACTACCAGTCATGTGGTCGTTCATCTGCCTGAAATTAAAATGTTTTCCATTAGTCAACAGTTATTTGTATAACAATACAATTATTATGTTCTCAATACAGTAAACGTTCAAGTAACACACTCATATTTAAATGTCTACACAATCAGAAAGCAAATAAACCTATTACACATCTTCCACCTTTCCAATGATGCCAAATTAAAAAAAAAATTACAGGCAAGCAAGAACTTTCATTCCACACTAACCTGCATATCATAAAAATAGGTACACATCAGAAACAAACACCTGCCATACACACCTTAGCTGTGACATTATCCATTTATATCCCAACATACATGGGAGTACAACAAGGTAATCAAGCAAGCATAACATCAAAAATTTTCTCAGGTGCATGCCATACAGAAATATGATACAAAATAAACACAATTTATGTTATTTCATTCTCTGAAGGACTGTGGGTTACTAATTGTAGTACGAAAATTATTGTAATCCTTATACTTCACACGGCCACAAAAAAAAATTAAAATAATTAAAAAATATTAATAATTTTTGAATGCTTGATAATGGATGATTAGTTTCAATAGAAGAAAAAATCAGTTCAACATAAAAAGAAGTGTGGCAAAAGAGGAATAAATGTTCTCTGTAGGTGCACAAAAAAAGTAAAATTTACCATAACTGAGGACAACAAATATCACAAATTTCTCAAAAACTGGGGCCTTATCAAATACTGACATTTCAACTGATTCAACCCAACACAAATAAAACAAGACATTCTTGTGAAAGGAAACTTTAACTATCACTGGGTGGGACTACAGCAACAAGGAATCAAAGGTTAAGAGTACACAGAAAAGCAGCACACACTGTAAACATTAGACCACCACAAAGCCAAAGATGATCCTTGTCAGATGTTATATCCGTTTATTATGTGTGTTGTTTTCCAACAAATAACATCTTTTGATTCCCAAGTTTAGACCATTACCACTGAGAACAATCAGACACTAGCCAGTACCCCCATTCTCTACTCCCTCCTGCCATCTGCTGCCTCCCCCCCCCCCCCCCCATTATCACCAATTTTAGCACCTAACCAAACTGTAGAATGAAAGACTTTTCTTGGAACACTTTTAGTCTTAAAATGATGAAAGGTGATATTTCATTTGTGTGCGTGCGTGCGTGTGTGTGTGTGTGTGTGTGTGTGTGTGTGTGTGTGTGTGTGTGTGTGTGTGAACGCGTGTGTGCGCGCGCGGGCGTGTGCTTGTGTGAACGCACGCAAGGGGGTGGGGGTTGCGTGTAAGCGGAAAGACACTTGTCACAAAACATACCTGACCTGCATTACTCCTCGCCATTGTAGCACTTGCTTGATCTGCACACTGCAACCCCATTTAAAATCAAACAGGTTCAGATGTGTGCACTATACTTACTGTTTCTAAATCACCCGATTGCTGCCTTGCATAGATTGGACAACTTCAGGCAGTTAATGCTTTGTGTCAACCACTCTCATAATAATAATAATAATAATAATAATAATAATAATAATAATAACAACAACAACACCGTGTACAGCACTATAGTAGCCCTTATGCAGTTACTACTTTGTCGTACTGTCAATTAACCCATTTATCTGACTCAAAGCAAGCAATTTCTGGACTACTGCAGTTACTGTATACAACTTGGAAAAGACATTTTCTCGAGATATTTAGCATTTGTTATGGGTATGTCTCACATTTATATCATTGATGTACAGGACAAATCACAATAAACGTGTTTTACAGGTGGACTATGTGAGGAACCTGTAACCTCCACCACATTAATGCTACTAATTGAGAAAAGTAATTGTTGATAACTTACACAATCAATGTTAAGAGTCTTACAAAATTGTGATAGTACTAATGATCTTTTGAAAATAATTTAGTTTCATGACTGGAATAGAACTGAATCGTTTAATTTCTACCCCTTAGAAAATTTCATTTTAACTCTATCCACAGATGGGAATCACTGATTTAGAAGTTATCAGTTTTTTGAATTTCCAAAAATGACGATTAATCACCCTAAATGTATAGTGAAAAAAGGTTCACAAATTCTGGTAGCAAAATAGAACATTATGTATGTACTACTGTGATTTACAAAAATTAGTTTACCCATTGTGGGTTTTTGGTTCTTAAAATGGCCTATTTTTTGGCACACATGGCATCTCTTGCAGCAATATCTTTGAAGTTGCAGTCTTTGGAATTATGAGACTGGATTTTGTAAGTGAGAACTGTGAACTGTAACCAACCATTAAACCATTTAAAGACTGTGATACACATTTGTAAATGACCAGAGAGCTGCCTAAGCACTGAGAGAAGTAGGCTTTGAACGGTTTTTGAACTTTAGTTAAACTGTAGTAATTGATGCAGCAAAATCAATTTTTTTGTTACAGTGGAAGGAGTACTGGCATGAAGTAGAATAGGAAGTGCTGAAGTGCTACAAGAATAAAAGTTAACATTGTGAGCACAGTCCATGGGATTACATTAAAAATCATCACTTCAAGATTCTTCATGCTATGAGACAGTGCAGCGTGCAAAGAAGCACGAGCCAGCCACGGATAACAGGTGCAGCACCAGCAAGCAGCAATCGGTGCAGTTATTAGCAGTACAGGGTGTATCTTAAGTGTCAGCTTCAGCATGCCACTACAGTGGATTTGCAGACAGTGGCACAGCTGACAGTTAACAGAATCAGCAGCAGTACGTAAAGGAAGAAAATTAGTGTAAGCATTGCACTTGCATATAGCAGTCTAAGATCTGTAATTGGAAGTGTGAAGGCAGGGTATATGCCAGAACACTCATACTGTATTCTATACAGTTTAAAATATGAAGAAAATTTTTTGATCACATTTGTTTAAATTTTATTATTATTAGTATTAGTAAATTGGCTAGAGAAAAGGAAAAGAGATACGCTCTCAGGAGTAGAGAAAGAGTTCAATCTCACAGTAGTAGTGACAACACAGTGTATCAGATACAAATAAATGGTTGTGAAGTCAGAATGGGTTTAATAATATGTCAAATTTAGTCAAAAATAATTAAGTGAAAACATAGTTTCAAACTTTGGTGACGGATCTGAAATAGTAAATTCAATTACCAATTATCTCATTGTGAATTCTGAAGCAGCCATGAACAATTTCACTGGGAATGTAGAGTTAGTTAATAATGACAGTAAAAATGTAACCCTAGTGGCAAATGATGATAATGTAAATCTAGAATATTTAGTACCTAGTCCAAATGAAATAATTACTGGAATGACGATGCCAGAGAAAATGACTGCGATGTTGACGTTACCAATGAGCCAAGAAATGAGTTACGTACATTACCCTGCACCCGTAGTGCAGCACCAGCTAACACTTTGCCAACTCAGGATGACAATCAAGATATGCTGAAACTAATTTTGCAAGAACAAAAAATAGCAAAAAGAGAAAGTAAGGAGGATTTTTTTAAAAAGAAAAGAAAAAAACAGAAAAGAAAATAGATATTGGGCATGACAAAATACAGAAAACAGGTACAGGGTTAAAAGAAGTTAATGTAGGAATAGATCAACTTAACATCAAGTTCAAAGCTTTGGAACAAAAGGTTACAAATCTTGATACAATAACTGTGTGATGTTACAAGAAAATGGATTATGAAACAAAAGAATGGGGTAAAATGTTAGAAGTCTGTAAATCAGAAATAAATCACAAGCTTGACTATGAAATCGAAAAATTAAATAAGAATTTGCAAGATCAAAATGGGGCAATACAAACAACAATTAGTGACACAAGAACAAAGCAAAGCTGTCAAAGCATGTAATGATAAACTTGATCATAATATTTCTCATGTAGAATCATCTAGTAAAAGCAACAAAAGTGCGATACAAGGTACACTGAGAGAAATAGAGCAAAAAGTACTTCGTGAGAAGCAGGACAAAATAGAAAATGAAGTTAAAAAAAGTCAAAATTTCATCAGAACAAGAAAAAAAGGAGGGTATTCTTCATGTAACCGATGTAGCACATCATGCTAATGCATATACCTAAATTCCACCATTTCTCTATTAATGGAACTAACTTTACAACCTGCAGCCTTCACTAGACAGTCTGAAAGAATCATTTCTGATAACATGACAGAACAACAAAAAATCAAATTCGGCCAGCAGGTTACAAGATGAAGCAATATCTTGGGGAACAGGTGACAGTAACACATGTAAAACATATAAAGAATTTGTTCAAGCCTTTTAGAAACAATACTGTTCTACTATCATACAAAATAGTGGTAAAAATGAAATTTTTGAAGGCAGAAGCTTTGCAAGTAATGGATGTAGCAACTACAAAGAATTTTTACAAAATTACTGAGAAAAGAGCCGACACTTAACCAACCAATTAAATGAATCTGACCCATTAAAAATTCCCCGAGTCAGGGCAAGAAAAGTTTATCAATTTAAACAAAAGTGTCATCAGTCACCTAATGCACATACTAGTGCAATGAAACACATTGTCCAGCAACAGGCAGTTCCTTTGGGATAGAGAGAGAACACGTGGCAGACAGGCTACCTTACTGACAGACAGCAAAGCCAAAACAGAGGTATGAATTGAAATGAAGAACCTTGTGACTGGCAGGAAAATGGACAACTCTGTCACAGTTGCAGTCTGTCCAGAAGAGGGAAAAGTAGATTTCAAAGGTCTATGACAGAAGGGGGTTGATATGGTGGAAACAAGAAATATCATAATAACATACTCCTGAAAGAGAATCATAGAGAGCTCAAAAATTAATAGGTGGTTCCAACCTGGTCCAAATGCAAATGGCTGAATGTATCATTAGTAAAATTCTTCAGGTATGGTGAATGAGAAAGAATAAAAAGAACTTATGGAATAAGATAGACAGGAATTAAAGGGAGTGTACCAACCAGCAACTGAAACTGAAATACAATACATGAAAACAACTGTGATCCTAAATTCAGGCAATTTATACGAAGATATAAAGAAAGATACAGATTTCCCAAGTTATCAGTACAATGAGTTAAAGAGGTTACAGCATGTGGGTCTAGAAATAAAATGATGACGAAGCAGATGTTATTGGAATTTAATATGCGAAACAGAACATTCTCAGTGAAAGCTAGGGTGGTTCCCAAACTTTGTATCAATTTAATTTTTGTGACAGACTGGTTAACTACTAGTAGGCCAATGTTAGATTTTTCAGAGGGTGTAATGAGGATAAGAGAAGAATAGGAAAAACAGGTACTTAAACTTAGTGGAAATGAGGTCACAAAAAATAAAGGTGATAATGCAAGAATGCAAATTATAAGGGAACATATTTACTGGAAATATGAACCAGAAAAAAGCATATGTTTGTATGTGGGTGACTGCCCCAGATCAGGAGGTAAGTATAGAGGTTAGAATCAAGGAAAAAGCCGCAAGTATTGAGGGATTAAGTGAGGAAGAGGCACACAAGTTGGAAAAAGTACTACTACAGCTTCAAAAAGCATTTTCAAAGAAACCAGGTTGCATGAAGGATTACGAATATGGTTTCCAGGTGAAACGACATGATCCATTTAGGTTTAAAACAGATTCTATTCCATTGGCAAAAAGAAATGCAGTAGATAAAGAAATGAGGAAAATGATTGAGTGGGCAATTATCAAGCGACTTCCAAGTAATTAACGCAGTTCCCTAGTAATTGTGCTACTAAAGATGACTCAGTATGCATAACTTCAGATGCCATGGCCTTTAAGTCTTGGACATGGACATGTTTGTATGGGTGCACAACAGCAAGGTCTTTACCACCTGGACGGAAACAGATTGAGATGAGTGTCAGCAAAATACACAAAACAGGAGGATAAAACTGCACATAAAACACAGGTCACAAAAGATGGAAAACTATGAGCGTACCCACACAAAACCATGAAGGAAGTAGTAAAACATTAACGACATAGAAAGACAGTGGTATAAGCAGCTAAAACAATATAGCAGGTGGACATGGCTGGCTGAGTACAAGCATAGAGAAAGGAGAAGCCAACCATGCTGCAATGCATTAAAACCTTCAGCCTAAAATTTTTGGCCAGAGTCCAGACATATCACAAAACTTTAAAACGTTAGTCACACTCGTCTCAACATCAGCTAAAATAAGAGGGAAGATCTCCACTTATTTGCTTCTACACTTGAATCACGATATAAAATGCACTCCGTTAAAATATGGCGGATAGAGATGTGGATGACACAAGCATCACAAAATTGGGGATTCTCTCTCTGTAGTAAAAAGCCATGTGTGAGAGGGCAGTGCCCAATTCTAAGATGCGTAAGAGTGACTTCATCCTGCCTGGGTAACTGGCAGGAGGAACGCCACAGCCTGGTTGTTGACTTCACCAACCACAGCTTATTGGTCATCACCACCAGCCATTCTCATCCCCAAGCCGCATGCACTTCCTGTGCAGTGCAGAAACGATAGCCTGCAAGGGAATTGGACACTGTGCCACATCCTATCCTCTGCAGGCCTCCTTGGCAGCCCTATCTGCCTGTTCATTTCCCCATATCACTACATAACCTGACACCCTGCAGAATGACACCTGCTTACCCTGCCATTGGAGCAAGTACAGTTGGTGATATATCAGCCGGACCAACTCCTCATCTGGGTACAGGTACTGTAACAATTGTAAAGGACTAACAAAATCGGAGAAAATGAGAAACCATTTGCCCCCAATAAGATGCACCTGCTCCAGTGCCTTCAGGATCGCGTGGAGCTCCACTGAGAAAACTGTATACTGGTCAAGAAGGCAAATCCTGGTGACATGGTCGGGGAACATGACAGAGCAGACAAAGGAACTCCCTTCTTTGGAGCCATCAGTGTACACTACTATGAAACTGTGATGCATAACTAAAATGTTAAAAAAAAAAACAGAGGTTGAAATGTAAAATCTGACACATTATCTTTCTTAAAATTAGTCAGGTGGTAATCTGCTCCCACCACAA
This sequence comes from Schistocerca gregaria, assembly GCF_023897955.1. Lineage (NCBI taxonomy): Eukaryota > Metazoa > Arthropoda > Insecta > Orthoptera > Acrididae > Schistocerca > Schistocerca gregaria. The sequence continues at coordinate 408,483,119 of NC_064920.1, forward strand.
TGTAAAACATGACAACCAGCCACACCCATCCCTAGAAGGTAATCCTGTACACAAATCCCATAGGGTCTCATTGCCTGTAGCTCATTTACGAAAAAGCCTTTCCAGTGGAAGCTGAGCAATGGTATCGTAGGTGGGTGGGTGTGTATGGTGTGGACAGTGTTGTATGTGCCTAGTGCAAAGTAAGTAGCCGTTGCCTGACGTGAGGTGGTGGTTCACCAGCCTCTGCACAGAGGCTTGGTATGGGGCTTGCTCTGAATGCCCCAGTGGCCAACCGAATCCCTTCATGGTGCACCACATCCAACATCTTTAAATAAGAGGGTGTCACAGACCCTTTAACTGTGAACCCATAATCGAGCTGAGACCACACAATGCCCTGTAAACCCGGAGCAGAAAAGTCCATGTACTGAGGCTACGGCATTTTGAAATACTTAAAGCCTTAAGTGACAGTTTTTTCAAGTCCTTAAATGTGGTAACTACATAAGCTTAGAGTCAAATATGAGGCCCAGAAACTTCACTATGCCTTTTGAAGTAAGGACAGTGTCCCTCATCCACACCTAAGAAAGTTTAAAATGGTACGAGAACAGTTAAAAAGGAAACACACAGACTTGTCAGTGGAAAACTTAAAGCCAATGTCGAAGAGTTAGCTGCAACCAACGTGTTACTGTTGTGAGGCTTGCAGAAGAGCAAAACACAAAGTCATCCAAAAAGAAAGAACAGTGGACAGGACTTTTCATTATAGACACAATGCTATTAACAGCTATGGCAAAGACAGTCATATTTAAAACACTACGTTGAGGGACACTGCTCTCATGCTCAAAGCGATGAGACAGGATGTCACTGACTCAGTAATTACAATACCTTGGCGAGAGGAAGGACTGAATAAAAATGGGCAGACAACCACGAAAACCCCATACCTGAATCTGCTCCATGATAAGATGCCTCCAAGTAGTACAAAACATCTTCTCAAGGTAAAAAGTTATATCTAGTAGGAGATGCCAGCTTAGGAAAGCCCTTTTTACAGCTGCCTCCAGGAGAGAAGGTTCTCAAAGTGATACCTTCTGAAGCCAAACTGAAAGTGACTAAGGAGTTGCCTGGGTTCTAAGATCCAGACAAGGTGGTAGTTGACCATCTGCTTCAAGGCCTTCCCCATGCAGCTACTGAGGGCAACACTATGGTAACTACTTGGGCATGTATGGTCTTTCCCATGTTTTAAACTCATGCCGTGAGTCAGTAAAGTGATCTGATGCCCGAGTAGCATTAAGAAATGCGAGGAGGGTATCTTTGTTTCTCCTTGTGAGGTGCCGCAACACACTGTAATGGATCCTGTCGTGACCAGGGGGTGTGTCACGATCCGCTGACAATGCAGAATCCAGCTCCCACGTGGAAAATGGGCAGTTGTAATTCAGAAGTGGATCATAAGTCCAAACTACACCCCTCAGCAACTGCTATCTGGCACTGGAAACCTCGATCCTGACTGATTGTTGCAGTAACTAGGGCACAATATGCCACCATAGTCTGGGCAATGCCTCATGGATTGGTTTGGAAAGGGCTGTTCCTCACTGCTGCAGCCATGGGGCACCTACCTCCTCTTCCAGAAATTCTCCTGATGGAGTCCCATACAATGGAACATTTGGTGGAACGTTTAATGGTATTCAGGAACTGTTGCCATGACCTCTTCTTGTCCTCTTGAATAACATGGCGACACTTTGTCCTAACTACCCAAAAGGCTGCAAGATACTCTGCAGTTGGCTGACACTTGAATCTATGCAGAGCTGCGCACCTGGTCCTGACCGCAGAGCGGCATTCGGCACTCTACCAATGGACAAGTTGCCTCTTTAGTTGTCCCAGGACTGAGGAATGGATGCTGCAGCAGTGTGATGGATCATTTTGGTTATACAATCCACCCACGACTCGATATTCATGCAATGTTTGAACTGAGCCAACTGGCTATAAAGTGTCTAGTCAGCTCTACCAAGCACCCATCACAGTGGTTTCCTTTCGGGTCCCTCCCAATCTGGCAGGTGAATCCAGATCGGGAAATGATCACTTCCGTGCAAGTGATCGACCACTTCCAATTGAGCAGAGTGAGAAAGACCTCAGAGAAGCAAGAGATCAATGGCAGAGAATGACTCAGTTGCTGTACAGAAGTGAGTGCCTGTCCCATTTTTAGCAAGTAAGCGGACGACGACACAAGAAGCCTCTCAATTACTCTACCCCTGGGACCGGTAGTTGCAAAGCCCCAAAGCACATTATGTGTATTAAAGTCACCACAGAGGATGAAGGTGCAGAGAAACTTTGTAATAAGGTCGGTTAGGGCCTTTTTATCAAGTGCATCATGTGGGGACAAGTAAAAGGGAACATATTGTCAACAGATGACGCAACATACACTGATATAGCTTGTAAAGTCATCGCAAGTAGGAGAGGCGAGGACTGGTAGTCAGTACTGACAAAAATACCTATGCCTCCTCTAGCTCTCTCTCTCTCTCTCTCTCTCTCTCCACTCAGGTCGTCCTTTTTGTGGAGTTCATAGACTCTTACCTCAGGGGTGTAGGACTGATGGAAATGAGTCTCCTGGAGACACAGACACAATGGTCTACGTGAGATAAGAGATAGAGTTCCTCCATACGCGTCCTGAACCTCTGCAATTCCACTGTAGGACGGGAGCCATTTCATCTATGTGGTTTTAATTTACCCCTATCTTTGCATGACAGAAGTGTAGCACTAGTAGAACAAGGGGTAGTGGAGCGGCTGCCTGGATCCAAGACATCTAACTACATGATGTCCTCCTCATCAGTCAGACATCGGGACAGCTTTTGATCTGAATGTTGTGAACCTTTCCCTGCACCCTGTCTCTTTGAGGACGGAAGGGAAAGGGGCGTTGAGAGGCAGTCTGCTTGTCATGTGCCTTCTCACACTCACTATGGAACTGTTGCTGGTCTTTTCTGTGGCAGCTGCTTGGTTGCTTTACCCTTAATCATTTTGCTTTTGCATGTACACATACAAGTACAGGTGCAGGTGGTGGATGGTTGCACACTGGGCGAAGTCTGCATCAAGGTATCGACCTTAGGAATGGGTTTCTGTGCCATGCAAGCATAAGAAGTGGGAAAGACGGGATGTTTTGTTACCTTATAGTCCATTTTGGATTCAGCTTAAGCATATGCTAGGTGACTTTTAGTTCCCAAATTTTTTGTTCTCCTGCAAAAACAGGGCAGTCTCAACTCCACACTGCGTGGCACCCAGAGCATCTAACACAGAATGCGGGAGACCAGTCAATCCCAGCTTCATGAGCTGCCTTTCCACACTTCTCACAGGTTGCTTCGCCCCCATCACTCAGTATTGTGTGAACAAAATGCTGGCTTCTGTAGCACCACATAGGGTTAGGTATGTATGGCCTAACCGTAACTCAGAGGAAACCTGCCGTGATGTGGTCAGGCAACTTTGAAGGTCACAATGAAGGTGGCAGACTTTCTAATTTTTCCATTATTCTTGTGCATCCTTTGCTCTACATCTCCTGTAATGCCCATTCCTGTTTAAGTTTGGCTATGTCGATACCCATAATGTCACAGTCAGCAGACTGGAAAGAAATGCAAGAGACCAAAACAATGGTGAGGATGCAATTTTTTTTCCTGGAGGCAGAAAACAAGGGGATGATGTGATTCCAAAAGCAGCCATAATTCCTCCTTGTTCATTTGAATGTTGCAAATTTTCCATTGGAAGAGACTCATGATGAGGAAAGGGGAAAAAAGGTTGTCACCTCAGCGACTGCCTGCCTTCTAAGATTCACTGGTACAGGGCACAGAGGCTGAAGGATGCTGTTCCATGAGATCTACTGAGGTGCTGGCAGTCCCTCTCTGGGTCAGCCTCCAGATTCCACGGCAAAGAAATGGTTGGGGAAGTGCAACAGCTAGACAGAGGTTAGCCAGGTGAGGGTAGCATGTGACAACACCAAGGAAGAGGACCTCTGCGGCAGTGAAGAAGAAGACCGTTTGCCTTTGTTTGATTTCTTTGAGCCTCTGCAGTTGGCAGCTGAAGACTCAAATGTATGATGGCTGGAGGGATGTAAGAAGTCTTCATAGCAGTATTCCTTCTGTCCTTTCCAGCCTGCCACTCATGTAGCAAGTGATTTCGCCACCAGAGGAAAAGATCTGGTGGCTTGTTTCACAGATGGAGGAGGAGGAGGAGACAGGGATGCTGACATGAACTGGGCATCTGACAACTGCAGTGCTGAATTTGAGGTCGCAAGTCTGCATACCCATGTCCATGGATCAAGGCATAGAAGAATTGTGCTTTAAGTGCCAGATGGTAAAATGCAGGACTTTTGACTAGCCAACAACTTGCGAGTGACAGGGTAAGGCACTTTTTCCTTCACCTAAATCTCCTGAACAGCCCACTCATTGGGATACACAGGACACTCTCAGGATGAGGCTGCATGGTCAGCATTGCAACTGATACAACAGCGACGAGGAAGTGAGCAATCACCGTATTGAGCATCCCTACAATAAGTAACACATTTGACTACATTTCAACAGGACATTTGAGTGCAGTTGTAATGTTGACACTGGTAACAGCACGTCGGGTTTATTTATATGGTCAGACCTTGATGACATCATAGCCTGCTAACGAAAGCACTACTTGGTCAAATGTGAGGAAAAGGGTGCCTGGAGGCACTAAGGTTACACCAAACTTTTTCATAACCTAATGGACTGCAGTGACGCCCTAATCAGAGATGTAAGTTTGGATTTCTCCCGCAGTCAGATCACTGAGCAGCCTAGTATAAATAACACCACATAAAGAATGCAGCGTGGAATGGGTTTCGACACAAACAGGATACTTTAACACAACGATTAACAGGCTACTAAATGAACCTTTAGAACATACAGCTGTATATAAGGAATTGGCAGTTCTTACTTACATAGCTCACCAAAATAACTTTGATCCAAGCATAGTAAAAAAACTGTACAACAAATGCCTTAAACCTAAATCCACCAAGTTCCCTTGCAACATAAAACTAATGAAAGAAATACTCGCAAAAAAATTCAAATACATACAAAAAACTTACATAGGACAAATTCCTAGCAAACTAAACACATTACTAAAGAAGACAGCAGTTAAAGTTGCGTACAGAACCAAACACCATCTCAAAATACTAATCTATTCCAATAAAGCAAAACCACCACTACACACACGACCAGGCATATATAAAATAAATTGTAAAAACTGTGATAAATTCTATATTGGACAGACAGGCAGAAACTTTGAAATGAGGTACAGAGAACATACTACAATTATCAACACAAACCAATCCATTCAATCATTTAAAAACAGAAAATCATGAAGCTAACCACATAATAAACGCAATGAAAATCTTACAAACAACACCAAATGAATTTAAAATGAACTTTTTGGAAGAAATCAAAATCTATATACACTCAAGGACAGACCCTGATAAAATATTGAACAAACAAATGAACTTGAAAAATAAAATTTTTCTATAATACTTTATTGAAATCATACAGCACGATTTGGGTTAACTGTGAGAAAATAAAAACAAAGATATGTAAACACTATAAAACCATAAGAATGATTATAATACCACACCATAGATAATTATGATACATAGACAAATGAATAAACAAATTGTAACGATACAGCACCGCTGAATTATCCAGCTGTCAATCTTAGCTGTCCTAATCACAACAATATACACAAGCAATAAAATGCCTTGCTTGTAATTGTTAACAGCACCACTCAATAGAGATTAAGATAAATATTTAAAAACTTGGCTGTGGTTGGAAATGATCTATGCACCAATAAGATTGTAAGACACGAAGACACCATGATGCAATAAGGTAATCAGTACCCACACAACGTGAATTTAAATTGTTATTAGGTATAGTGTTAAAACTTTTAACAAAGTGTATTTGGTTGCAGATAGCCTGAAGATGGTGGTAATACTGAAATAGGCCTATCGTTAATGCGAAATGTCTGGCAATTATCAACTATAGCAGCATTCTGGAACATTACAGTCTTATAGTTTACTGTGTCATTACAAGAGATCTACCATGCTGAGTACCTAAGAAAAAAAATATGTCCTGTTTAACATTCTTCACTACCAAAGTTAAGATGCAAAAATTTCCTTACACTGAATGTGACAATAAAGAAGCAAGCTATGACAAGAAAAACACAATCCTGCAGAATGATCACCTGACAGCATGAGTAAAAAAAAAGAAAACAACAGATATTTGAAGGAATATATATGAACAGGTTAGAATATATAAATTGCAAAAGACATACTATACAAAACATAGTGGAAAAATTTGTAAATATTTACAACGACAATAAACAAACCTTTTATGTTTGAAAATATTTTAAAAATAGAAAAGGAATACAGATGAAATAACACATAAAAATAAGCTTAAGACTGCAGAAGAAGAGAACGATGCCAAACCAGCTAAGTGAATACAACAGTGTACAATGAAAGAAATTATGGTAGCAAAAACGTTTGTAAATCACAACTGTAAGCCTCTGTATGTAAGATTTATAGAGCATAGTGGAAGATGCCCATTAGCGTGTAAATCATTAGAAGTGGGGATCGTGTGAGCCTGCACTGAGCTCTTAAGAATGCGAAGGGCAATGCCCTAGCTGTATGTAAATGGTGGATACAGTTGTGATCACAACAAAAATGATGGTAAACCACTCTAATGGCAGGATGTAAACAGTGGCATTGTTTATAAACAACCAAAGCAAAACATTACATATTACACTGAAGCACCAAAGAAATTGGTAATATATATAAATGTCTGCTTGTGTCGGTGTATGTGCGGGTGTGTGTGTGTGTGTGTGTGTGTGTGTGTGTGTGTGTGTGTGTGTGTGTGTGTGCGCGCGCGTGTACACCTGTCCTTTTTCCCCCCTAAAGTAAGTCTTTCCGCTCCCGGGATTGGAATGACTCCTTACCCTCTCCCTTAAAACCCACATCCTTTCATCTTTCCTTTTCCTTCCCTCTTTCCTGACGAAGCAGCCGCCGGTTGCGAAAGCTCAAATTCTGTGGGTGTGTTTTATTCATTGTGCCTATCTACCGGCGCTTTCCCGCTTGGTAAGTCTTGGAATCTTTGTGTGTGTGTGTTCCACGCTGCCCTCCAATACTAAATTGGTGACCCCTTGATGCCTCAGAACATGTCCTACCAACCGATCCCTCCTTCTGGTCCAGTTGTGCCACAAACTTCTCTTCTCCCCAATCCTATTCGTCATTAGTTATGTGATCTACCCATCCAATCTTCAGCATTTTCTGTAGCACCACATTTCGAAAGCTGCTATTCTCTTCTTGTCTAAACTATTTATCGTCCATGTTTCACTTCCATAAATGGCTACACTCCATACAAATATTTTCAGAAACGACTTACTGACAATTAAATCTATACTTGATATTAACAAATTTCTCTTCTTGAGAAACGCTTTCCTTGCCATTGCCAGTCTACATTTTATATCCTCTCTACTTCGACCATCATCAGTTATTTTGCTCCCCAAACAGCAAAACTCCTTTACTATTTTACGCGTCTCATTTCCTAATCTAATTCCCTCAACATCACCCGACTTAATTCGACTACATTCCATTATCCTTGTTTTGCTTTTGTTGATGTTCATCTTATATCCTCCTTTCAAGACACAGTCCATTCCGTTCAACTGCTCTTCCAAGTCCTTTGCTGTCTCTGACAGAATTACAATGTCATCAGCGAACCTCAAAGTTTTTATTTCTTCTCCATGGATTTTAATACCTACTCCAAATTTTTCTTTTGTTTCCTTTACTGCTTGCTCAATATACAGATTGAATAGCACCGGGGAGAGGCTACAACCCTGTCTTACTCCCTTCCCAACCACTGCTTCCCTTTCATGTCCCTCGACTCTTATAACTGCCATCTGGTTTCTGTGCAAATTGTAAATAGCCTTTCGCTCCCTGTATTTTACCCCTGCACCTTTAGAATTTGAAAGAGAGTATTCCAGTCAACATTGTCAAAAGCTTTCTCTAAGTCTACAAATGCTAGGAATGTAGATTTGCCTTTCCTTAATCTTTCTTCTAAGATAAGTCATAAGGTCAGTATTGCCTCATGTGTTCCAGTATTTCTACGGAATCCAAACTGATCTTCCCCGAGGTCCCTCGACTTCTACTAGTTTTTGCATTCGTCTATAAATAATTCATGTTAGTATTTTGCAGCTGTGGCTTATTAAACTGATTGATTGGTAATTTTCACATCTGTCAACACCTGCTTTCTTTGGGATTGGAATTATTATATTCTTCTTGAAGTCTGAGGGTATTTCGCCTGTTTCATACATCTTGTTCACCACTCGGTTTTTGTCAGGACTGGCTCTCCCAAGGCCGTCAGTAGTTCCAATGGAATGTTGTCTACTCCCGGGGCCTTGTTTCGACTCAGGTCTTTCAGTGCTCTGTCAAACTCTTCACGCAGTATCGTATCTCCCATTTCATCTTCATCTACATCCTCTTCCATTTCCATAATATTGTGCTGAAGTACATCGCCCTTGTATAGACCCTCTATATACTCCTTCCACCTTTCTGCTTTCCCTTCTTTGCTTAGAACTGGGTTTCCATCTGAGCTCTTGATGTTCATACAAGTGGTTCTCTTTTCTCCAAAGGTCTCTCTAATTTTCCTGTAGGCAGTATCTGTCTTACCCCTCGTGAGATAAGCCTCTACATCCTTTCATTTGTCCTCTAGCTATCCCTGCTTAGCCATTTTGCACGTCCTGTCGATCTCATTTTTGAGACGTTTGTATTCCTTTTTGCCTGCTTCATTTACTGCATTTTTATATTTTCTCCTTTCATCAATTAAATTCAATATTTCTTCTGTTACCCAAGGATTTCTACTAGCCCTCGTCTTTTTACCTACTTGATCCTCTGCTGCCTTCACTACTTCATCCCTCAAAGCTACCCATTCTTCTTCTACTGTATTTCTTTCCCCCATTTCTGTCAATTGTCCCCTTATGCTCTCCCTGAAACTCTGTACAACCTCTGGTTCTTTCAGTTTATCCAGGTCCCATCTCCTTAAATTGCCACCTTTTTGCAGTTTCTTCAGTTTTAATCTACAGTTAATAACCAACAGATTGTGGTCAGAGTCCACATCTGCCCCTGGAAATGTCTTACAATTTAAAACCTGATTCCTAAATCTCTGGCTTACCATTATATAATCTATCGGATACCTTTTAGTATCTCCAGGGTTCTTCCATGTATACAACCTCCTTTCATGATTCTGAAACCAAGTGTTAGCTATGATTAAATTGTGCTCTGTGCAAAATTCTACCAGGCGGCTTCCTCTTTCATTTCTTAGCCCCAATCCATATTCACCTACTACGTTTCTTTCTCTCCCTTTCCCTACACTCGAATTCCAGTCACCCATGACTATTAAATTTTCGTCTCCCTTCACTATCTGAATAATTTCTTTTATTTCATCATACATTTCTTCAATTTCTTCGTCATCTCCACAGCTAGTTGGCATATAAACTTGTACTACTGTAGTAGGTGTGGGCTTCGTGTCTACCTCGGCCACAATAATGCGTTCACTTGCTGTTTGTAGTAGCTTTCCCGCATTCCTATTTTCCTATTCATTATTAAACCTACTCCTGCATTACCCCTACTTGATTTTGTGTTTATAACCCTGTAGTCACCTGACCAGAAGTCTTGTTCCTCCTGCCACCGAACTTCACTAATTTCCACTATATCTAACTTTAACCTATCCCTTTCCCTTTTTAATTTTTCTAACCTACCTGCCCGATTCCGGGATCTAACATTCCACGCTCCGATCCATAGAACGCCAGGTTTCTTTCTCCTGATAACTACGTCCTCCTGAGTAGTCCCCGCCCGGAGATCCGAATGGGGAACTATTTTACCTCCGGAACATTTTACCCAAGAGGATGCCATCATCATTTAATCATACAGTAAAACTGCATGCCCTCGGGAAAAATTACGGCTGTAGTTTCCCCTTGCTTTCAGCCGTTCGCAGTACCAGCACAGCAAGGCCGTTTTGGTTATTGTTACAAGGCCAGATCAGTCAATCATCCAGACTGTTGCCCTTGCAACTACTGAAAAGGCTGCTGCCCCTCTTCAGGAACCACACGTTTGTCTGGCCTCTCAACAGATACCCCTCCGTTGTGGTTGTACCTACGGTACGGCTATCTGTATTGCTGAGGCACGCAAGCCTCCCCACCAACGACAAGGTCCATGGTTCATGGGGGGGGGGGGGGGGGGGGTATATATAAGATTTCAAGACTTACCAAGCGGAAAAGCGCCAGTAGACAGGCACAATAAATAAAACACACAAACACACACAGAGAATTTCTAGCTTTCGCAACCGACGGCTGCTTCTTCAGGAAAGAGGGAAGGAGAGGGAAAGACGAAAGGATGTGGGTTTTAAGGGAGAGGGTAAGACACAAGCAGACATTCATGACGAGAAAATGTCTGCTTGTGTCTGTGTATGTGTGGATGGATATGTGTGTGTGTGCAAGTGTACACCTGACCTTTTTCCCCCCTAATAAGTCTTTCCGCTCCCGGGATTGGAATGACTCCTTACCCTCTCCCTTAAAACCCACACCCTTTCGTCTTTCCCTCTCCTTCCCTCTTTCCTAAAGAAGCAGCCGTCGGTTGCGAAAGCTAGAAATTCTGTGTGTGTGTTTTATTTATTGTGCCTGTCTACCGGCGCTTTCCCGCTTGGTAAGTCTTGGAATCTTTGTTTTTAATATATTTTTCCCATGTGGAAGTTTCTTTATAGGGAAACATTCCACGTGGGAAAATGTCTGCTTGTGTCTGTGTATGTGCAGATGGATATGTGTGTGTGTGTGTGTGTGTGTGTGTGTGTGTGTGTGTGTGCGCGCGAGTGTACACCTGTCCTTTTTTCCCCCTAAGGTAAGTCTTTCCGCTCCCAGGATTGGAATGCCTCCTTACCCTCTCCCTTAAACCCACATCCTTTCGTCTTTCCCTCTCCTTCCCTCTTTCCTGATGAAGCAACCTTGAGTTGCGAAAGCTTAAATATTTGTGTGTGTGTGTGTGTGTGTGTGTGTGTGTGTGTGTGTGTGTGTGTGTGTTATTGAGTCTATCTACTAACGCTTTCTCGTTTCGTAAGTCACAGCATCTTTGTTTTTATATATATTTTCTCCACGTGGAATGTTTCCCTCTATTATATTCAAATACAGATATATGTAAACAGGCAGCATAAGGCACTGCAATCAGCAACGCCTATATAAGACAAGTCTCTGGCGCAGTTGTTGGATCAGTTACTGCTGCTCCAATGGCAGGTTACAAGATTTAAGTGAGTTTGAACATGGTATTATAATCGGAGCACTGGGGATGGGACACAGAATCTCTGAGGTAGTAATGAAATGGGGATTTTCCAGTATGAGCATTTCACAAGTGTGCCATGAATATCAGGAATTCGGTAAAACATCTAATTTCCAACATCGCTGCAGCCGGAAAAAGATCCTGAAAAAACGGGATCAATGATGACTGAAGAGAATCATTCAACGTGACAGAAGTGCAACCCTTCTGCAAATTGCTGCAGATTTCAATGCTGGGCCACCAACAAGTGTCAGCGTGGAAACCATTCAAAGAAACATCATCAATATGAGCTTTCCGAGCCGAAGGCCCACTCATGTACCCTTGATAACTGCACAACTGAAAGCTTTACGCCTCGCGTCAGCCTATCAACACCAACAATGGCCTGTTGACTGGAAACAAGTTGTCTGGTTGAAAGAGTCGCATTTCAAATTGTATCGAGTGGATGGACGTGTATGGGTATGGAGACAACCTCTTGAATCCATGGACCCTGCTTGTCAGCAGGAGACTGTTCAAGCTGGTGGAGGCTCTCTAATGGTGTGGGCATGTGCAGTTGGAACCATATGTGACCCCTGATACGTCTCTAGTTATGACGCTGACAGGTGACACGTACGTAAGCATCCTGTCTGCTCACCTGCATCCATTCATGCCCAGAATTGCTACAGAGTGTTCCCAGGAACACTCTTCTGTGTTTAAACACTTCCACTGGCCGCCAAACTCCTCAGACATTATTGATTAGTCAAGTCCGTGCCAAATCATGTTGCATGCTCGCAGGGGCCCTGCATGATATTAAGAATGTGTACCAGTTTCTTTAGTTCTTCAGTGTATATATTTATACTGTAACTAGCTGTTACCCACTTCTTCACTCACATATCAGTAGTTTTGTTATGATGAGTGATGGTGACTAATCAAGGCAATAGTTTTATGAGATGTCTCTGTAAACAGCGTTGTAGAGATGTATGTATAAAAAAAGTATGCAGAGCCAGTATGCTGGTACATAATGAATGTGTTTCTATTATTCTGCTGTATGTCGAATCTGAAAGTACGCATTACATTCTCTAATTATATTTAAAATGCCTTGATTTATAACATTTATGTAGAAGTAGAGTTTTAGGGGTTTCTCTGGCTCACCTACTATCGGATGTGAGATTTTTCAATCAGAACACCACATACAAACCATTTCTTCCTTACATTTTAATTCTTTGTGGTGGTTACATTTTTGATCCAAAATGATGATTAATTTATGATTAACATAGTTAGTTACTATGTAACAATCAAATGCAGCCTCACCAGAAGCCTTCCACATTCCATTCGTTAAAGTATGACACACTGTTTGTCGTACAATCTTTAATTGACACCATCATTGTGAGTCTTTGAAATTGTAAGAGATGCGTGACACTCAGCGTCTGAAAGGCAACAGGCCTGCAACTGTTATAATGTCCCTGTAGCGCTTAAGGCCAGCTGACACTCTGCATCCAGATTCTCTCAGAAATGAGATTACTCTTTGGTTTGTTGTATTCAAGTAATTTTCACAGCTTGAGCTCTCTTACAACAATGTGCTAAATCAGACTTATGCTTGTGGGGCTTATAGTAATACTTTTACATATGGTTCTTACACTTAACGTCCAATTCTATTGCTGCACCTCCACCAAAATTCTCAAGCTCCGACACTTGGTGTAGGAATTCAATACTATAAACCACATGCACACTAATATTGGAGTTACACTATTACGGAATAATCTATGAACACAAAGGGTCGCCGACTGCCGCGCCAGCATCGTCTGCATGTGCCTCACATGTACCATATTTAAAAACATACTCAAAAAGATACAACTTTATGAAGTAGCCTATGGTCCTCCTTGGGGTTCAAGCTATCCCTGTATTAACTTTTGCTGATATCAGTTCAGAAGTTTACTAGTGAAAGTGTAACAGACAGAGATTCTTTCACATTTATAATATTGTTGATAGCGTATAAAAATATGTTTGTTCAAAATTTGTTAAATATGTTTGTTTAAAATTTGTTTAAACTTATTACGAAACAAATTTAAGGTAGTTTGCATTGATACATGGATTTGTACAGGAGCAGTATGCTGAGGTTGGAGATGCGAAAGGCTGGAGTTTCACAAAGCACGAGACCACATCATGGACAACAGAATCATCAATATGGGTTGCTGCTGTGGGCTGCTGTCATATGTTCTGATAGAAGGTGTGAGTAATCATATTTGTGAAATGTAGAGGTGCTATGTGTTTTATTTGTAACTATGTGAAGTGGTCGTCTTTATGGGGCATTCAAATACAAATAAGTGCAGAACGACATAGTGCCAACATAATAATGAGGAAACATGTAAAGTGTAAAGAATGGCATGAAGAAGGCATCTGATGATCCACAGATTTCATCAAATTGAAAGGATAGCAAAGCACCGACAGTAGCTTAACAGCAGTATAAAATTTTGCGATTGAAACTTGGCTAGGAGATGTAAAGAATGGAAATTATCTGTGATTCATCAAGTGCATTTTCTCGTATTCTGCTAATAAAAAGTGAGTGGCATCCCATTTCAACAAACCAATTCTAAATTTTATCATTTATGCAATACTAGTCCTTGCTAACAGTTTATTAGGCTCAAGATAATGGATTCATGACCTACAAGCTGTTTTCTGCACAGGGGACAACTACAAAAGACTGCATGTTGGTGAACATTATTCATAATTTACGTATTCCACTCAGGATGCTGGAAGTAACTAGGCACCTCGCATGTACTGCAATCTTAATACAAATGAGATCAGTGACATGTCACCTGTGGTAAACCAGAGCAGTTATGAAGGAAGGGATTTATCATACCAACACAAACAAATCCCTCTTGCTACCTTGCTCTTTCACTTGTTGTAAGGGAGGTAGGGAGGCTTTTGTAAAGGTGTGGATAGTGAAAGACTAGGAGGTGAGCAGGTTATAGACTGTTTTTGAGATGGTGTTGCATACTGCTGAAGTTCCTTGAGGGCAAGAGTTTGAATGGAATGCAAGAGTTTGGAACTGCAGAGCAGGAGAAATTTACTGATGGAGAGGTGGTACTGCAAGGTGGTTTGAGACTGACTCACATGGTTTTGCAGGATTAGTTTGGTGCAGGGTATGATTGACGTAATTTAAACAGACAGAGGCCATTGTGGTGGAAGGGTTGCAGCCAGAGATGAGTAATTTGTTGGTAAGGCCATTTGGTGCGATTCCGTGAGTTGCGCAACAACCTAGGAATGGTGGAATGGTATGTGGGGACTGGGTCCTAGCTAGGGATATGGAGAGACTGCACTGGCACAGATGGATGCAACAGGGATTCATAATCGAGGATAAAAAACGTGTAAATGTACGAAAATAACACAGGGAAAAACCACATAAAATTATGCAGAAAGAAGCCACGAAAAGGCAGAATGGATGAAGTATGGGGAAACAAGGTGACTAAGAGATAGGGCACAGTGAAAGGTGAAAATTCTCTGCGAAGGTTTCAACTACCTCTCGCTACACCCTGAAATGAGGAATATCCCACCCACTAATCTTCCCACCCTCCCACAGTGGTATTCCGCCACCCACCAACATCGTCGTCCATGCCTACTTCACCGCTGCTTCCAATCCAGTGCCTCATGGCTCGTATCTCTGCAACAGATCTAGATGCAAGATATGTCCCATACATCCTGCCTTCATCAGCTACTCCAATCTGGTGACTGGCCTCTCCTGTGCCATCAAGGGCTGTGTTACCTATGAAAGCAGCCATGAGCTGCAACCACTGGGCTGCTTTCTACATAGGCATGATGACTGACAAGATGTCTGTCTGCACAAATGGCCACCAACAAACAGTAGCCAACAGCTAGGTGGAACAACCTATTGCTGAAAATGCTGCCCAACATAATGCACTTCACTTCAATACCACTTCACCGCATGTGCCATCCTACTCCTTCCTACCAATACCAGCTTTTTTTTAATTGTGCAGGTATGGACTCCCATTGCAATATGCCTACATTCCTGTAATCCCTGATGCCTCTACCTTCGAACGTCCCTTTCCTCCACTTATCTATCCCCTTCCCAGCTCCCACCCAAGCACAACACAGCATTCTATTCTACTAATGCACCTGCTCATCCTTTTCCATTTCTCTACTTGTCTCCCTTTCCGTTTCCCTCCCCCGCCCCTCCCCCATCCTAAACCTCCCCAATTTGCCCAGCAGCCCACCCTGTCCCCACCATGTGCCTGCACACTCAAACAAGCATCAACACACTCCCCTCCCCATTCCATGACTTCTCCTTAACACACACACACGCACGCACGTAGAAAAACTGTTTGTTGATGGTGTTGTTGAGGCTTCCAAAGACATGAAGATATGTTGCTCAGGAATCCAGCCGTTATCTGTAGCAGTCGACCACTGGAAGGAACGAGCATGACCATGTTGGTGCATAAAGCTGATGAGGACATCTTGTTGTTCATATGAGACTTCACGTTTCCAACACATCAAAGATTGCCATACGTACAAGTAACATACTGTTCTGGTTGTAAACTTCGAATTTCTACATCTACTTCAAAGGCGTTAACTGTGAATGCTGTAGAATCATTGGAAACTTTGCTTTCTCTGAGCAGATTACAATTAATAGATTTTCTCTTGTTCCAGATACTGTATGTCTCATGGTAAAACTTATTTCTTGATCTGGGTGGATTTTTTCAATTCCTTCTTTTGGTACATAAAAAAAACTTTACCCCTGGAATACTATCATCACAGAATTTGAATAAACCATATGGAGTCAATATTTGGTTATCTAAGGCCCTCTGTAAACTAGCACAGGCTGCAAGTCCTTTCCCCCTCCCAATGCCATCTCAAGGCAATTTACCGTGGCTTGTTCAAAACAAAATCCATTTGGTAGTGATGCCAAAATCCTTTTCATCCAGGCATAAATTGATGAAATTCTTATATTGAGCAGCTGAATCATGTTCTTAATGTTTTCAGTCTTTGTCTTTAAATACACTATCAGCTTTATTTGAAAGAAATGGAAAGCAATGGTATTATGACAGAACAGTGACTGACTATAGAAATGCTATTATTCTGACATTCTTTGCCATCGAAACAGACATCAGATGGATGAAATGTGGCCTGTCTATCTTCCCAGTGGAATCCTTGCACGGTATCCTGAACAACAAATGAATAATTCATAGCAAAATCCAGCAATATAATTAATTCATTTTCTGCAAGATTTCTTTCTAGCTACTTAAGATATAAAATTTGGTGTTCTGACACAAACTGATGGCTTCTTAAACAGGTAATTTTCAAAATCAATGCCTCCATGAAATCTTCAAAAGTTCTCTGCCAAGTCTCCAATGTGTGTGTGCCAGCATGGACCCATTGCTTGTACTCCATTGTTTCTTCAGGGTCATAGTCTTTTAAAAGAGTCTTCAAGAAAAGCCTCTAGTTGCATTTTTCCTGGACATTCCTCACAATGTTGTAGCATACAACTTTTGATTCCAAACTGCATACAGTTTTTTTTTTTGTCATCTTGGATGTTGCTGAAGCCAACGTTAATTTGACATTTTGATGAATCGCACATACACATACTGAATGTGATCCAGAAGCACTAGCTGTACTACACCGTATCGGCCTGAGCTCAAAAAAATTTTAGAAGCTTAGTTCATTTCCATATCGCTTATAATAAGCAATGAACATTTCTTTAAGGTTACAAAGGAGCATGTGTTTCTCCTTGTGAATCTTTCCCCATCTATTCTTACTACAACACAATACATTTTGCCTGGGCATAAACAAGAAAACTCATCTTCTAAGAAAGTGAGGACATTTTGTTTCATTTCGTCAATGAGATTTTTCCCCTGTTCAGTTTGCAGGTGTTGCCAAAAAGCCTATCTTCTGTCTTCAGTTTCCTAGCCTTCTTCACCATTTTAGTTAAAACAGCTAATTTTTCAGCCATTATTTCAGTTGTGCAGCTTTTTGGGACCAGGGTCAAAATTTGAACTTGACTGCTTTTGCTTGAAGTCTGAAGTTTAATCTTAAGTTGTTCAATTAAGATGTCCATACCTTTACATTTATTGCACTCTTCCATTTGTATCTGAGCAGTAACTATTTGGCTCACACCAGAAGCTGTGGCAATTACCTTAGTAATGCTGCCTTGGGCTTTCAGACATTTGCACTTTATGTATCCCATTGAATCCCTTTCGTTGATCCGTTGAAGCTTTAGTAGTGATTCTCCAAGGGATGATAATGAAGTTTTAGCAGTAAAGCAAGCATCAACAATGCCCATGTCATCAGTGGATGATGATTCTTGCTTATCCTGGCGGGATGATTCTTTTTGGGCATTTCATGTCTATATTTGGTACAAATTTTCTGACAAGGTTTAAAAACTTAATTATTCAGTAAATTCAACCTATCAGTCATTGCAGTGTTTACAAGTGTTATTTGCTTTTCTTTACCAAATGGGTTGCAGAAATTCTGCAGGAATTTAAATTTCGCCATCCACAAGGCATTCTGGTATGAACAAATTTGGGCATATTCAGTAAAACAAAGCCCAGACCTACACTGCAGAAGCTCCTTGCCAATTGGGGGCATTTCCTTAACTGATTGTAGTTCCCTTTTGTCATAATAGAATGACGATGACTCCATGCAAAAGTCAGTGCTGTTTTTATATAAAATACACAAATGAGGCTATCAAAACATATTGTTTTAGTTCTTACCTTCAGCTACAACAACAATTACCGATTATTCAAACACTCAGTACTCAACACTAATATTTTACAGTGTCAACATCAAAGATTACACTGCACAAAAGACTGACACTGTGAAAACTGCCAATAATGGAAGTAGCGGTGATTCAGCGATGTACATCACTGCTGTGAGGGCAGAGCCTTAAAAAACTATCACTACTTTAAAATACCAATGGAAACTGAGGGACAATGCACTGTAGGGTTAAAACCTTCTAAAGCAACAAAACATTCCATTATGATCTAAATTTTATAATCTTCAGGGCACTTTATTAGATTTTATTATATTTTTATTCTACACTCTAAAATAACGTAAAAACACTTCTTATTAGCACAGTTACTTTCCCTAAACCACAGGAAAATCTTATACTGTTAAAAGACACTACAATTACACTTTTTTTATTTACTACTTCAAATTGTATTCATTTTTGTATTCATCAGTAATCCATCTTCCCTACTTGTGATAGGCATTCTTACTCACCAATATACATGATACAGAAATCAAACAGTATAGCTTTGAAAGCTTTAAAGATGCTCTATCCAGCTATGGCAAGAAAAAAAGGATTGAAGAAGACACAGTTGAGATATTGCACCCCAAAAATACCCAAAAATTTGCAATTAGAAAATTTTGGCCAACTTTACAGATGCATATCTTTCCATCTGGGCATCCAATGTTAATTAAATTTAGTCACTATACAGACATCATAGATATGAATAACCCTCTGAAGTTTTGGTGTGATTGGTTCATATGAAAAGTAGCAATGGTCAGTCAAAGCGTGGCTCTCAAAATAGCGTGACGAATTTTTTAGCCACTTTAGAGGCTTGTATCTATATTTAGGTAAGGCTAAATCCCTAATTTTTGCCACGAAAACTTGTCTGTTTAAATTAAAGCAAATGACCAAATATTTGCTAGAAAGTTTTTAAAAAAGCCACACAACGTTAGCACATTTGCACCTTGGTACATGATGCGGAGGTGAGTAGCCTCTCTCTAAAATCCTCTAAGAATTCAACCACTGAAGATACTGAACTGAAATTTGGTATGTAGACCACATAGAATCTCCACACCAAATTTCATTAGATTTGGGGATGGCCAAGTGGGGACCCCTGGTCCCCTTGACGTGGAATGACCCTACTGCAAGTGCCAGGTGTTAGAATGAAATGTTTGGGACTACCAAATAACTTGCCAATGATCAGATAAGGCACTTTTCCCTTTGCCTGGATCACCTGGACAGTCCGCCCATCGAGATACATGAGACAATCTCAAGAGGCGGTAGTATGGTACCATTGCAGTTGATACAGCAGGAAAAAGGAGGCAGAAAATCACCCTTGTGAGCATCCCGAGAACAGATTACACATTTGGCCGGATGACGACAGGACATTCGAGTGTGGTTAAAACGATGACACTGGTAGCAGCACTTTGGGGTCGGACTACGATAACTTCCTAGCCTGTTTTGATCTTGGACAGAAGCACCACTCTATCAAAAGTGAGATGCATCTACCTTTTTCATCACTCAATGGACTGCAATGACACCCTGATCAGAGATGTACTCTTGGATTTCTGCCTCAATCATACCATCAAGCAGCCTAGTGTAAGTAACACCATGGGAAGAATTCAGAGTTCTATGGGCCCTGACACGAACAGGATAGCCACAGAGAAACGAAGCAGCAAGCAGCTGTTGTGCTAAGGAATCAGAAGTAGTCTCCAAAAAAAATTGCCATTGCGTAAATGAGACCAGGATTTCAAAGGCCCAGCCATTGCATCAACACCTTTCCGAATAAGAAGCGGATTTATTGTCACAAAGGACTGACTGTCTTCAGCTGGGAGGGTCTTTCAATCAGGAGCTTCATTTTGTTTACATTTGGTAGATACTGACTGCGAAGATGACGATTGGCTCATTGCAAGAAAATCCCCCATGACTGCCAGTGTCTCTGATGACATGCTCCTTCCCACTGAGGGGCACCCTTCACCAGCTGGCACTCCCATCTTGAGTGATTGTTCACACCTCAGATCATACCTTCCAAACACCTGACAATTTGCAATTTGGGAAGGTAGCAGCTCAGGCAATCACCACTCCCTGAGTCTGTGATTATTATTTTAAGAAATCTATGAGTACATAGTGTACAAACTGACAACAACTGACAATATTCCTCTTCTTATTGTCCATACTTTCCAACATATAAAGTACTTTTGAAGTTATAAAATGGTCTAGAACAAATAAACTGTTTATAAAATGCCACACTGTACAATGTACTTCCTGTGAGGCAATCGCAATTCCTGAAATCCATCATCCATGGCCTCTGGTGTACTGATGACGACCGTAGTCTTGGGTCCAAGGATAAACCATAAAAATCTCCTGCTTTACGCCACACACAAACAGACCTGGCCTGCAGGGAGATTGGGAGACTAGATCCGATGAGCAGGATCTGTACATTAGTGGGAACTGAATGCCTTCAGATCAGCATGCACGATCCATGACAGATACCTGCAGAAACGGCCTGTTATGGAAATCCCCCCGAGTGGCCAGCTATTCATGAGCCAAAGACCACATGTTGATGAAATGAGTCCACAGTCATCAATCCATGCAACAGATAACTTGTTCAAATACTTTGAGAATTAATAATAATGAGGACAGGTAGCAACTCACCATAAACATGATTGCTGAGCTGCAGACAGGCACGTAGAAAGGACAATTAACACTTTCACAACTAAATTTTCAGCCATAGCTTTTGTCAGAAAACTAGAGCACATGCAAATCCACACAATCACTCAGACAAAACTCACGCACACATGACTGCCATCTCTGGGTGCTGCATCTATGGTCTCTCAGAATCAGATCCAAACAAACCACTCCTCTTGCCTCCCTGCCCCTTGTTGGCAGCTGCTAAGCTAGCAGCAAAAAGTGGTGACAGCACTGATTGTAAGCTGATGGGGAGTGGTAGGAAGGAGAGAAGTAGCAGTAATGAGGGAGTAGGGAAGCGGCGCATATTACTCAAGTTACACCTTGCTAACGATGATGAAGGACACCTCGGTAGACAAACCATTTCATCTACTGAGATAAAAACAATTTTTTCAGTGTTTTTTTCCAAATTTCCCTGATATGTTGAACCCTGAAATCGCCTTGTGATGGTATTGGGGAGGGGGGGGGGGGGGAGGTAACAGAAAAATACTGGCAGCCCACAATAGTCTACAATGGGCCTTAGGTAACCAAATATTGACTCCATATGATTTGTTCAAATTCTGTTATGGTAGTATTCCAGGCATAAATTTTCTTTTTATGTACCAAAAGCAGAAACAGAAAAATTTCGGCCTGATCAAGGAACAAGTTTTGCCAGGGGACATACACTTGCTGTAACAAAAGAAAATCATCAATTTAAGCCAATTAATTGTATTCTGCTCAGAGTATACAGACTTTTCAGTGATGCTACATCATTCACAGTTAACAACTTCAAAGCAGATGAAGAATTCCAGCAATCTCAGATGCAAGTTTACAACCAGGACAGTATGTTGTATGTATGGATAACAATTTTTGGTGGATTGGAAACTTATGTGAAGTTACACATGATCAATAAGATGTCCTCACCAGCTTCATACATCCACACAGTACTGCTCATTGCAACTGTTTAAGACATCTGCTGGATTCCTGAGCAACATATTTCCATGACTTTACAAGCACAATCAACATCCTCGTCAGGAAGAAAATCTGTCCTTGACAAAATTGAACAAATATTTAACCAAAAATAGAACTGACTTTTCAGTATTTTTGCTTTGCAAATTTGCTATGTTGTGTATTTAGTTGTTTTTATGGCATATGTTAATTTAATGTTTGAAATTGATTTCTATACTCCAATAAAAAATTAGTTACCAGTAGTATTATGAGATTTAATGAGCAAAATATTCCACTTTTCAATTTTCTTGGAGTGGTAAAATAATAACTTTTGAAACAAGTTTCATTCATCAAGATGGAAGCAAGGGCCAGGAATCAAACAACATGGGTTTGAAAGCTTTAATGCATGCTCTTTCCAGCTGTGCGAAGAAAAAACGGATTGAACCAAACACAGATTGCCACCCAAAAGTACTCTAAAAGTTGCAAGTAGAAAATTTTGGCCAACTTTGCAGATGAATATCTTTTGATCTAGATATCCAATGTTAATTACATTTGATCCATGTATAGACATCATAGGAGGGAATATCCCAATGAAGTTTTGGTTGACTGGTTCATATGAAAAGTGGCAGTGGTCAGTCAAATCTTGGCTCTCTCAATGATGCAATGAATTTTTTAGCCACTAGGCTTGTGCCTGTATTTAGGTGTGGCTAAATCCCTAATTTTTGCTGTGGTGTGATTCAGTATTAAAGTTGTGTATGTATATTACAGAAAATGACCAAATGTTTGCTAGACCCCTTAAAAAAGCCTAGCAAACTTGGAACATTTGCATGTTCGTATCTGATCTGAATGTAAGTAGCCTCTCTTTAAAAGCCCCTAAAAATTCGACAAGAGAAAATTCTGAAGTGAGATTTGGTATATAACTATCGAGGACCATGTAGAATCGTCACACCAGATTTCATTAGATTTGTTGGCAGTCAAGTGGGGACTCCTGGACCCCTTGACACAGAATGACCCAGGTCTGTTTTATCTATGGGAGACTGTTACTGATGTGCTGAAGAAACTGAACTGAAAAACTCTTGACAATAGTTGTAAACTATCCTGAGAAAGTCCACTAGAAAAATTTCAAGAACCAGTTTTAAATGACGACCCTGAGAACACCATACATATGCTCACGCAGAGATGAAGAGGATGAGAGTATAATAATTACAGCATATGCATTGGCGTTCAAACAATCCTTCCTGTGCTCCATACATGAATGAAGTGAGAAGAAATCCAAATAACTTGTACAATGGGAGGTACCATCTGTTATGCACTTCAGTGTTTCGCAGAATATAGGAGTGAATTTTATATTAATATGCGTCACATTCAATGCGTGGTAAATGATGAAATCATTATCATGAAAAAACTGTCTTTAATTAGTGGTCTTAATTTTTTTTCCAGCACTGTATATTTCAATTGGACAGGGAACAGACTACACAACATGAGAGTGAAATATGTAATGTCTGAGGGTGATGCGGCATAAGATTAAGCAATGAATATTTTATGGTACTGACAATTTTTAACATACTAATGGAAACTTCTGGATCAAAACAATATGCAGCAATGAGAAAACATAGTACCTCACCTCAATTGATGTGTGGCACATATAAAAATAAAAGAGCACTGAGACTACAGCTTTCAAGCAGCCATTATTTTTCTAGCGTAAGTACACACCTATAGCCACACAAATGCACACACCAGAACAAATAGTGGGACACAAGGAAAAAAGAGTGGTAGCTAGAACGCTCTGAAGTCTTTTTGTTGTTATGTCTGTGTGTCACACATCAATCACGAGTGATTGCATCTCCTTTTTTTAAATTTCTAAACACAATTCCCAAGTAAGCAGCAATCATTAATCATTTGACTGCTATGTCCAAGACTTGGGGGTACCATGTCTCAGATGCTGCATTATCATGCTTCTCACAGTATATCCAGAACTAAATACTTCCAATAGACTTGTAATTTCTGAATTTATTTTGTTTATCAAAGCACTGAATATGTATTGGAAGAGTTTGGAAATATTTACACTATTTACTGCAGTCTGTAACAACAATACAGTCTTTTGCTAAGTACAAAAATGTGAAATCAAAAGAAAATAGGATATACTATGACATCAGCTGTTAGGTTTACAAAAATGTTTATTCATAATAAGAAGACCTCTCTCACTTATGATACCAGCAGTGGAGAAAAGTGGCAATAATTGGAAGATGTCCATTTGTCAAATCACTGCCAATATCTTTGCACAAACAAACAACACAGGTGACGATGACAATGCTGCAGGAAGCAGCAGTGATGTCAACGTTGCGGCAATGAGCGCTCCTCTCCTCATGACAGTTCTCAGATGGGGGGAGGGGGCAAGGCATACCTCCTGCCATTCCTGACAGCCATTGTGTGAAGGGTCCTTTTATAAAGTCCTACGGCAGAAATTGTTGTGTTGGTTGGCCTAAAGTGCAGACACTGAAGTCTGAATTGTATTTGGAAATGCAATTTGTTGAATTTAAATCAAACCAAAGTGGCCTTATATTCCACTGTCATTCAACAGAAAACAAGTGTATGACAAGATTGCTACAGCAGCGGACCACACCATGTTATCAGTCAGCTGCACTAGGAGCATGCAGTGGGGAGAAAGCGGGGTAATTGGAACCTGGAGCTATTAGAACAAGGGCCTATAAGCAGTAAATCAAGCTAAAGGTAATAAAAACTTGTTGTGGATTATCTTCGTAGCAATTAGCTCTTATGCTCAGTTAATACCATTATTTAAGATTCACTAACGAAAACGTTGTGAACGTTTTTGTTTATTTATGACAGGAAAGTACTGTTCATTACCTTCACTGTGTTGTGCACTGTGAAATCTGACATCAATTTTTATGCTCGTACCTTTATATACTGAACTTGAAGTATATGTACTAGATTTAACAGTGGTTTCCTCTATGGTTTAACTCTTTTCTTTTCATATGTTATTTGTTTATATTGCCTATTCTAATTACCTCAGGTTGTATGACTCATGGGATTATTGGAACATTGTAAATAAACTGATTTTGGTTATGGGGCAATTAGAACAGTTGGACAGTTATTAGAACAATTGGTTACACTGCAACAGTTCGTTCATTTCAAAAAGAATAATAAGGAAGTGGAGTCTCTTTTCACCGAATTCTTTGTTATTCATGAAATTTGAGTGCATGAATATATATTTTTTGGTTGAAAACCTTTGTGAAAGCTTGGTCTGTGGCCTAGTTTGAAACTGCTATTCACTCATTTTGTTTCTTGCTGCCACTGTGGTTAGAGATGTTGGAGATGAAAGAAAAGCAACGAAATACATTTTGTGAAAAAGGTATCTGCATAAATATTTCTTTAATAATATTTAAAATTTATATATGCCAATAATCTGTAAGTTAAGTTAAGTTAAAGGTTTAGTTTATCTGAGAATGTGCTATTAAATAAATAAATAAATAAATTGTAGATTGTTTTCATGTGCACAATTCAAAAGATAACATTGCAATAAAATTTTTTTGAATAATTTGGGCCCCACTAATTATGATATATAAATTAATATAGGTTTATTATACTCACAAATGCCACATAATGTATTTAACAAACTTGTGTTGACAGTAAAGCTTATTAAAAATATTTAAATTATGTATTTTATAAAAATGAATTCCATGAAGTGAAACTATTTTTTCTTTCAATTGCAGTTTGATAATAAAGTATAGGCCTTATTATACATCATGCCAGAGAAGAGTGAGAGGACATAATACAGGTGTGACAAAGTGTGGAGTCACCGCTGGATACCATACATGCAGTTAAGACTTTAGAATGTCTCAAACTTTTGCAGCACAAAAGTATCATGTTCCAGGGATATACCTGCTACAAAATTACCAGATTTTCACCTGTTAGGATGACCAACAAAGTTATCACAGGAGACTGAAGAACAACTTGTGACATATTTAAAAACAGGCGCTGCATTTGGTGATTGCACTAACAAAACATGAACTTCTGAATCTCGTTCAGTAATACTGCAAGTCAAGTGCTATGAAGACATGATGGTTACATGGATGGCCTGGTGAAAATTGGTGAAGGAGGGGGGAGCCTCTTTCCACGTGATTAAAAAGCACCAACCCTTTTGTGGTGCATAAATTTTTTGATGAACTACAGACGTTATATGAGCAGTAATTTACAGTAGATAGCTTGAGCAATGAAAAGTACTTAATGACGAAAAAAGTGCAGGTCATTCCCGTTTTTATGAAAGGCCATAAGACAGATCCACAGATTCGTTGACGTCAATCTGTTGTAGAATTATGGACCATGTTTTATGGTCAAAAATTATGACATTTTTGGAAATGAACAGCTCCTATATAAAAATCAGCATGGATTCCACAAACAGAGATCGTGCGAAACTCAGCTCGGGACTACTGAGGAGGATGCTGCTTGCCATTATCAGGGAGCGAAAAAACTGCCATTCTACAGATTGGAACGTGGAATGTCAGATCTCTTTAATCGGGCAGGAGGGGTTAGAAAATTTAAGAAGGGGAATGGATAGATTAAAGTTAGATATAGTGGGAATTAGTGAAATTCGGTGGCAGGAGGAACAGGACTTCTAGTCAGGTGAACACAGGGTTTTACATACAATATCAAATAGGGGTACTGCAGGAGTAGGTTTAATAATCAATAAAAAATAGAAACACAGATACGCTACTATGAACAGCATAATAAACACATTACTGTAGCCAAGATAGACATGTAGACCATGCCTACCACAGTACTATGCTTTAAGAATCATGAAAGAAGGTTGTATACGTGGAAGAGGCCTGGAGAACCCAGAAGATTTCAGATAGATTATGTAATAGTAGGATAGATTTAGGAATCAGGTTTTAAATTGTAAGACATTTCCAGGGGCAGGTGTGGACTCTGACCACAATTTATTGGCTATGAACTGTAAGTTAAAACTGAAGAAACTGCAAAAAGGTGGCAATTTAAGGAGATGGGACCTGGATAAATTGAAAGAACCAGAGGTTGTACAGAGTTTCAGGGAGAGCATAAGGGAACAATTGACAGAAATGGGGGAAAGAAATACAGTAGAAGAAGAATGGGTAGCTTTGAGGGATGAAGTAGTGAAGGCAGCAGAGGATCAAGTAGGTAAAAAGATGAGGGCTAGTAGAAATCCTTGGGTAACAGAAGAAATATTGAATTTAATTGATGAAAGGAGAAAATATAAAAATGCAGTAAATGAAGCAGGCAAAAAGGAATACAAACGTCTCAAAAATGAGATCGACAGCAAGGGCAAAATGGCTAAGTAGAAATGGCTGTAGGACAAGTGTAAGGATACACCACTAGAGATAAGATAGATGCCACATACAGGAAAATTAAAAAGAACTTTGGAGAAAAGAGAACCACTCTGTATGAATATTAAGAGCTCAAATGGAAAACCAGTCCTAAGCAAAGAAGGGGAGGCAGAAAGGTGAATTAAATATGTAGAGGGTCTCTGTGTGAAGAATTTGACATAGCACTGAAAAACCTAAGCCAAAACAAGACCCCGGAGATAGGTAACATTCTGTTAGAGCTATTGATAGCCTTGGACAGCCAGACATGACAAAACGCTTCCATCTGGTGGGCAAGATGTATGTGACAGGTGAAATACTGTCAGACTTCAAGAAGAATATAGTAATTCCAATTCCAAAGAAAGCAGGTGATGACAGGTGTGAGAATTACCGAACTATCAGTTTAGTAAGTCACAGATGCAAAATACTAACTCATATCCCTTACTCAATGGAAAAACCGGTAGAAACTGACCTTTGCGAAGACCAGTTTGGATTCCAGAGAAGTTTAGGAACATCAAAGAAGTACCGACGCTACTTTGCATAGAAGATAGGTTAAGGAAGGGCAAATCTATGTTTAGAGCATTTGTAGACCTAGAGAAAGCTTTTCCCAATGCTGACTTGAATATTCTTTTTCAAATTCTAAAGGTGGCAGGAGAAAATACAGGTAGTAAAAGGCTATTTAGAATTTGTACAGAAACCAGAGGCAGTTATAAGAGTCGAAGTGCACAAAAGGAAAGCAGTTGTTGAGAAGAGAGAGACAGGATTGTAGTTTATCCTCGATGTTATTCAATACATATATTGAGGGAGCAGTGTGTGTGGGGGGGGGAGTAGCAATTAAAGTCAAGGGAGGAGAAATAAAAACCTTGAGGTTTGCCAATGACATCGTAATTCTGTCAGAGACAGCAAAGGACTTGGAAAAGCAGTTGAACGGAATGGACAGTATCTTGAAAGGAGGAGATAAGATGAACATCAACAAAAGTAGTCAAATTAAATCTTGTGATGTTGAGGCAATTAGATTAGGAAATTAGACACTTAAAGTAGTAAATGAGTTTTGTTATTTGGGCAGCAAAATAACTGATGATGGTTGAAATAGAGAGGATATAAAATGAAGTCTGGTGATGGCAAGAAAAGCACTTCTGAAGAGGAGAAATTTGTTAACATTGGGTATAGATTTAAGTATCAGGAAGTCTTTTCTGAAAGTATTTGTATGGAGTGAAGGCATGTCTGGCAGTGAAACATGAACGATAAACAGTTTAAACAAGAAGAGAATAAAGCTTTTGGCATGTTGCACTACAGAAGAATGCTAAAGATTAGATGGGTAGATGACATAACTAACGAGGAGGTACTGAATAGAATTGGGGAGAAGCAGAATTTGACTAGAAGAAGTGATCAGTTGGTAGGACACGTTCAGAGGCATCAAGTCTTCTACGGTACAGGAGTTAAGGAGAAACATCTTCAGTTTACTTTTGAAAACACTTATGCTACCTCTTACAAATTTTATTTTATTTTCGTGAGTATATTGTAAAAGTTTAATAGCTGCATATTTAATCTCCTCCTCTGCCAAAGTTAGAATCAGTAAGGGATAACACAGAACATTTTTTCTTTTACTACGGTACTTGTGAAAATCCCTGTTACTCTCAAACTTACGTTAAGTGTTCATAAATTTCTTAAATGACTGAACATACTGCAATATTCCCAGCTGCTTAAAGATATGCCTGTGTAGTCTAAGTGATGACACTTTCACTTAACCAATGATAGGTGAGAACAGATGCACAGGTAGTCCCAGTCTTCAAAAAGGGTCGTCGAGCAGATGCGCAAAACTATAGACCTATATCTCTGACGTCGATCTGTTGTAGAATTTTAGAACATGTTTTTCGCTCGAGTATCATATCGTTTTTGGAAACCCAAAATCTACTCTGTACGAATCAACATGGATTCCGGAAACAGCGATCGTGTGAGACCCAACTCGCTTTATTTGTTCATGAGACCCAGAAATTATTAGATGCAGGCTCCCAGGTAGATGCTATTTTCCTAGACTTCCGGAAGACGTTCGATACAGTTCCGCACTGTCGCCTGATAAACAAAGTAAGAGCCTACAGAATATCAGACCAGCTGTGTGGCTGGATTGAAGAGTTTTTAGCAAACAGAACTCAGCATGTTGTTACCAATGGAGATACGTCTACAGACGTTAAGTAACCTCTGGCGTGCCACAGGGGAGTGTTATGGGACCATTGCTTTTCACAATATATATATAAATGACCTAGTAGATAGTGTCGGAAGTTCCATGCGGCTTTTCGCGGATGATGCTGTAGTATACAGAGAAGTTGCAGCATTAGAAAATTGTAGCGAAATGCAGGAAGATCTGCAGCGGATAGACACTTGGTGCAGGGAGTGGCAACTGACCCTTAACACAGACAAATGTAATGTATTGTGAATACATAGAAAGAAGGATCCTTTATTGTATGATTATATGATAGCGGAACAAACACTGGTAGCAGTTACTTCTGTAAAATATCTGGGAGTATGCATGCGGAACGATTTGAAGTGGAATGATCATACAAAATTAATTATTGGTAAGAAGGTACCAGTTTGAGATTCATTGGGAAAGTCCTTAGAAAATGCAGTCCATCAACAAAGGAGATGGCTTACAAAACACTCGTTCGACCTATACTTGAGTATTGCTCATCAGTGTGGGATCCGTACCAGATCGAGTTGACGGAGGAGATAGAAAAGATTCAAAGAAGAGCGGCGCGTTTCGTCACAGGGTTATTTGGAAACCGTGATAGTGTTACGGAGATGTTTAGCAAACTCAAGTGGCAGACTCTGCAAGAGAGGCGCTCTGCATCGCGGTGTAGCTTGCTCGCCAGGTTTCGAGAGGGTGCGTTTCTGGATGAGGTATCAAATATACTGCTTCCCCCTACTTATACCTCCCGTGGAGATCACAAATGTAAAATTAGAGAGATTCGAGCGCGCACAGAGGCTTTCCGGCAGTCGTTCTTCCCGCGAACCATATGCGACTGGAACAGAAAAGGGAGGTAATGACAGTGGCACGTAAAGTGCCCTCCGCCACACACCATTGGGTGGCTTGCGGAGTATGAATGTAGATGTAGATTTTTAACGCCGAAACAGAATCCATTCTCTTCCTTGCTGGTTTCACAAATTTTGTTTTTTCCTGAATGTGTCACGAATTACAAGGCCATGATTTGCTTCAGAGTTGACGAAGCCAAGGAAAATGAAAGCTAACAAACCTAGTGACAAATTAACCTGTTGTTCAGTCTGAGGTTTAGTTTAGGCTGGAATGTGACAGGCTGTGAGTTGGTAAAATCAAAGAACTGGTGGAGGTGACAAATCAATATGTAGCTTAAGTCCAAGATTTAAGTTGAGTTGTAATTAGACAGTTGGGTTGGAGGTGTCAAAGACAAAGAATTTGAAATTTTAATTCCATTTTTGTGATGACAGATTGGTCTGAAGCTTAGCCCAAGACCAGAGTATCAATTTTAGTTGCAAAAATTAAATTAATAGTCTTTGTTATCACATATATTTATTTATTCTGAAAATACCACAAATGATGAGGTTGCACAGCTTAAATTAACAACCTTGGTGGTCAAATAATTGGTTATTTCTTCCGAGTGTGTTACAATTTAGGATGTTGTGATGTACTGACATCAGATGTTATTACCTTCTGTCAAAACAGGTTGGTCCAGTGCTCTCCCATTGGTTGTGTAGAACCAGCAGCTGACACAACCTCTTTCCTTCCCAACTTCCTTCTCTTGGCGAGCACTGACAACACTGCTGCACGAAACACACAAATATGCCACTAGTCTTGGTCTACACACACACACACGCACATATGCGCGTGCACACCCACATCCAAATTGTTTATTCCTCACAATGTAAAGTTTCAAAAATTAATTAATTCTGGAAACAATCCATCAGGCTGTGGCTCAGTCATGTATCAGCAATACCCTCATTTCCAGGAGTGGCAGTCCCCCAAAGCGTGCAGGAGAACAACTAAGTCTGGAAGACAGGAGATGAAGTACTGGCAGGAGTAAAGCTGTTAGAGCAGGTCATGAGACGTGCTTAGGCAGGTCGTCAATAGAGCAGTTGCCCACAAAAGGCAAGGGTCCTAGATTCGAGTCCCAATCCAGTACACAGTTTTAATCTACCAGGAAGTTTCAACACAAAAATCATTTTGAGACTTGAGGTGTGGAGTCTAGGTAACTATCACAAATATGACAAAATTGTTGATTAGAACAGACTGTTGACAATGAGGCAGGAGGGGAGGAGGGGTAAAAGCATAAATTTCACACTCAACAATTCTGCCAATAGCACTGTTTGCAGTGACAATAAACATACAATTATTGAATAAATACACACGCATAACAGAAGATTTCAAATAGGAAAGTGCCCCCCCCCCCCACACACACACTAGTCTCAGTGGTACATCAATTCCTATCAATGTTATCACTAATGTGGTTCAAAAGCAGAAGTACCATACCCACCCTAAGTCCAAAAAACTTCAGCAGTGATGATAAGACTAATTTAAATACAAAATAATAATTGTGGGTACGGACTGGTATGTAAGTTAGCTCAAAGTCCGTGTTAGTTGTCGGAAACATTTGTTTCAACTTAAGTGCTTGTCAGTGACACAACATATAACTTTTGGAACCAGTTCTAATTTCAGTATGAAGATGTCATAGTCAGTACTAACTCTGTATCAACACTATAGCTAAAACTGTAAGATAAATTCATAAGCATTGTATTGCGTTACCAACAAAACTCTGGCACGTGTTTTGGTGCATATTCTGCCCATGTATCATACTACAAGCAACCTACAAAAATGTTCAGCGGATGGGTGGAGGGTGTTGGGGAGGGGGGGCTGTCAGTACGTAACACAATCACCATCGCTTGAGGTATGTAACTGTGTCAATATTACACAGCAAATAACGGCGTAATAATGTTCATTAGCACTGTAATACAATAATATTTCACAATGTCATACCATGCCCTTGTTTCAAACTTAAATAAAAATTACACCTTTGATCCCTCTTCCCTTCCTAAGCAACACACTATGGAATCCATGGATTACCTCTAATGTGGTGTAAAGGCTCGTTCACAAAACTAATAAATACACAAAACAAATCTGTCAAAAAATTATATAGTGGAACACACTGGCAGTTTTTATAGTTTATGTATAATGCATCTAATGTAGCCTACATTTTCTGAATTCACCTTGCACTTTTCTTTCTTGTGATGAAAAGAATGTTAAATATGGCACAAACATCAGGCTATGTTAGAGATGCTATAACCTTTCTTTAACATCATTGGTTTCGCAAACCCCCACCCTAGTTATCACTTTTAACCTTACCTCGATCTCAGCCTACACTACGTATTAGTCTGACACTAGAACCAAGATTTCTGAGGAGGGGTATGTTTCCAATATCACACTAACTGCAAACCTTCCATAAGCTGTTGGCTTACCTGAAGCGTGGCAATCCCAAAGAAGGTGCATGGGCACTAACAGGTGGTGATGGTGGAGGAGGAGTACAGTTTGTGCGTTCTAGCCATGCTGGAGGCTGGGTGGTTCCTCTTGAAGCAAAAGGCTGCGTGGGAGGTTGCATAGGTGCCACATTTTCCTGGCTCGGAGTCCTGTAGAAGACTTGACTAGGTGTTAAACGATCAGGTGTTAAAGAGCGTGAAAAACGTTCTACTTCCTCAGGTCTCAGGCGACCACGTCCTTTTGTGTGAGGTAATGTGTGAGACCAATACTGCTGAGAAGAACAAGGAGGCACTGTAGCATGTTCCTGCTGTGGCTGTGGGTGGGTGTATGCGGCAGCGACTGATCCGTAAGACGTTCCACCATTTTCAGCAGATCTCAGTTTCTGAAACCTAGGAGGTAGATTTCCACCTTCAAAATGAGGCCTATCCTTACTGCCCCGTCGTCCTGAAGGCGGTTTCCTGTCGCCCCAACGAGAAGCCGGGGGTTCTGAAGTCTGTCGTAGCTCACGATTTGCAGCTCTCCAATCACATTGTGGAGCAGGGCGTTGACCAACACGCCGACCATTTTCAAATTTGCCATTCCGTCGAATACTGTCTCTGCGGCCATAAACACTATCACGCTCCCAACTATCACATGTTGCATCACTAAACCGATCACGCTGTTGAAGTTCATTATCCCAGTTTTCTTCTTTTGTGCTATTAGAAACAATTCTGTCATTCATATCCACAGGAGACTTGTTGGATAAATCTCTCTCTGCATATGCTTGGGCTAATGGCTTTGGCACATAAATTGCTTGTTCTGGTTTCTTCAGTTTCCTTTTTGCTTCTCCACCCAAGGTTTTTGGATCTGAGGAAGAGGAATGATCCAAACTGTTTCTCCTGGATCTATTACCTGATTGATTTTGAGATATATTAAGATTACCAATTCTTTCAGTGATTTTATTTAAGTCTCTAGGATTTCTAACAGAATTTATGTGGTCACTACGGTCACTGTTTGGCTTGAAAGATTTATCCAACTGTTCCTGTGAAGAAGAAAAACTAAGTCTTCTAGAATCATACTTCATGTTGTCGTAAGCGTTTGAAAGATGCAAATTTTCTGTGGAAGACTTTATCTTGTGGTTGTCGTCAGCACCCAGCAAATCATCTTCACCCTGTCCAGTTTTCCGAAGCGGACCACTTCCTGGACGGTAGATCTCTACTTGTGGTTTTCCCCTCCGTCCAGTTTTTGTGTCCTCCTTGTACCTCATATCATGTAACTCATCTAAAACAAAAATTTCTTTAATGTAGTGTGAGCAGAATTTATATGAACTGAATAAAATAAAAACCGATTATGTAAGTAAAGTTAATTGTATAAATGACATAAAATAGAACAAACTTTAAAATTTATAAGGTGTTACATTATTATTGAGATTATCTCAAAGTTTTATCACCAATATATATTTCAATGTACTTTGATGTACAAACAAATAATCTAATATTAATGAAAATAAATTTCATCACAAAATGGTTCTCGACTCAGGGGGAGTGGGGGGGGGGGGGGGGGGGGTTACAGGTATATGAACCTCATCTAAGTTTATGTGCATCAACCTGTCCAATGGAAGTTGTACACTATCAAACACCTGTTTAAAAGGAATTGACAATGCCCTATAGAAGAACAAGAACACAATTAATAGTGTATGACTTCAATAGATACAAATTAAAAATGTAGTTCCACTTTACAGATGCAACTGTGGTGCACTATTATACACACACATCTATTGCAATTCAAGAAAAGAATAAAAATTAACGTCGTGAATACAGGTTTACTTTAACTGAAATTTGCTGTACACATTTGTAATCGTTTGGTATGAGTGATACAAAATTTCTTCAGCCTTAAGATGTATATGTTTCGTTTTGTTTGGTTATGCAACTTTTACTAGAGATTAGTCGCGTGATGCGATACATGTGAGAGTGGCTGCAGATATTAACTTCACGCTGCTGATATAACACTATTCCTTTTGGACCCCTACAGAATACATGCATGTAAACCATTTCGGTCAATCACTTAAAAATCAAGTTGCACGTGTTCCACCACATTTGAAGCTCAGAGGAGTAAAACATAGTACATGGTGCTTTGGGATGCGCAACTATTCAACTATGAGAATTAACAACAACCACCGTACGACATAACCAAACATTCTCAATTGCGTGGATATTGTCGTGTACAGCTCTCTCATGTAAGATATGTATCGAGGGAAGCACTGAGAAAGACGATTTGGTTACGCAAAAAAGTGTTAACTATTCAAATCGCAGTTGATGCAGCCCAGCGACTGATTAGTTTTCCTATGTTTTCATACCCAAATCCGTCATACACAATAACGAATTGCAGTGATCTGTTCGTCACTGATGCACAAACGCTTAAATTTCAACTAATCGTTAACTATTGTTACAACTGTTATAAACAACAACACAGTTCTACAAATTTACTTACCTTGCGAAGCATTTTCCCATTTATTGCGTCCTTTGTCGATATTCGCCATGATGCTTTACTTGCCATAACCAAGACTATAGCCTGCCAAGCGCAGAGCACTATCGATAGTCGAAAATACGCAGAACCATGGTGATTGCCAATCAACTAAGTGGAGAGTGTTTTCGTTTCGACTGTGAAATTCCCTACCGGGAATTCAAATTTTTCGTACAGAGCGCCAATTTATTGACAGATCGAAGTTACGAAACACCATGGTTACTTCATCACGTAGCTGAAATGCATTTGATTTTAAGACAGGCTGATATCACAACACCTGTAATTCATTGACTGGCGCCTCTGAATGTCTTGTAAAAGCGGAGACGTAAATAGTGGGCTGTTCACCCTTTCCGCAATGAAACTGAATTAGCACAATCTAAATGTTCGTTGCAAAATTTTTATTCGTGATCGATATATGTAAGCGTTATACCTTCTTTCCTGATACACACGTTGCGAGACTACCGACTACATTATATCAATGAATAAATTGTAACTCGTAAACTTAAATTATTGTTTTCTAAAATATAATGGATTTTACTAGAAAACAAGTATTTGCCCCTGGAAGAACGTTTTCCTCAATCCGTTCGACTTACAGAACCCAGCCAGAACCAGAACCAGCTGTTGATGGAGAGATAGTGATCTCTCACACGATGTAAGTAACAATTATAGGACAGATCTTACGGCCCAACTAATGTGAACGATAGTTTGAACAATTTCTTCTCTTTACAGGCAACTCAAAAAAGAGTTGTTGTGTGTAAAGTACACACCAGCATCTGAATATATAGCTGCTGGATTTAATGATGGTCAGATAGGCATTTTTAGCTCACACCAAGGGAAGAAATATTTCCTGACAGATGATGATATAAGACAATCTGGTTCCCCAATTACAGATCTTAAACACCGACTTTATCAAGACACAGGAAATAGAAGAACAATCACTGCCACTTGTAAGAATCAAACAGTATGTTACAAGTAATGGTAAAAAAATCTGTTTTCAACGAACAATTTGTAAAGCTAATATTTGAAGTCAGCAAGATAGTCTGAGGAATACATAATAACTATGAACACATCTTATTGTTTGGTATATACATCCACTTAAAATGAGATATTTATAAGAGTTTATAGTGTTACAGGAAGTATTGCATTTTGATAATTTTGTAAAGGACATTCTTCAGAAACTGAAATGCGTCACTGTTGTCATCTATGACACAAGCAAGACTTAGGTTTTAAATTGACTCAAGATCCATTGCTTTACACTTGTAGAATGTAAGTAATAAGTACAAAAAGAGCATTTTGGC
Source organism: Schistocerca gregaria (assembly GCF_023897955.1). NCBI lineage: Eukaryota > Metazoa > Arthropoda > Insecta > Orthoptera > Acrididae > Schistocerca > Schistocerca gregaria. Next base: position 408,519,441 of record NC_064920.1, read on the forward strand.
CAAGTTGCTAACACTATTTGTATCAACAATTCATAGATGTAGATGGACGTGTTAAATGTTGGGACTACAACAAGAACGATTGCATTTACACAATTCCAGAGCACAGAATTACACTTGGCCTAGCATATCATCACAGCAAACCAAAATTTGTTACTGTTGGTGATGATGCAAAAGTATTTTTATATGATGAAGAAACAAAAAAACAAGAAATGTTTTTCCAGGCCAGGTTAGTACATCAGAAATTTCTGTGAATGTTTTTAATGAAAAGTTGGTTTATTTGCTGTAAAAATTATGTATAAAAATTAATGTAAAGACAAGAAAGCAGTGTGCTTGCTTATAGTTGTATGTGGCAATAATGATTTTACTATTATTTTATTTAAAAGCATTTTCCGAAATATTAGGCACAAACATTGTTAAGTATCTCTATATGTAATCACACATTGTAGCAATGGAAAATCAGAAAACATTTCATTATTATCCATTCAGTCATAGGTTTTCCCAGAATCTTTCTGGATATAGAACAAGTAAAGAAGCACACGACTAAAGCAGCTCTAATAATCATATCCAAATGCTACATCAATTATTATTAGTAGTTGACTTGCTTTATTTTGTTTGTAGTTAAATAGATCATTATCATAATTAGGACAGACAAACTCCTCTGCTAAAAATAAATATAATTATGCCAGTTCAGGCAAACAATATAGAATCAGGTGAAGTGTAATTTATCAAGTAGCAGTACTCTTATCTTGTTCTTCCTTTTTTTTATGATCATTCTGAATATGGACCATGCATCTTAAAAACTACACCACCTCCTTTAAACTTCCGAGGAAACAAATCCGTTGCTGAATATGGATAGGGTCTAATGTCTTGCCAACATCATGTTTGTTACACTTGTAACAGTAACTCTGTTGAAGAGTTAATGAGCGAGAACAAAGTGCAGCTTTGTTGGCATAGAAATAGTTCAACCCTATATGACATTATAGTTCAAAAATATTGGCAATTTTTTCCTGCGTGCTCCAAAGAGATTGATCAGTGAGAAAATACGAAACAAAATATGTCTAATGAACTTGTGTCCGAAAATGCAGGGTTTCCATGCTAGAGACCATTGGTTCAGTCATAGTATGTTTCAGAGACTGTAGTCTAATATTTGCTGTGTTAGACCACAGTTACAGTATGCATGGTTCCCTCCTAGATGGTGGTACTGTTCCTCGTAAGTCCTGCCCTAGCACCCTCTCCACTGTAGTAATTGGTAAAGTTGTATCCAATTAACTTCTCTTGCTGACACTCAGTTTGTAGTGGATGTGATACAGCATTGCACACAATGGTTCTATATTTTAATCGAGAGCTTGTCGACATGATGTTTACTTAGAGAAAGGCAAATGGCAATGAGTGACAGGCAGCATGGTTGTATCAGGAGACCTATCCCCACTGAGAATAACCACAGCATTCAATATTTTCAACAGTGTTTCACTGTTTGTCTGAGACAGGATCATTTCAGGAAGCAGGAACTCATGAAAGATGTACCCAAAATGTTTGGACACCAGACTTGGAGGAAAATGTGATTACTCTGCTATTCACAATAAAGTACCTGGCAGAGGGTTCAATGAACCACCTTCAAGCTGTCTCTCTACCATTCCAATCTCAAACAGTGCACTGGAAAAACGAGCACTTAAATTTTTCTTTGCAAGCCCTGATTTCTCTTATTTTATCATGATGATCATTTCTACCTATGTAGGTGGGTGCCAACAGAATGTTTTCGCAATCGGAGGAGAAAACTGGTGATTGAAATTTCATGAGAAGATTCCGTCACAATGAAAATCATCTTTGTTTTAATGATTGCCACTCCAATTCACTTGTTCCTCCAGTGCACTAACACTCCAGAACAGGACAGACAAGCACAGTGAAGGCAGCCTTGTTAGTAGACCTGTTGCACCTTCTAAGTGTTCTGCCAATGAATTGCAGCCTTTGGTTTGCTCTACCCACAGTATTATCTATTGATCATTCCAGTTTGAGTTATTTGTAATTGTAATCCATAAGTATTTAGCTGAATTTACAGCCTTAAGATTTGTGTGACATATTGCGTAATCAATCAATACTGTGGAAGGTGACTGCCATGTCAGTACTAGGCAGTAGGCCCGCCAGTACAAGGTAAGCCAGACAACCATGTGGAACATTCACCGCGACAATCATTACAACCCTTATCACTTACAGCGTGTGTAGGACTTACTAGCAACAGACTTTCCACATCACAAACAGTTTTGTCACCAGTTTCTTCACCAGGCAACCACAATTCCAGGATTTGTGTCATCCATCCTATTCACAGATGAGACAAACTTTACGTGGAGTGGTGTCTTTAACTTTCATAACAGTCTTCTGTGGGATAGTATGGGGGAAACCCCATGGTATAGTGACCTCGTATCATCAGCATCAGTGCTATTGGAATGTGTGGGCCAGGAGAATTGGTGACCATATCTTGAGAACAGTCTTCCTTCCATGTCATCTAAGAGGCTGGAACTATCAGCGTTTCTTGTGGGTGACTTTGCCTCCCCTGCTGGAAAAAGTGTCATTGATGATTCGAATGGTTATGTGGCTGCTGCATGATGGTGCTCCAGCCCACTTCACCACTAACATCTGGATGCATCTCAATTGTGACTTCCCTGGTTGAGGGATTGGACGAGGATGTCCAGTTTCATGGCCTGCTCATTCACTGGATCTCAACCCATGAAATTTCTGGTTATGGGGCCATCTCAAAAGCATTGTTTATGCAGAGCCCCTTCCAAATGTGAACACACTGGAGCAGCATATTCATGCAGCCTCTGACACTGTTCAGCAGCAGCCTGGATGATGTGAATATGTGTGAGAGAACATGTTACAGCATGTACAGGCTTGTGTTGAGGCACATGGAAATCATTTTCAACACTTACTGTAACTGTGGCTGCATGGCACAGTGTGTATTAGACCACAATCTCTATGAAGAAGCATGATTGAATAAATATCTCTAGCATGGAAACCGTGCATTTCCAGACATGAGTTCGTTAGGCCTTTTTTGTCCCGTATCCTCTCATTGATCAACCTCTAGAGTGTGTACACGGTGGAAAAAAATCAACCTGTATAAGCAGGTGCATGAATGTAGATTAGATTTGTACCTCATTATTCCTAATAAAAATTCACAGTTTTGATCAGTGTTACATATTGCTCTGCGGTGATCTGTACTTGTATGTCACAATAAATTGTATTCTGGAGAATTTCTTTGGGAAATAGACTGATGACATACACTCCAGTATTCTCTAATTTCACCATTAGTCTGTTAGAAATTTTATTTTAGACATATTGTTACACTGTTATAGTGCTTCTACTGGGCATGTTTTATGCAACTGTTTGCATCTTCATACTTTAGCAAGCATTTCGAACCACACAATGATGTATTAAACTATAAAATCATGAGACAGAATTGTTGGCCCATCCTTACTTACAGGAAATGAAATTTTTATTGCTGCCAACAGATACTTACATAAAAGTAGATTTTGGAACTACTAGTTCCTTCCTTGGGGAGGAAAGAGGAGGATATAATGGGGAAGATTAAAAAGGAAGGAAAAGTCTCACAGATCTCAGTAAGAGGGGATCTCCTCATACTGGAGTCTGAGTGACCTGTCCTTCCTTCTTAACCTCCCCAGTCTATCCCTCCCGAGGAAGAAACTAATTGTTCCAAAAGCTATGGCAGTTTTGTGTAGTTTGATATAAGTGTCTATCAGCAGTTGCCCAGTAATTTTCTCCCATAATTTTACAGTTTCCTCAAATTGAAATTTGTTTTTGGTACCATGGAGCAGTACTTAGATACTGTCTTCCAAAATTTAGTAATTTATTTGAGACTGACACTTAATAAAGAAGTTTGGGAAGACTTGTGAACAAAAGCAAGGCTCTGGTTTTTATTCCTAGTCCACTACGTAGTTTTAATCTGCAAAGAAGCTTTATTAGCAATACTTTGCAATTTTATGTCTCTGCCATGAAGAAAATTTTATACTACCTACAGTAGAAATATTCACAGTTAGCATTTTTGCCTATCAAATAGTGATAATGAGTCTTGATCTCTCTAGAATAAAACTATTTAATTTCCATATCATGATGAAAACTGCACGGTATCCATGGAATAGTACAAACATATGCTGTGATTAACATTCACTGTAGCAGCTAAAATTACAGACAATTTTTAACTAACATTTATCTATTTTTACAGTGAGTCACCTATCTACATGGATGGACATACTTCACGAATATTTGCTGCCCGCTTCCATCCTCAGCTAAACTACGAGTTTATAACTGGAGGATGGGACAGTACAGTTCAGTTCTGGGATATGCGACAGCCACATTCTATCCGATACCTTTTTGGAGCACATGTTTGTGGTGATGGACTTGATATTAGTATAGATGGAAATGAAGTGAGCTAACACTAAGTTTGATTTTGAATACTAGTAATATTGATAGCACAAGAAAATCAAAACTTGACTGCAGGTGTGCAGAGCATTGGCAGAAGTAAAAGAACACACAATGTTTTAATCTTAGAGGCATTAACCCATCACATAGAGGAAAGAGCAAAAATTAGAAATTTTGAAGCAGACATGCAAACACTGCCGCCAGTTTCATGTGCAGATGGAGAAATTATGAAATCAAATTAACACATCTTATTTTAAAAAATCTTCACTGCACAACATGGGAGAGAACAATGTGTTTGTTTATGAACGGGTTTCTCTGTGTACCAACACTGAAGCATAGAGGTCAGGAGAAAGTGTTTGGTGGAAAAGCCAGTAATCAAGAGCACCTAGCCTACAGAATAAACAAGCTTACCAAATTCAATACTGCTAAATCCATTGGTGAAGCAAACCACTCCCTGCACCTTTTTGAATTTATTTCTCTCCTTGTTTGATGAATGATTCCCTTGGCTCTGACAGATAGCACCTACAAATTCTGTAATATACTTCTTATCATTGCTCATCTAAGAGTACTCTCTTTTGTGCTGCTTTTTTTAATATTTTGTAACCTTTGTACAAACATTTGATTTACTCAGTGTAATGGGAACTGTGATGCCTGTTATAAACTCAACATGTTAATTGTGAAAAACAGTTTTTAGCAGTTTGGATTATAATTCCCGATGGATTGAAATGCATTTTTAGACATAAAAACTTTGTTTTGATCAAATTGTGTCCAGTTGGAACATCTAGGTTTTTACAACCTTTGTGATTTTTGTTACATGGGAATTAAGCTTTGGTCTAATATGTGTTACTGTTATAACATTTTGTCTCCCAATGCTGAACACACCATCAAAGGTTGATAAAGATGAAATTAATAGTTTTATTGTGTGATAATTTGTTTTGTCTTTATTTCCCCCCATCCCCATGGTGTTTTTTCCATAGTACACCATCCGACAACTAACTGGATGCCTCTTTTACGTCTTCTAAAACATATTTGTTCAAAGCAGTCATTACAATGTCTGATATCTTAGAAACTTTTGCAATCATGCTGGCATATTTATCTTGATTAGTAGTTAAAGAAAATCTATGTTTTATCATTAATGTTTGCAATATGGAATACCAAATAATTGACAAATAATTCTTGCTGTATGATTCTCAATGTATCTTCTAGATATTGACATGTTGCTGGCAGAAAGAAAATCCTTTGCAACTGTGGGATTACACTTCCGGAAAGTTAATCACCAACAGCCAACCGGACTTGCAAAATGCAATGGTAAAATATTACCTGCTAAATTAAATTGTTGCTACAATTCACAGCTATCACAATGTATTTCCTTCACCTATATGAATATACAAAATGTTAGCAATAGTGAGGAACCTTCTGGCAAAACACAAATAACTTAGGAGTAAAGGAGACCACTCACTGTATAATAGAAAGATTGAGTTGTCAACAGGCACATTCCCTTTTATTTGTCCCAGTCAACAACTCATCACTTCTGTTATTTGGTGAGTAACCTCATTTACTCCTAAATTACATGCAAAATTCAATAGCATACATTTCTGTTTTACAGGAAAATGAGAAGGTCTTTCATTTATCTTGGCTTTATACAGGTGTTGTTATAAATAAATAAACACAGCACAACTAGTCATCAGACGTTAATTATTTATTTACAGCATGTTTTGGAGGCTTTGTTCCACAGTCAGGGGACAGTTTTGGTTTTTAGTTCAGCAGCTTTGCTCCAGGAATGCAAAAATGTTGAAAGTTCTGCAGTCCTGGGAACCTGACTGTCAAGAGCTCTGCATTTGAACTTAATAAAATTACTCTTTTCAAACTGTATTGTTCCTTTCCTGTGAGGAATCATGTAGAGCTGTAAACAACATTTTGATGGTACGGACTTCAAAACACATCATAAATGAAGAATTAATGTTTACTAACTGATTACATTGTGTTTATTTATTTATAGTTTAAAAGTATAGTAGCAGCTTACGAGTTAAGCCTTATTCCACCAGGAGAAAATGTTACATATATTTATCCACTGATTAGGCAGTAAATCACAAATGAAAATACAGGTTTGCTAAATGGGATCATCAGGCAATGAAAAATCCATTCTGAAAACAACAGACTGCTACTCACCATAGTGGAGATGTTGAGTCGCAGACAGGCACGACAGAAGCTGTTGAACAAGTAAGCTTTCATATACAGGGTGGTCAGAAATTCCCATTACAGACTCCTAGGAGTACCAGAGGGGAGTGAGTACATTGTATTTTGAATAGGAACCCATGTCCGGAAACGTCATCCAACGAGACTACAGAGCATCAAAGTTATAGGTGCGGGCATCTGTTTATGTACATATACACGAGCTGATTCTGTAATGATGTTACAGACTTTCTAGGATGATGGAGAATGATAAATGTATTAACTTGAAGTAAAGATCCCTGTACCAGAAATGAACGAGTTGTACCTTAACAGCTATGAACTCTTGCTCAGTAGAGGAGATGTGTTTCACATCAGTGAAGATGAATGAATGGTCAGGTATGCAATTTAAAGCTCACCTTTGTTAGACTTTTTTCTCGTTTTTGTCCACACTAGCACCAATGAAAGTTACCAGCCCTACACTCTTCGCAACACAAGAACTGATACATGTATTCAACTGTCACAGGTATCAGAACGGATTTCATTTATAACTTTCAACTTGTTTGTTTCCAGTACAGGGATCATTACTTCAAATTAATGCATTTATCGTTCTCCATCATCCTAGAAAGTCTGTAACATCACAGAATCACCCTGTGTATACGTACATCTACAAATGCCCGTGCCTATAACTTTGGCATTCTGTAGTCTTTCTGGATGACGTTTCAGGACATTGGTTCCTATTCAAAATATGATGTACTCACTCCCCTCTACAAGTCCTAGAAGTCTGTAATGAGAATTTCTGACCACTCTGTATATAAAAGGCATTCAGGAGGAGGACTTTTGGCTGAAAGCTTACTTGTTTAGCAGTCTTTTTGTTGTGCCTGTCTGTGACTCAGCATCTCCACTATATGGTGAGTAGCAATCTATCCTTTTCATAATAATGTCCTTAAACAAGATTGGAGATATTTTGATACTTTCTAAATGTTGGGTTCATAAAACTTGTTCAAAACTGAAATGTGTTACAAGGGGCAATGAAAGAACAAAAGATAGTGGTGCCAAAAGCACCCCCTGTAAAGTGACCTGTGTAGTGTATATGTAGATAAGACAATGAATTACATGCAAAGATACTAACAGAACCGGAAATTCTGTAACAAAGAGTGGACTGGGACGGTATAAATTACAACATGTATATCCAAGAATGCTTAGAATTTAGGTTAATGCAAGCATCATGTTATATTCAACATTAAACACAACAGTTAGAAATAAAGCTAGTGAACTACATTACAGCACTTGCTTGCAAGATACCAAGCACAGAGCATTGGATAAAGGGGATGACAGGAATATGCAGAAATGTGCTTCAGCACTAATAAATATTGTGATCAGTTTTCCTGACAAAACAGTGATAAATCCATATAAAAACATGAGAAGGCTTTTTCCTGTAGATATTCAAAATCAGTATTATGATTTTCTTGAATCAAATCTTGAAACAAGAGCCATAATTCAGAAAGAATTTTCATTCTGCAGCAGACTGGACACAAGCTTCCTGGACGATTAAAACTGTACCTGATGAGGGCTTGAACCTGAGACCTTTGCCTTTTGCAGGCAAGTGCTCTCCTTGAGGCTGTGGGTAAGTCAAATCAACACAATATCCTGAGTGCTAATACCACAAGGCATACAGGAGAACTTCTGTGAAAGTTTGGAGGTAGGAAATGAGGTAGTAGTAGGAGTAAGGCTGTAAGGACGAGTCATGACTCAAACTTGAACAGCTCAGTCAGCAGAGCACTTGCCTGCAAAAGGCAAAGATATCTGGTTCAAGTCCTGATCCAGTACACAGTTTTAATCTGGCAGGACATTTCAAGAGCCATAATTATTAAAATCCTATGCTTGCAGAACAAAACAGTCTTTTCATCATCCATAATGCGTATTTAGATGATACTTCAGACAAAACTTTTCCCCCCTCATAGTGTGCATCCATGTTTCTGCCCCTATACCAAACCTGTATAATGTTACACCAGAGATAGCAATCATAAAACATGTCATCAGAACACTAAGTATATTATTTGTCACTCCAGTTCAATGCTATGTAACATAACAATAGTAAGGCAAATGTTTCTTGAATCATTTGCCCCTTGTGTTTCTGAGTGTACAATAATGTAGGTCATGTTAACTGGTTTTCCATACATAATTGGTGTCACCATTTGCAAAAATGCGAGTGATTAAGTTAGTGAAATATAATTATATGTGAAGATGTATCACTACTCATTAAATACAGAGACAAGGAACAGCACAAGGATGGAACGACAGGTGATGACATGGCAAAGATGTGGATTGGAGAGAATGGGACACAGGAGATGAAGGGCTAGGAAAGATGATGCCAAGATGGTTGGTGCCTACACAAGGAACTGAAAGGAGAAATACTTAGAAAGTTATAGAGGGCAAATTGAATGGTATGGAAAAGAAGATATCGGGTGAGTTAGGTGAACACAAAAACATAAATTGGAGGAATGTAAGGCAGCTGGACAGGGACTAGCAAAAAATTAACAATATGCTGAGAAAAAAAGTCCCACATACACCATTCACAAGTACTATTGATGACAGAAGGATCCAGAATGCCTTTGTTGCCAAACAGCCACTGAAGTTGACAACATTCGTTGAGCAGTGTGCAACTTCACTGGGTGATCAAGCTGGCCCTTGGACTCATTTCACACCACAATCCAAATGGATGCTCTCCATCACTATCAACATTTCTGGTGGTTCAGTTGAGAAATATTTCACCCAGAAATCCTCTGTTCTCCCAACTACCTTGGCTTCAGTCTCTGCTAGTCCCTGTTTTCTAATTGCCTCTACCTTTTCTCCTGAAAGGTCCCCATGCCACACCCTCTCTCCTAATCTATGTTTCTGCTTCGTCTTACCTTATCCCTATTGTCCTTTCCTTACCTTTTTCTCTTACTTCAGGTTTCCCATCTTCCCCTGTACTATTTTACCGGTACTCCTCCAATGGTCCCTCAGTTTCCTATGCCGGCAGTAACCATTTCTCCTGACAGCACCTACGCATTTCACACTGGGACAATCTTTTCCAATATATCTCCCTTTCAGTTCCTGTCTTCCTAACCTATATCTTCCACATTTTCTTCCTCACCTATCCTAGCCACCCCAGCTGGGTTATTGTAACAGAAGAAAATTGTGTGTGTGTGTGTGTGTGTGTGTGTGTGTGTGTGTGTTTTCATCACATCCCAAATTTCAGCTGATGCACTTACTGAACAAAACTTCTACAAACTAGCAGGCAGACACGAGCAATGTGATACTAGATTCTAGAAACAAAAGATGTCGCCATCTGGCAAAAGAAAGCAAAGGATAAAGGATTAAAAAACAAATAAATGGGATAATTCAGAGATTGAGCAGAAAGTTGCTGAGGACTCCAAGGAAAATGACGCATTATAGTGAAAAACTGACACAAAAACATTAACAGCTTGTAAGATTTGAAAATCTGAGGCATCCTTTTGCATTCATTCACTTTGCTAAAGATATAATTTTAATAAATAAGCAGCAATCATCAATTCCTCTTTATTTGTCTGTCTGCTGTCCTTCTATACAGTGATTGATTGTCTTTTCTCATACTGTTGTTCATTGAGAAATTATTTCTATAGATATCAATGTGAAAACACAGAAATGAGATGATACACACGAAATAATAAGCGAAAACGACCCAAATAAAAGAAAAAAATAACGTGGCATCTTCAATAATGGAAAGGGAACAATGAACTCAAGAGACTATTACTGCAAGTAAAGGGTCTGCATACACTTCAAAGATGATAATAATAATAATAATAATAATAATAATAATAATAATAATAATAATAATAATAATGTAGTTCTAAATAATGATATGAAACCATTTATGTGAGTTCTCACAAGTGAAAGATGACTGATGATTATTCCAGAATCCAATATCTGCCACTAGACTAATGTAACAGCGAAGTGATATGAAGTCGGACATAACACAGTCAAAATTATATAGTGTCAAGAGTACATTATAGGTACTCTATGGTTAATTTACATCCAATAATTTTACAGAGAGTTTATGAGTCCAGGGATATCAGTTGACCTGAAGAGAAATCTGTAAGCAGTGGTAATACATGAGGCTCTTGCATCAATATTTCAAAAGACAATGTGTGCAATTTGTAGAGGAAGTATTCATTCAGGATGTTAGATTGAAAAGGAAAATTTGGAGGAAAGATACTGTAATTACAGAGTGCTCAGTGGACTCACAAAGCGTGCCTTGTTTTTCTCTAACTACATAATTTTGACGCATTATTTCGCTCCGGTCTTCAATAATCTTCAGACTTCCCAAAATATCTCTCTTTTCTTTAAATTTCCCCATTCATTCTTCCTTTATTATTTAAAGAACTTATGGTTATGAAAGTGTGATCTTCATATTTACTATTCATGTGGTGGGAGACTGTTGCTTTCTCAGCTGATCTGCATTGTAAATAAAATTTTTTACTGTTTCTGTTATACACTAAATAAGTTGCCCGATTTTAATACATTAAAATTTATGAAAAAAATGTATAGTTAAAATGAGGATATTGTGTAATTTTCTTTCATTTTAACAGCTTTACTGTGGGAAATGGATATCAAATGACTTGATAGTTTGTGGAGGATCATCCCCAAATTTACTGAGAATTGTTGATCGAAGATTGATGGTGGTACGTTTCTTTTACTTACAAATAATCCAAAAATATTTCACTGAAGCTATTGATAAGCTACTTTTAGAATGTACTTAATTACCTTACAAAGGAATAACAGTCAAAATCTAAGGTAAACAATCACATGCAAGAAAATATTATAAAAATGAAATTATGCAAACTTCCTGGAGCTATTAAATATATTGTATTTTCCTTATCTGTGTGCACATGTGTGTGGGAGAGGGCACTCTTAAATCTGTGGTACCCACTCACAAGATTTGTAACTGTGTGTTCTTTTTGTCTTTAACATAACTCCACAAAAAGACTGAGTAACAGAGGAGAAGGTTGGGAACAAAATAAATTCTAGGCCAAAAAAAGATACTTAAAACAACATTAAATAGATGTAGGATATCAAAGTCTAACACCCTAAACATGAAGCTGGAAATGCAAATGAAGAATATCAACATTGAGGTTACAACTTTTGGAAATTCATAAATGCTTTCTTCATTGGTAGGGTGTGAATGATGCAAATTCCTTAAAATAAAAATATACAGATGCCTCACTTGTATGTTTCTTCTTTACCCTTTGGTATTTCATGTTTTTAAAACTGCATTAGTTTAAAAGATATTCTTTCTTTCTATGTGTTTTCCCATCAATCTAGCTCATATGTTTCCTTTTCAACATCTCATCTATGATTGAGGTATATTAAAATTCATTATAATACTTCTCATAACATAAGGAATAATTCCTACAGAGACTGAATGGATGGGAGGCAATGGAAGACAAGAATTGGTCGGTGGCTATATGGGAGAGATAAGGGCTGGAGATCAGAAAGATAAATGAAACGGACAACAAACTACATACAAAAGCGGTACGCTAAGGAAATGTGATGATATAAAGAGAAAGAAAGAAAAGAACAGGAGAGACAAGTGTGACTGGGGGAAGAGGGTAAAATAACAAGAAGAGAGAGATCACGGCAGTTTCAACTAAAGACTGGTCAAATAAAAGGCGGGAGTGGAGTTAATGGCACAGCATGAGAAAAGTACATAGTGCAATTATAAAACTTTCACTCTTATTACATGTTCTTACTTCTTGCAAGATGAGACCAATTCCTTCATTTTTAAATGAAGTCAGTCCACTTCATCTGTTAAAATATTATTTACTGTAATTGCAGTTTTGACATATGGTCACTGTCAAGCATTTTAAAAGCAGTCAGTCACCATATAAAACACATGTAACCACGAAATTGACAAACACCGAAAAATAAAGATTTCAGTGCTATTTACATGGCACTGTAGCATCTCGCAGCTTCATGACATTGAGTGGGTCACAATGTCCAACGTAAGTAGCTATGAAATTGTCTTGTTTCAACATTTGTCAATTTTGTAATTATGTGTATGTTATTTGGTGACTGACTGCTTTCATACTGCTTGACAATGACTGTGTATCGAAACTGGAGTCACAAAAAATAACATTTTAAATGTCTAAAGTGGAATGACTTCATTTAGTAATTTCAGAAAGGCTGTGAACGCAGTCCTCATCAAGTCCTTCATATTATTGCACAAGGCTATAAGCCATACTCTAACACAGGTTTCACGATGGGTTTGTATATAAATAATTCTTCTGCAACCAATCACAATTTTCTTTTTCACAGGACACGTTTCGGGAAATTATTCCCATTTTCAAGTTCGTTTTTTGTATTTGCTATTTCATTTCTATGTGATGATGTCGATGTGTGCGAGTCTGCTTCTTTTTGTTGACTTTAAGTTTTGTTATGGTCCATTTGTGCAGTCTCACATACACTAAACATCACACACAAGTTGTGTCAACAAAATGAAGCAGACTCACACACATCAACATCATCACATAGAAATGGCGTAACAAACACAAAAAACGAACTTGAAAATTAGAATCATTTCCTGAAATGCATCGTGTGGAAAATAAAATAAAATCATGACTGGTAGCAGAAGAATTATTTGTAATCAAACCTATTGTTTTCACAGGTCCAAGCTTTCAGAACCATTTATAATGGGTCAAATCAGATTACAGGTTTCATGAGTTGTCATAGGACAATGTTTGTTCATGGTCATTTACCGTATTTACTCGAATCTAAGCCGCACTTTTTTCCCGGTTTTTGTAATCCAATAAACCGCCTGCGGCTTAGAATCGAGTGTAAAGTAAGTGGAAGTTCTGAAAAATGTTGGTAGGTGCCGCCACAACTAACTTCTGCCGTCGAAAATATGTAGCGCTACACAGGCATGCTTTGCAGGCATAAAGATAAATACTGGTGCCAAAACCTCTGGGTCAGTAAAAAAAATTAAAAAAACATGGAAGACGAGCTTTTTCCTCCGTCCCGAGTTTCGACCACAGCGTTTTCATACATTATCCAACAAAGTAAATATAAATTCCATATTGTTCATCTTCGAATGTAGCAGCATTTCAATGTACTACGAAAATCCGACTGGCAAGACTGTTCGTGATGTTTGTCAATATGGCCAACTCTACATTCTGAATTTTTTCCTCCCTGTGAGAAGAGATGGTTGCTAATAGGAACTTTTTTGAATTGTTAATCACATGCAGTATTCTCTTCATCATACAAATAATATGAATATAAACATTTTGCCATGTATTCTTTTGTGTTTGCTGCTATCTCATTTAAATCCTGTCTAGTGTGAGACAACAGCAAACGCAGAAGAATATACATATCATGTCATGTTTATATTCGTATGCCTAATATTGATACAGACATAAATGAAGCACGGCAATTGCTTACATTTTTAAATCTAAGATGACTAATTTCTGTGCAGAATGTAATGCACAAAAGAGGCGGCTGCAAATATTTTCAAACGGAGAAAATTTTTAGCTTAACTCTTGTTCAGAACATCTTCTATCATACGCAGTCTATTATTTGGTTCTTGTTAATCACTACCAAAGAAAGCAGCAGTGTAAGTAACAACAAATAGCAGTGTCTTGCCATTGTTTCACTAATGAGACAATTGCTCCCTTTTTCTTAATTGTAAATGGTAGTAGGGTGCACAAAAGCAAGCCATGCCATAAGCGGTGACAGGTCGTAAACACACATCATCAGAATGCGACAAACAATGCATGACACATGACAATAATGCATTTTCAGCTTAGAGTGAAGTAAACACCCATAACAAAGAGAACAGCACTTATCAGATCAAAGAAAAATAATCAATCGATTCAAACCAGACAAAGCACGTGAAAAAGGAAGGGTACCCGTATAAATACAGGCAGAGTGCCTGCAATGGCTACCTGGTAAAGCTTAACTGCTAAGCTTACGACTCAAACCAAACTACTGTAGCTGTATCGTCATTCATTCGACCGAAATTGTGTCTCATATTACAATGAACCAGCTTTGTTTCGATTTGGAGGTGCGGCCTAAAACTTCTCTTTTCCCTTGAATTTTGAGTCCCAAATTTCAGGTGCAGCTTAGATCTGGGAAAATTTTTTTCCTTGATTTCGAGTCTCATTTTTCAGGTGCGGCTTAGATTCGAGTAAATACGGTATATTTTTTGAGCTTTTTGTTGATCACCGCAGAGTGGAAAATTCTGCTGTGTTCACCACTGAATAAAAATAAATTGCTGTGGCACTCCTGTTAGTGGCATAGGACACTATGAAAACAATTTAACTTGTCATTCATTAGATTCTGAAAAACAAGCAAAAGATGTTCAGATACTGTAATTGTTATATATTACATAGGGCCTTGTCATTTTCATTACTTATTTATTTGAAAATGCTATACATCTCCTTGCTAAAGATTTGCATCTTAATATGAAATCAGCAATACACTAATTCTAGCATTGTACACTAATTACGATTTGCTAAAGACATATGAAAGAATTTCAGAAGTCCAGAAAAACTAGTATGTAGTGAAACAAGTTTCACCTTGACAAGTGAAAAACTTTACACTCTCTGTATCATATGGTGCACATGGCCTAATAACTTTGACCCTGAACATCGCATAGGTTTTTACACGGGACATACTAACACAAAATTGCTCACATAGCAAAAATTTAATTTTGGGAACTAAGTACGCTCTAAGAAATAGATCTATTGTATATGACTTTTTCAAACATTAACCGTCTAAATTGAATTTTACCACCTAATGCCACTGATTTGGGGAATCATAGTCACTCCCGGCATTCATAAATTTCTCGCCTGTCCTCTCCTTTATCCAACATAGTAATAGGGTATGTATTTGTATTAAGGCTACTAACAGTAAAATTGGTTTTGAACATCTTGATTCAAGTTTCTAAGAATTAATCATTCCAGGTGAATTTCAAGGACTCCTTTTTCAAGAAGGCCATCCCACAATCTTGTCACATCAAAGTTATAATTCCAACTAAATAATCTTATTTTGTAAAATACAATTTTGCTTTTCAGATATATAATAATCTAAAAACAATGAAATAAAAAAATAGGCACTTTTCCTACGGTCTCTTAATTTGAGTTTTTACCTCCCAGCAGCTTTTCTCTCCGGATTAACATAAATATCACAAACCCCCCTTTTTTTAAACATATATACCTGTCACATACCACAACTCTTACCTTATCTAAGAAATATCTTATACATATTTACAGTTATGGTATTGATGTTTCTGATCTGTGCTATATTCAGCTAAAATTGCAAAGATTTGCAGCAAAGTCAAATCATCTTTTTTTTTCTTTTTTTTTAACTTGCAAATTGGAAGTATAACACGATACAAATAACATAAATCAGTTATTTGGAATATCCTCCAATTCAGTATTATCATAACAAGTAATCATAAGTGTTCTCACAGTGTCAATTTAATTTGTGTGTGTGTGTGTGTGTGTGTGTGTGTGTGTGTGTGTGTGTGTGTGTGTGTGTGAGATAAGACTTTCTGTTTTTATTACTTAATATAGAAACACAATATTGATAAAGTTACTTCAATGTTAATGATGTACTCCATTTCTTCAGACAAAGGCATCCATCAAAGAATTCTCACGGGGAGTTTATTCTGTGGACTGGGGAGAGATTCGGTCCAAAAAGCCTAGGCATCGCCACCTTGCAACTGTTAAGGGAGCACCTATGTCAAGGAATGGCTATCCTCTGAAAGTTGCATTCTGTGCAGCCAAGAAAATTTATGAGTGTGACCTCATTTAAGCTTAATGCTGACGCTTAGAAACAGGTGAGGAGAAGGAGTGAGAAGTTCAAATTCCAAATAAAAAGAAAAAAAATTAATTCAAGCAATAAACAATATATGTAATTATTTATACAAACTATGGTACAAAAGTTTTACACATAAATCACAAGAATGGAAACATTTACACAAAAGTGGAGAAAACAATATTACAAATGTGAGTGCACATGAAACTTATGCACAATTTCCGAGTCGGCTGCAAGTTTGTATGACTAGAACAGCCAGCACAGTGTTGCGCTTAGTCATGGCTCTATACTGCAGGCACTGGTAGGCAATTTAAATTTCCTCAGGTTTTAAAATTGCAAACACTACCGTCATAAAAAGAAATAAACATCTGATACATATGTATATGGTGTGATGCTCTTCATTTCATTTCAGGTCATTATGAAATGTGTCCAATTACTTGTACCTGTGGGGCAATGTGGCACAAGAAGTATGCCACTATTTCTTCTTCTCTGTAATACACAATGATTATTATGCCAAGAAGTGGATCTTAAATAAGCTGCTTTACAAACTGGGATGCTTCTTAACTGCTGGCATTTGTTAGCAGTATCTTTATTATTAATTTGTGGAGTTCAAGTCCAAATAAATTTACATACCAAATTATCAGCAGAAGTACAGTTTAACACATGTGCTCATTGGGCTCATACAGGCTCAGTAGATATGAGGCTGCAATTACAAAAGTGATTCTTTGTAATGTAACTTTCACCGCCCTAGATGTATTAACTGCCTGTATTTCCCTTCTCATTGGTGGGCTTTCACACTTATTGCAACTCTGTTGCTAAAAAGCTGTGATAGTAACAATACACTATTGTTTCCACTGAATAACAGTCATACAGTACCAGTGGAAACATGAGGTACAATTATAATGGCAGCAGTACTGCCAGTCAAATGGTACTGTGACAACACAAGACAATAACAGGTATTATTCTCATTACAGCATACATGATATGTGTGTAAATATTATTTAATTATATACTTAGTCATTCACATGGCCTTTATATTCAAATACTGCATGAAATCTTGTGAAAATGCATTCAGCCTTCTTTCTCCTTCATTGATTCCAGAACCATAAATTTGAGCATGCTATTTTCTAGTCATTTCAGCCTATTCAGTGCAAAAAAAAAGTAGATTATCTATGTCTTGTAACAGTTTGTGTTTTATTAGGTTGACAAAGGAATATGCGAAAGTGATGACCTTACATTCATTTTACAAACATGTTACATTACAATTTCACAACTCGTTCATGGGATTGAGAGAAACTAAAAATCAGCACATATAAAAGAATTAAAACAGAACAACCAGTAAAATTTCAGTAGCTTAATGACACAAAACCATTCAGATATATGGCCAGTGCTTATAAATAGATCACAGATAAGATCACATAGTGTTATAGACAGGGTTTGAATGGCGCGGCTTTGCCAGCCTAGTAAGTGGATGTGTCTTTCCTTGCTGCAGTTTCCTTCCTGCTGCTGCCACAACAGCAGTCGCAGTAGCAGCTGCAGCTGCGGCAGCAGCAACAGCACCAACACCGACACCAGCACCGGAGACAGATAATGGCACAGGTCTAGCACGTGGCAGAGGCTGAGGAGCAGTAACCATGGAAGAAGAAGGAGGAGGAGGAGGAAGAGGCGGAGGAGGAGGGGGAGCAGATGCTGCACCTTCAGAAGACAGCCGCTGTCTATGAGGTGGTCTTGCTTCATAATGGCCAACTAGTTTGCGCACTGACGTGTCCTCCAAGTTTGTACTACTATGATGACCACTAACAGGTGAAGACGGAAGGCTCCGTACCTTCTTATCAGTCCCTTCTGAAGTGCAGTCTGAATGAGTTGCTGAAACATCACCACTCGATGCACCACTTGACTTTGCTTCAAATTCCTTTTTAAGGTTTTTCACAATCCCTGCTAGGCCATCTGCTGCAGGAGTATCTGATGGACCACTTCGGCTACGTTTTGAGAGATCACTGAGGTTCTCTAAAACAAGCCTCTGCTGTTTCACTGACGGACATTGGATAGTACCGATGACACAGGGTGATGGTGCATCTGATGTCTCAGGAGGAGAAGGGGGAGGTGGCGGCTCAGATGAACGAAATGCGGGGGAGGCTGCAGGAGCACTGACAGACAATGGCAATGAAGCTGCTGACAAACAGAGGCGGTCCGACCCAGAAGGTTTTGGTCCCATTGTCACTGATCCTTGCGTTCCACACAGAGCAGGAGAGCTGGCACAGTGGAACAGTCCATGATTACAGGAATTTGTGTTGCTGTCAGTTACACTGAGGTAAGGACATGGGCCATGGGGACATCCTGCACCTGACACAGACTCAGAAGGTGAACCACAAACACGTTTCACTCCTGCACCTTGCTCTAATTTCTGCTTTGCTTGACGCTTAACAGTGCCGGTAGCAGCAGATCCGAGGTGATCACTAGCTGGTGGTCGCATGTCGTATGAGCCCCAGCTGCTGTTACGTGATGCAGCCCACCGACCTGTGTCTCCAGAACCCCATGAGCTTTGTCGGGATGGCGTATCCCGTTCACCCTGAAATTAAATAAGAAACATTAAACATTACATAGTACTGGCAGAGAGAATAGCATTAAAATGTACATTTTTATATTTTACATTATGTATGCAAATTGTTTATAGCGTAAAGGTGAAACATGAGGAACATGACTGATAGCAAAATATGATTAAACAGAGTACCCTGTAGAAGGCATCTAACAATGCTTGGGAAAAAAATCTTCTACTCTACTGACTAAGATTAATAATCATCGGCAAAGCGTATATATCTCTTTACTGGAGCATGCTTTCCAGCCAGGGAACCACAATATTCGTTTCGAGGAGACGTAAGTACTAGCGGCCACAAGTGGATACTACGAAAGGCTCTACAGGGAGGTAATCGAAATCGCTAAACACCCAAATAATTTCAACCGAAAGGAGGAGGGCGTGAAATTAAACGATATATGGATGCCGGTGTTACAGAAGATGTGTACCACCCGTCCACTACTGGGTGATGGCAATGGCGATCGACGGCGACGGACAGCGGCCAATTGCACTGACGTTTTCAAAACACGTGACGTCACACCGCGGCGCGGGAGCTCGCGGAGACAGAATTTAGCGGCAGTCAGTAGCGAGCCAGTGGGTGTGTTGGACCTTCTATCGACCTACGGACCCCCTTGAAGATGTCTCCCGCAGTCGGAGACGAAACGTTGGGAATTGAGACAAAATTCATCAACCGACCACGGCATAACAGCCCGGACAAGTATAATGGACAATAACACATCTTATTCCAGAAAATAGGAAAGACTTCCATATTATTACTGTGTAATCTATAAGTTGTGTGTCAGTTTAGTTTGGCCTTGATGGTGAGATTTCAATAATTCTTCAAAAAGCTTACTTCTTTAGAAGTCTTTTTGTTGTACCTGTCTTTGACTCAACATTTGCACTATATAATAGGTTATCAATATTTTGTGTGCAATAAAAATTCATTACATTTTTACAAGAGATGATGAGTTATCCAGAGGGTGGCAAGCTGGAATAAAATACAAAGAAAGCTAATGAAAATGATGTTCTAGTACTGCATGCAAATATATCACAGTGTTAGCCAGTATTCAGCTGCTGCCTCACTAAGTTTGTTAATGTGGCTGCATAGTATACACAAGATCGCGAATTATCCAACAATTTGAAACACTGGTCATGGCTGGTGTACACTGCACATAGAAAGGTGACCCTGCACTATCTTCTTTTCAATTCTCCTCACTTTCAAAACTTTAAGCAGCAAAAAACTATGGTTCTTCTTAGACACTTGATTTCAAGAGCAGGCTAACAATACTTTCTCGGTTATGGGCTGAGACTTTTGGTTAGTTGAAGACACAATAAGAGAGGGACAAGCAATTAAGTAGCTATAGAAAACAGGAAATTCTGTATATGTGAGGGAGAAAATAAAGTGTGTTTTCAGGAAGATGACTGGAAAGTGTCTCTGAGAGATCAAGATTCTGAACCAGAAAGAATAAAAGTTGCCAACTAAGTTAGTAAAAATTATAGGAAGGTGGAAAATACTAATTAATATTGTCACAACTGACCAAACTCAAGAAAAGCACACTACCTCAATATGCTGAGAATAACAGGAATTATAGTAACTTTTTTGGGGTTTTTCTAAATGTAATTTAACTCTAGTAACTCCAAAGTTGCTATCCTGTACATATAAAATGTAAATTCATATCTCAATGATGTTTCCGTTGTACTGTGGAAACCGATTACATTTCTATGCACAAAGCCATTATACACTCTATCACTCAATTCATTTCTCCACGTCTACTTTATCTGAATTACAAACACAACACGAATTTAAAGACTTGTTATGTTTTGAATTTTTCAGGTGCTTCATACACAGAGAGAGAGAGAGAGAGAGAGAGAGAGAGAGAGAGAGAGAGAGAGAGAGAGAGAGAGAGAGATCCCATTAGTTAATACTGAATGGTAATGAAACAATAAGTTTCTACTGCTCCATATACAATTAATATTATAGAGACACAAACCTGGTATCCAAGGACAACTGCACTATCATAGGAACTCCAAGAACTCTGCCTCGAGGGACACTCTCGTTGATCATATGGTCGGCGCTCCTCTCTATCAAAAACACGATCCAGTTGAGCTGAAAACGGGTCTCTGCGGCCAACTCCCTTCTGAATTGCATCACCATTAGCCAGTTGATCTGAGAGACGCAGCTCTGAGACAAACGTTGTTCCTGCATCGTCCGCTGCAGCAGCGTAAGTGGTGGGCCATGCAGCAGTACAAGCAGTAGGAGAATCACGCGTCTCTCCTGGATCCCAGATTTCTTTCTTTACTAAAACTGCCTTAAGCATCCTCGGTGCAAGTTTTGTTTGAACAATGGTTTCTGTTTCTGAGTGAGGTGTTGGTGATGTGGCAGTAGGAGTTGACGGTGGACTTGGTGGTGACATTGCTGGTTGTGGACTCTGTGGAGGTGATGGTGCCATCACAGATGGTGTAGCAGCAGGTAAACTGGGAGGTAAAATGTGTCCTCCTGGAACTGTGTTAACTTGTTGCTGAGGCACTGGAAGACCTGTAGCTGATGGCATTGGTGTTGATCCTGGAGCTGTTGGTTGTTCTTGTAGATGGGATGTTACCTCACTAGTAGATACACCTGTAACAGAGTTACATAACACCACAAAATTAAAATCAAATATCAACAGTAAAAGTAAACATACAGTACAGGTGAATATCACAACAGTTACAAAATTAAATTCTTGACAGAAAAAAGGCCTTTCACTAAATGTATGCATTATCATTACGTAGAGATAACCACAACTGAAAATCTTATATCGCCCCAAAGAGTAACTTTTCCAAGCTGAGAATAAAAAAAAAAGGCCCTAAATCTTCCTGGAATCTCACCTTTCATGGGCAGCCCTCTTACCAAAATAGCTATCCAGGCACAATACACACCCTGCCCTAAGAGCTTCAGTTGTAATCTTGTATGAAGTTTCAAAATAGCATTTATTATCAATAAGATTACAATGCAAGTTTTTGGTAATTATCAGTTTCAGTTTTTTAGCAAACCATTTTCAGATCTATGCAGAAAAATAAAACAATCAAATAGCATTATAATCCCCATTAAAACTCAGATAGAAATAACATATATTAGAGGTACATGTACCAGATTATTCCTTCTAGTATGAACAATAAACAATAATGTGCCTATACATAGAGCATTTTGTTTGGTATGATATACCAAACTTATAAGAACTACTCATGGTGTAGTCTACAGATACAGAAACTCCCCAGCATAGTGAGTAATAACTATTGATTTTCTTGATTATTACATTAAAAATTGCCACTTAACAATGGATAAAAAGAGAACTGTCAATGACATTACAGCAAAGAATAATAGCAGAAATACAACTCAGCTGATCAGCCACAGAATAACTAAGTCCCTCCACCCACTGTCTGTAGCTGGTGCTTCCCACAAACTGTAGTCATATGGTTAACATAGCCTATTTAGGGTGTCAAAGATAATGAGTCTTATGGTTGCATTGAAGGCACTGTGATATTTTCACAATTTCATGAAGCTGTATGCATTTGCTGCCCTAAGTAAGCTATATTAACAATGTCCAGATAATTTGACATAACACACCAGCAATATGCTTTATGAACAATAATCTGGTATGTGCATTTTAATGCTTTACAATACTTATATGTGTTTTAATGAAAATTATGAAGCTATTTTACTTTATATGCTTGAAAATGAACTTGAAGATGGTTTACTAACAAACCAATACCAGACATCACCAAAACTTGCATTTTGGTCCTGACAGTGGATAAATACAGTTTCTCCAAGATACAATGTCTCCTTATGTGAAATGCTACACCCCCTGAATGAATGAATGAATGATGTGATGTGAGTAAGGCAAGAAAACACATACTTAAGGACAGCTGTCAGGAGAATCAGCACACAGCATTCTGAGAACACATAGAATTATTATATTACATTCACAGTAAAGGAAAAGCTACGGAATGTATGGAGGTAGAGAAATGGAACAAATAAAATTACTGAGAAAGTGTACAACATGTGTCAGTATGAAGGAAATGAAATGGAAAATATGTACTGAGCAGTAGCTAACAACTAAGAAAGACTATTTGGAGGTGGGAAGGAAGGGGGCTATTATAAGCCTGAAGATACAATTGTAAAAACTCAAATGCAGTTAGTCTACAAAGATGTAAAAACAGAAGTACGTCATGAAGCACGTACATATTTACGGGGTCTGTACATGTTGTAGAATATAGTTATGTACAAGTACATTTTTATGGCAATATTTAGATGGGAATTGTGAAGGACTTACTGTTATGTTTCAATTATGTAGTACTGTCTACTGCAAATACATACTATCTGATACTGTTCATATCAGTTACATGTTTTTTGGTAAACACACAAACTAAATTTCTCAAAATCATTGCAATGAAACAAAAGCTGAAGGTATGGAGTGACAAAGCGAATCCTCAGTGAAGGTCCTGGTACCAAGACGTGCAAGCTCTGGCAGGAAAGTTGGTACTTGATTAAAAGAAAGAGGATCTAGACAGCAATGGTGAGAAAACTAGGTAATTTAAATACGTGTTAAAAATATGGCACAGGTGGTGGTGGTGGTGGTGGTGGTGGTTGTTAGTGTTTAACGTCTCATCGACAACGAGGTCATTAGAGACGGAGTGCAAGCTCGGGTTAGGGAAGGATTGGGAAGGAAATCGGCCGTGCCTTTTCAAAGGAACCGTCCTGGCATTTGCCTGAAACGATTTAGGGAAATCACGGAAAACCTAAATCAGGATGGCTGGAGACGGGATTGAACCGTCGTCCTCCCGAATGCGAGTCCAGTGTGCTAACCACTGCGCCACCTCGCTCAGTCTAAATATGGCACAGTCTGCTATTAAAAACAAACACACCTGTTAATCTGGAAGTCATAAAACCAACATATGACTCACCAAACATCAATAGAAAAAATATAAATCACTCCAATAGGATAGTCACTAAGACTTACAGTCACCATTTTCTAGAACATTGTTTACAATAGGCAAGGATCACTATTAAAAGCCAGAAGCAAAACCTATAACTATGGAAATTATATACTAACCAACATAACTAAATAACATCTCTTCATTTGGAGAGTCACTGGTGTCCACAGTCAATATACAGTTGCTTGACATATTTCAAACCCATCTATGTAATTACTAAAAATGTGAATTTATTTTAACACACACAGTTCATTTCATTGATTTACTACACTGCGAGTACTTTGCAAATATTTACAATTTTGATATGGTTGTAGATATAAGAACAGTTTGTTTTGGAAGCTAAAAGAAGTGTGATTTTTCCTTACTCCATTTCTGGAATAAAAAAGAAAAAAGTGCAGTAACTATACACTTCAATAGCTTATGAAACTAACTGTTGTTAGGTCCCCAACCACATCAAAATTGTAATTATGTATCATTCCAATAAAACAAAAAAGTGTATGATGAAATAAGTCCACATCTTTAGCACTTGCACAGACAGATTTCTTAGGATTAATTCCCTGACCTCCTTCACAACAGCTTTCCATACACACAATACTTCCTTAATAAGGTTTTCCCCAAAGTGTTTTCATGTTATTAGCAAGATGACAGTCCATATGACAAAAAAGAGAGACTTTGCTGCTCAGACAATTGTGTTTTCAGTTAGTATCTTGAAGAAAGTAAATGTTTTTTTATGTCTTGTAACACGACTTTCACTTCCAGCCGAGCTAAGCTCGATAAACAGAGAATGCTGATTTCAGCTGCGATTCACTGATGTTGTAGTCACAAGTTCATTTTTTTCATTTTGTGAAGTGCACAATTGTAAATTTCTGAATAGTTAATGAAACTTGCCAATCTTTACACCACTTTGAAATTTTATCACGATCTGACTGAATATTCATGTAACTTCTTTCATACAGTACTTCATTACAAATAATTGCATCATCTGTAGAAAATCTGAGGACACTTTTAATATGGTCTGCAAGGTCATTAATACACAACATGAACTGGAAGGGTCCCAACACACTTCCTGGGGCAAGCCCACAAGTTATGTTCACATCTCTCAATGACTGTCCATCCACAATAACTTACTGCATCTTCCCAACAAACAAGATCCTCAATCCAGTTACAAATTTATTTCACTTGATACCCTTATTGTCATACATTTGATAACAAATGTAGAAATAAGAGTGTAAATGCTTTTCGGAAATCGAGGAATACTGCATCTACCTGACTGCTTTGATCCAAGGCTTTCAATATACATGTAAGAAAAGTCAGCTTGGTTTCGCATGATCAATGTTTTCAGAATCCACGTTGGTCGGCATGGAGGAGGTCATTCTATTTGAGATACTTCATTATGTTTTAGCTGAGGATATGTTCTAAGATCTACAACAAATCGATTTCAAGGATGTTGGAGAGTAAATTTGTGGATCGCTTCCACTGCTCTTCTTGTAGATGGGTGTGACCTGTGCCTTCTTCCAACTACTTGGCACAGATGTTTTACCCGAGCAACCAATGATACTATATAGTTAAAAGAGGGGGCTAACTCAGCCACAAATCCAATACAGAATCTGATAGGGATTCCATCAGGTCCTGGGGCTTTGTTGAGTTTTTACAATTTCAGCTGTTTCTCAATACCACTGACATACCTATTTCACTAACTTTTCAGTGGTATGAAAATTAAACTGGGACAACACTCTTGAATTTTTCTTTGGGTAAAGGAACATTTGAAAACAGAGTTTAGCATTTCCACTTTTGCTTTGCTACCCTCAGTTTCAGTTCCTATCTTATCCAAGAGTGACTAGATGTTAACTTTCGTGCCACTAACAGCCTTTACATATGACCAGAATTTCATCCTGTGTTGCTGCAGTTCTTCTTATATCCGTGCTTGCTATGAGAATAGGACAAGGAATTCCGTTTCGTTTTACTTTTTGTGCTACCTTCAGTGGGTTACTTTATTTTCTTACTGTAAAACTGTCGTTTCATATTAACATTTAGAGAAACTTTTGGTACAAAATATTTACAATTGTGAATGAATAATTGTTGTGGAATATTATACACTATTTGTTTCCAGTTCACAGTTTAGGTATGTATTAATGACGTCATGCACTGTATGTTGTTTATTACACACACACACACACACACACACACACACACACACACACACACACACGTGACGTATACTCATATCTGTTCGTAAATGCATAATAAACAGAAAAGCAAAAATCATGTTTTGCTGTCTGCCAATTAAATTATCACTAGAACTTTAAACATAATGTAATAAACAACATAGAGTGTGTCAGGACGTTAATACATATCTCAACTGTGTACTGTAAACAAATGATGTATAATATTCTACAACAATTATTCATTCACAATTCTAAGTATTTTGTAGCAAAAGTTTCTCTAAAATTTGATATGTAGCTACAATTTTACAGTAACAAAATAAAATAATGCACTGAAGATAGCACAAAAAGTGCTGAAACATGTCTGGGCAAAATGAAACTGAAAAGGTGTCTGGCAAAAGGTGGAATTCCTCATCCTATGATCAGAATTTCTTTGGATTTTGTGCAAGAACATTTGAAGATATTTTCCTATAGCAGTCATTGAAGACTTCAGGCACTGCTCTCCTGAAAGTCAAACACATCTTTATGATTTGATAGCAAATTTCAGAGTTTATTGTAGTTCCACTTTCCATAGAATCAACAAAAAATCCCAAAAGAATTGTTTTCATGCATTGATTTTTTCCCCCTCCACTTTAATGTATGCAACCCATGTTTCATCCTCTGTCACACTGTTGTTGAGGAATTCATGTTGTTCTGCATCGTACTGCATCAGAAGCATTAAAGTGGCTACCAGGCTCTTCATTTCATGGACATCAGACAAACTTTGGGACCCATCAAAACACAAAATTTGTGATGACCAAGCTTAACAGTCACAAATTCATACAACCCTCCCCATGTTACCTGAGAGAATCTAAATGATAACTCTGTAATTGTGAACCAGTGATATTCTCTGATTTGGCCATTAACCTTTGCAACAAATTCATTCATCATACCAGATGGTTGTCCACTTCTTTCATCATTATGGACATTTACAAAATTTGTCCGATCTTCCAAAAAGAAACAACACTATTTTGTTATAGCACTGTCCCTCCTTATGTCCCTCCATATACTGCCCAAGTCCACTATGAACATCTACAGCTTTCATACATATTTTCTCACATAAAACGGATTCAGTGTTGGAGGGATTTTCGTTGATAGCAGCCATTTTGATTTACATTTACGGTATAGACAACAGTTTAATAACCTTTCCGCAGTTGTGCCGAATCTACTTGACTCTCCCCAACCCACTCCCCCATATGCCAGATAGCATCAGAACCAATTTTCTGAACAAGCCTTGTATATTAACATATTCAATTTAGAGTACGGGTCATGCCTAGACCTAAATCTGTTGCACGGCAGGTAGCAACCTACTCTAGTGATAGACGCTGCCTACCTTTTTCACCAAAATAGGTAAAAATCAATTTTAACAGCCAACTCAATCAACATGGGGGGAGGGGGGACAAATGGTGTATCACTTGTGGGGGGAAAAATGTTCTCGAACCAGCTTTCTATAGAATTGGTTTGCACCGGTATTATGGCTGGCATTTTTAAACTGTAAACACAATCCATTCTGTAACTCCACAATCTGTGAAACTTCAAATTTAGTAATTTGTCAACTTTAACAACCTCAAGGCTTGCTCAAAATACTGTAGGCATAGAGCTTTAATTTCCACTCCTAGAGCTTTAATCACATCCTGGAGAACACTCTATATTGGTGGCTGTACCTATATGGCTGATACTACTGCTTTAGTTCTGTATTAACCCTTCAGCTGCTACAGACAATCTATCCAGAAGTCAGTAACACTGTTTTCACTTTTTTTTTTAATCACTGATTTTCTCTAGTTTCACAATTATTGTGGAACTAGCACTCAGATGCATAGCCAACACTGACTGGGATATGCTTGAATGACAAAAAATTTTAATTGTTGGGTGTAGGCTGATCACTGCATTTAAAAACACTTTCTCTAATGGATAATTTCCAATTTGCTGAAACTTCCTGGCAGATCAAAACTGTCTGCCAGACTGAGACTCGAACTTGGCACCTCCAGCAACTGAGCTATCAGTGCACAATTCACAACCCGTCCTCACAGCTACACTTCCGGTAGTACCACGTCTCCTACCTACCAAACTTCGCAGAAGCTCTCCTGCGAACCTTGCAAGACTAGCACTTCTGGAAGAAAAGAATATTGTGGAGATATGGCTTAACCACAGTCTGGAGGATGTTACCAGAATGAAATTTTCACTCTGCAGCTGTGTGTGCACTGATATGATCCTGGCAGATTGAAACTGTGTGCCGGACCGAGACATGAACGTGGAACCTTTGTCTTTCCCAGGCAAGTGCTCTACCATCTGAGCCACCCAAATTCGAGTCTCGGTCCGGCACACACAGTTTTAATCTCCAGGAAGTTTCATGTCAGCACACATTCCGCTGCAGAGTGAAAATTTGATTCTGGAAACATCCCCCAGGCTTTGGCGCCATGTCTCTGCAATATCCTTTCTTCGAGAAGTGCTAGTCTTGTGCAAGGTTTGCACGAGAACTTCCGTGAAGTTTGGAAGGTAGGAGATGAGGTACTGGCGGAAATGAAGCTATGAGGACGGGTCGTGAGTTGTGTTTGGGTAGCTCACAACTGAGCTACCCAAGCATGACTCATAACCCGTCCTCACAGCTTCAGTTTCACCAGGACCTCGTCTCCCACCTTCCACCTAGAGCACTTGCCCGTGAAAGGCAAGGTCCTGAGTTCGAGTCTTGGTCCAGCTCACAGTTTTAATCTGCCAATAAGTCTCATATCAGCACACACAATGTTGAAGAGCAAAAATTTCGTTCTCCAATTTTCTGCTCCTCTTAATGTTTCAACAGAAGCCAATTTATCCTGAAATTTGAAAGAAAGCATGTGGTTAACTACCATCTCCTTCTCCTCCTCCTGCTCCTCCTGAAGGCTGTGGTGCCATAGTAAACAGCAGTGCATAGGCTGACCCAAGCTATCATTGTTTTGGTTACATTTATTTTAAAATGGGTATTTTTAGTAGTGGTATTAATGAAATTAAGAATGTACAATGTGAGCACAGATGAATGTCTACAAACCAGCTTTTCTTTTCTCAAAAGCTGTGAATGTGTATGTAGTCATGAACATGAATGGAGAAACAAATTAGAAGAGTTAGCCTCAGGCATAATATAGCTTGCGAGACGAATCCTTCTGCTTAGGGAATCTGGGTTGTCTAGCCTCTTTATTATTTGCCATTATGTGAGGGTATATCATTATTTCCATCTTCCTTTGAATGAGCACTCATTATTTTCTTTTGATCAAATCATTACAATGCCGTATAGGTGTGGAAAAATACTTCACATTGTTGTTCGGCACGCAAATATAGCAGAATCATCCTCAGTAAAACACTGTGGTGTTCAGACCATCAATCAAGCTAAATCTATCCTCTTTTTAAGAAAAAGATAGACACAAAGGATACACTTTTCATGTTCACTCTAAAATGATGTTTGTTGTAGAACTTATAATTTGAGATAATTATTAACAAACAATGGAACAAGAGAGAGTGTGAGTGTGTGTGTGTGTGTGTGTGTGTGTGTGTGTGTGTGTGTGTGTGTGTGTGTGGGTGGGTGTGTGTGTGTGTGTGTGTGTGTGTGTGTGTGTGTGCGGGTGGGTGCGCGCGCGCGCGCGCGCGCGCCTTTGCGTGTGTTGTCATGCTGGTTACATACACACTTCTTTAATAATGTAATAACTGCCGATAATAATTCAGAAACTTGAAACAGTACCTGCAGTGATACCTCGACTACGAGCTTCAAGTTCACTGACGCGTCTTTTTACAGCAGTTTCGGTTGTTGGAAGGTAGACCACTTTGTTTTGGGATACACTGTATGCTTCCCCATTGACACATGGCATACGAACATTTTTTGCATCTGAAGTTCCATGTGGAAGATGTGGTGCTTGCTGAGAGGTAGTGCTTCGAGAACGTACCAATTGTGGCACAGTTTCTTGTTCCTGCTGACAACAGACATCCAAACGTTCCAGAGATACAGATGAAGGAGCTGGAACAAAAAGAAAGAAAAAAACACAGGACTGGTTATTGCATCATTTTTCTGGTAATCAATCCATGTACAAAATGCATTATCAGGAAGAAAGACAGAAAATTGACAGGTCACAATTCATTCAGCAATAATTCCTGATGAAGGGAGATAATACTCCACTTTCCAGGAAAATAAAATATAGACGTAAAAAAAGGAACTGTATAAGGGTTCTTCTAAACGGGAATTCTTTTTTTGTCAATTGTATTAAGAGATCATCGATTAATTAATGGAGAATGCTACAAAAAAGCCCAAAGAAAACAAAACACAAAAAATAAAATATAACCACAGGACTACTGTTTATATCAAAATTCACGAATAATGAAGATTTGATAAACAAAGCTATAAAAATGTATGAAACATTGCTTTTTACTTGAGCTTGTATGTACGAGAATAACTACTTTTCAAACATTTATGAACATTTTCAAACATTTATGAACAGCTATTTCATATATTTTAAGGTACCCTTCAGAGATCAAGTGAACATCGCATTCATACTGTTGAGAATAGATAACTGATGTCACTGCTGTGTGGGCAATTTCCTTGTAAATTAAATTGTTCTCTATAGTTCTATTACAACCCATCCTTGTTCTTCATTTATACTGGAAACAGCTTTATATTTTGATTCTATTTTATCAACTTTTTAATCATTTCATTACTGGAACATCTCCGTTTCATATCCAGGTCTTCATAGTTACTTTATCAGCCACACATGAAAGGCTATGGTGTACATATATACTAAAATAATCCAGTCTTCATCCTGTTGCAGTCGTGGATGGTGGAGAACACTAACTGTCTGTATGCCTCCATACTTGGCAGTTCTTTTGCATCTCCCATAATTTCCTGCTGCTCACAATCTGGCTCCAGCTGCCAGAGACAACTGCCATGTGTATGTGAGTTGCGTTTGCGTGCATGTGTGTATGTTGCCTGCTTATGACAAAGGCATTGTTGGACAAAAGCTAACTTTCTGAAAGTCTTTTTATTGTGCCTTCCTGCGAATCAGCATCTCTGCTATTGGTGAGTAGCAACTATCCTTTTCATTAGATTTTACATTTATTCATACTTAATGTCAGCTGCCGGTCTTTGTTCCACCTGTGATCACATCTAACAATTCCTGGTTTTAACAAAAGTTTTGTAATGAATGCGTCCCTCTGTACATTACATTATCGGACACTTAACCTAATAAAGTCTGTGCTCATACTTCACATTACTAGCATGAAGTAGACAAAAGTTTCACAAAATAAGTGATTATTTTTCAGTGGCTAAGTAATATAGATATAATATGTCAAACATGTAGCAAGACACAATAGCTCTGCAACATTTATCAGCAGTTGCTTTCAATCATCTGACTATTTACCACTATCTTTCATTGGGAAAGCCACACTCCCAACTGCATAAATACTATTATGTACTCCCATTTTCCTTTTGGACGAACAAAGACATAAAGTATCTTCTTAATTATGTGATAGAATATGGACTAAGTGTAAAAAATATACTCACCATTACTGGCAGCTGCGAACATAGATGACGCAACAGCATTGTCTGGTGACCACGATTTCGGTCTATTACCACACTTCGCCAGCTCACGCCCTGATGATGAGAGTGTCAGGGAGGAAGGGACAGTGAGAGTTCTGAGAGTAGTTTGATGGTTTTCTGAGGCATCTTTAAGGTCTCCTGACATTTCAGAAGCTGGGGAATTGCCCAGATTTGTCTCGGACTTCGAACGCTGCAACCTCTCTCTGTGTTTCATTGCATCTAGCATTCCTTGGTATGTTTCCAGCTGTGAGATAAAACTGGTGTTAGGCTTTATGCAGCTTCTCTTTTGCTTAACATATTCAAAGGCTTTTTTATAATCCCAGTTGTATGCTTTCATTGCATAGGCTATCACTACTGAAGCAGAACGGCTGACTCCCATTTTGCAGTGTACTAAAACCTTGGAACCCTCTTTCCTGTAAAACAAAAGAGGAAGGAAAACAGTTACAATTATTACGAAGTTTCAGATATACAACTTAAGTAATGCAGCAACCTGCACCTTCCTTTAATACTGATCTATCATCTATTATTTTCTATAGAGTTCCTCGACCACCATATACTTCAAAAAATTGAAATTAGTTGCTTTGCAATGAAAAATGAAAATAAAAACAATGGATATAACTACTGCCAGAAAAAGAAGAGTGAAGGCATGCGTTAATTGATAAAGAAGCAGTAATCTTTGACTGAAACTCACTTCAAGTTGAGTTATCATTGAAGTAAGATGTATACAAAAGTATCACTCTTATGGCTAATTTATGACCTAGCACTAATGCTATGAATCATAGTTAATTCATCTACTTACTTGGCACTTGTAATGTAGCGAAATGTATTGTCCCAATGTTTCAAAAGATCAGTCTTCTCATCATCATAAACCCTAATATTCTGGTAGTTAAACATCCCAGGAAAGAAGTTATCTATCTCTCGAGTAACATTCAAAATATGCCTCACACTGGAATAGAACCCAATTATAAATAAATACATCCTTTGTCTCCTTAAAATTATTCTCGCATCATACATATGAAAGCAAATGAGCATAAGCCAGCCATTTATAAGATAGTAACAAGTCAAAGATTTTCATCACTTTCTGAAATCTCCACAATTGTCAGGAATAAATAATTACTTACCCATTTCTTTGTAATTCTTCAAGGTTTGAAGCATTCCATTCAGAGCCAAGATAAACATGCTCAAATATCTCTGTGGCAGCATCCATCTGTCCCAAGATAGTGAGCATCTCTTGGTCAATGAATGATTTAAATTCACCAAGATCCATATCAAGATCTTCTTCAAGGCGACTCCTTATGTATTTAGATGTAACCTCATCTAAGTCCACTGACATCATTATCTCCTTAAGTGTTGATCGGATCACATGCTCTGTCTCCTCACGCTCCCGTGGCCTACAAGAGGAATTCTTAGATCAGCATATAGACATTATGTCACTTAACAATAGCAACTGAATAACTGTACTCCAATCACATACAATTTTATTTCAGTCTAAAATTAAATACTGCTTGAGAAAAATTAACAGTTAAATTGCAACAAGTGTCAAATGTCAATTCCTCCCAGCACCTGTCAAAGTAGTTCAACATGGTGAAATTATCTTTTCATGGCAAACTTCTTTGTGGAATTAATACTTCACTATCCATGAATAAACTGCATGGGGAAAAAACATGCACCAATTCCAATAACCAGTCATGGGAAGAAGGCTTCTCACAACTTATCACAATAACATTCCTCAGGGGGAACTGTATTTATAGTGTGTATTACACACACAAATCATGAGCATGTATATAAATGATGAACTTGTAGAATTATCACAAGAGAGCAGTAGTCAGATTCACATTTAGTGATGTTACATGCCTGGTTGGATACATAAAGGACGTAATCTTCAGATATCAAGTGATCACTATGAACGTCACAGAGGTGTCGCATACTCAAGTGAAACAGTGTTATCAACACCTGACAGAGTATGAAGGAAGAATCTTGTGTGTCTCTTTTTGATCAGCTGGTTGAGTCATGCAGTATCTCTACTCGTGGTACATTTGGATTCAATAGTGGTCCAGTGTTGGACAGCATGTGAATGTGAGGGCAGCTCATCATCAAGGTTTCAGTCAACCATATTTGAACACCATAAGGAAGGATCACCACATTGGGTACCTGACATGGAAAGAATTGGAAATGGCACTGGACAAGATAAAAGGAAGAAATGTATGGGCAGAGTAAGTAGTGAATTGGTGAGGGCAGTAGGGGGGGGAGGGGGGGGGGGGGATTGCCAAACAGTAGTTGTGTCATATTATGGAGTGGTGTGGAATGAAAAGAAGACTGGAAGAGAACACTAACTGCCCCTACATACAAGAAAGAAAGTAGGAAGGATCCTAGAAACTATAGGGAAATCACACTGATACTACACTGTGCCAAGGTGTAAGAAAAGGCCCTGGAGAAGAGAATTTAAAAAGAGTTGAAAACAAATTGAAAGAGGAACAATGGGGCTTCAGACATGGGAGGTCAATTGCTTACCTCGTACTTGCAGTGAGGTAGCTCCAGGAGCATCAGTATGAACTTGAGGAAGACCTTGTTATGATCTTTATTGATACAGGAAAGGCATTTGATAGCTTCTGTCGAAGAAAGGTTTGAGGAGCACTAGAAAATAAGGGATTGGATAAAGAGATGACAAGCAGAGTGGATGAGATGTTCTGTGGAAGTCTGAGTTGAGTGGGAAATGAAAGGATGGATTGTTCCAGCAAGCAAGTGATGTGAAACAGGGCAGTGGTTTGTCACCTCTCCCTATAATTTTAGTGTTGGATGAGATAATGACTAATGTGGCAAAGAAAACTGGAAAAGACAAGATGAAAATAATGGTGTCTGCGGATGACTTTATGATCCGAGGAAAGAGGGAGGAGGAGCTTCAGGAATAACTGAGTGCTTGGAAAGAAACTGCGAGACAGGGTGGAATGAAATGTAAAGTAAACAGATGTGAGATCCTGGTTACAACTAGAAAGAAAGATACACAAACTAGCGGAATAAGACTCAGAGGTGAACAACTGAAAAAGGTGGAAAGTTCCTAGTATAGGATAAGTGCGACAGAGGAAAATGGAAGAAATGAGAAAGAGATTACTGAATATGGCAGACAGGCAGTAGCATTCCTGGGAAGTGTAAGGAGCCGGGTTTGGAACAAAGCACTCCGTCTTCAGGCCACAAGTGGGCCATCGGGACCATCCGACCGCCGTGCCATCCTCGGCGGAGGATGCAGATAGGAGGGGCGTGTGGTCAGCACACGGCTCTCCCGGTCGTTATGATGGTTTTCTTTGACCGGAGCCGCTACTATTTGGTCAAGTAGCTTCTCAATTGGCATCGCTAGGCTGAGTGCACCACAAAAAATGGCAACAGCACACAACGGCCCGAATGGTCACCCATCCAAGTGCCAGCCACACCCAACAGCACTTAACTTCGGTGATATGACGAGAACCAGTGTAGTCACTGCAGCAAGGCTGTTGCCAGGTTTGGAACAAAGATAACCCACAAAAAAGTAATGTACAGAAGTTACTATATCCCAATACTGATCTGTCCAGCTGAAACAGGGAGTAATGAAGAAAAGATATGTAAGCTGATTACAGGCATGTGAAATGAAGTTTCTCATGAGTGGGATAGGAGTAACAGGGAGAGAAAGAATCAGAAATGATGGGTAGGGAAGATACGGAAAGAGGAACCCTTGCAGAAAGAGGTAGAAACATGGTATGGGCACTTAAAGAGCACCCTCTCAACCCATGATGTTTCACTTTGTTTCCCACCTCAGATTCCATGTGCTTCAATTTTTTTGTTGGTTGATTGATTTGTGGGGGAGGGAACCAAACAGCAAGGTCATCGGTCCCATCAGATTAGGGAAGGATGGGGAAACAAGTACGACGTGCCCTTTCAAAGGAACCATCCTAGCATTTGCCTGGGGTGATTTAGGGAAATCACAGAAAACCTAAATCAGGATGGCCAGATGGGGTTCGAATCGCTATCCTCCCAAATGTAAGTCCAGTGTGCTCACCATTGTGCCACCTTGCCTGGTAATTTTCTTCTTCTTCTTCTCCTTCTTCTTCTTCTTCGTCAGGGGTATACATAATCGAGAATTTCATTACATTCTATCAATAAATAGGAAAACTGCCTAAATTAGTACTGTAGTAAAACAGAGATACCATGGTAAAAACAGAAATTTTGCATCCAGAACTCTTCATTATTCCAACAAAGTTTTATAAAACCAATCCATTGGATAGCACATAAGGTTTAGAGTTTAGCAAATAATTACATAAAATCCTCAATATTTTTCCTGTTTTAGATTGTAAAGATTAACTAGGATACTTGTAGCAAACTAATCAAATTCTTTAATGCTAACTCACTTAGTGCGCACTGAGTCGGGTGATGGGGGACGTCTTGACTCAAGGTTATCCATGGCATGCCACTCGTTGAGGCACGAGCGATCCGATTCGACACGTTGTTCATAGTAAGCAACCCAATCATGTGTGAGACCACCTAAAAAATGGTTATGCTCACGTGCCTTCGAGCTAACACGGTGCAGTGTCTGCAGTGCTGACCTGTCAAACATACAAAAACAAAACTGTATGCTACTGCAAGAGGAGAGCAAACCAATGAATCTTCATTGTTAATTTTTCAATGAATTTGGTGCAAAGGGAGTAAATTTACATCAAGTTCATTTGTGAGTGACAATAAAATTCTGGGAATAAGAGACCCACAAGAGAACAGTTTAAAATATGTCAAACACAGAGTCAGGGAAATACACATTCAATTTAATTAATAGTTATTAATATTAAAAAAGTGGGAAACTTATTTCATATGAAAAGCTTATTTGCAGTTTTTATCTATACCTTCATCAAGAGGGTCAATTACATGAATCCTGTTATTTAACAGCCCAATACCATTTGGACATTGTGGCATTAGCATTTGCTTTTCTTCATTTTGAAAGAAGGTTCATTTGAAGATATAGTTAAAGAATTGAATGAGAAATAGATGTTTCTTCAATATTATAGTAGTTGTAAATCTCATGTCCGTGGATTAACAGAGTAAATAGTATCACATTTACAACTTTACTATACAGTGCTTAAAGAATAAAAATTGTTGACTCATAGTGATAAAAACAAAGTTGGAGTCATTCTTCCCTAATCATTCAAATGCCTATAAAGTATTTCTCGACTGTTGTAAAACAGCAGTTATCACAAGGTTTGTAACAAAATCAACCACGTAAATATTTATTGCAGAACCAGCATCATTCACTGGTCAGCAAGCTTTGTTCAGCTTTCTTCCATTCACTCCCTTTCCTAGTTTTCCTTGTTAATGCCACTGAACAAACATAATATATGCAAGTTTCAATCGAAATGAGGTAAACAGCCAGCTTCACTACATCAGAAAATACTGATATATGCACCTCAGTCCCAAAGAGACTCTATATGATAAATTCACAATCTTTTAAATGGTATTTCCATCATGTAAACTGATTCTTCCATCACTTCTTGGTAGAATATCTTCATAACTATAAATGAAAAGCACAATACTGTGTATGTCCTACAGAAGTAATTTATTTTTGTTATTTGTTTTTCAGCTATCATCAGACTGACTGGTTATCAGTGTCAAAGAAAGTATAATATTCATTAACAGCACCAAAAAAAATTGTTAAACATCAAGAATGAGCCATGAGAACAGAATAAAATGTCATTCTTGACGGTAAAGTATTAATGTGATTAAAAATGTTAAAAGTAAAATCAGGTCTGTACTCTGGTTCCTATGGCTCAATCACAAACCACCAAATGCCAAAACATCCTCTGCCTTGAGGTGTCATGCAGATGCGATACTGAAGGGCCGGAGCTGTGTATTTCTCTCACAATTGTCGTCGGCTTTGTAGATCTTGGAGCTGTTACTTCTCACTCAAGTAGCTCCTCTATGTGCATCACAAGGCTGAGTGCACCTCATTCCAGTCCTCCTGCCATGGGAAAGTCCCTCAGTACCAGAAATCAAACCTGGATCCTCCACATAGCAGTCAGACATGCTGGCTTTGACAACAGGAGTCAGTTAAAGCATTTGCGTTGAGTACTCAGTTCATAGAGTTATGTTTCAAATCATCCAAGATTAAAACCTGTGTATCGATTTTTCTTTGCTTCACAACATACTTATTAATTCATCATTTCCTGAAATATATGAGTGTCATTTCAGCCACACAGAATGCCACGGAACTGTGCAAAGATTTTAGATATCACCTCTGAAAATAGAGCAAAACCTATTTGAATAATTTATTCTAATTTCTTACCTTTCTTAACCATTTACTGCTGTAAATAACACATTGTTAGCAATGATTATAGTGGTAGATGGCAAAAAAACAATTCTCAGCACTGTTGTACTGAGAATGTCGAAAGGAAATAAATCTTCATTTGAAGATTATGTCTGTTATTTACAGGATAAGTCTTCAAAATTTGATTCACATGTATGTTATATTAGTGTACTAATTTATCCCTGAAAAAGCTATAATGCATATAAATGTCTCAGTAAACATACAAAACATACCTAGCAGTACCAATTCATGATACCCAAAATGTTTTCTAGCAGTATTAAATAAAAAGTCATTAGACTTTGTGCTACATCTGGCAGTTTATATGTCTGTATTACACCACAAAGGTCCTTGTCATTCACTCATCATAAGCAACTGTACAGAAAATAAACAAGTGACGTGGAGATGTATTCCATATGTTCTATTTCTCAATGAAGCGTCATTCATAGCAAATGTATACCGGCACTCAAATTATATTCTTTATTTTTAGTGCATCCACTGTTGCTACTAAACATTGACAGAGGACATTGTCAAAGACCTTTGACTGGCTTATCAGTAAGCACAACAAGTGCTGCTACTCATATTATCACCTGTCAGATAGAGTCTCCAGCAAAAAATTAGTAGAGTCCCAAGAAATACAATCTGCAAGAAATGTCAAATATTTTTCCATATGTCATACTTACATCTAACATTTTAAATGAGTCCCTTGAATCCAAACTGCAAATATAAACAGACAGAAATGGCAAGCAGTACACTATGAACACCTTTACAAATGCTACCAAACCGATACTCTAGTATTTCCATGCCTGTGAAATATGCTAGTTAAAATGACATCCTTATGCAAGCTTATTTTCAGTGCACAAAACAAGCCATTCATAAAGATGATGGAAGGTTTAAGTACACGATGGCTACTGGGAGTGCCTATGTATTTCCAGGTTGAGATAGCAAGATGGCATGCCCAGGATGTTGACATGCTACTTATCAACAGCTTTCATATGTTGAGAAAACTTGACTTGTTGGAATGAGGCACATGGAAGCATCATACTGAAAGATTATACTGTAATGACAATAGAATGATGGTAGTGAGATGCACTCTGGAATATATCAGGGCATGAAGAATAGGTACAGTTCCATCCAGGGCAACAACATGTATGGATTATGCACATGACTATGATGAAAAGATGAATGACAATATGACACCATCCACAGGTAACAGATACTTGCATGATGTGTAGCAAGGGTCAACTATGACACTGAGCAGCATTCAGTGGTGTTCAGTGTTGAGTGTCACTTCTGTCTGTGGCAGAGTGATTGAGGCCAACGTATTCACAGTCAATTAGGTGAAAGGTCACAGGAAGCAGCAATATTCAAGACCCGTATCTTTCCAATTCCTGGAATAATGGTGTGTGGAGCTATTAGATATGATAACAGGAAAGTGGTAAACTCTGCTTTCATGATCAGGATATCAGATGGGATATTGCAGTGAAGTAATGAAAGACAACACACTGCAGTTCTTACCACAAACGCCTTGCGGAATATACAGATTCTTGACTGGTCTTCCCAGTCCCCTGATTTGTCACCTAGGGAGCACATAAGAGACATGAAGGGACGGCATATACAGTACTGGCCATTAAAATTGCTACACCACAAACATGACATGCTACTGACACGAAATTTTACCGACAGGAAGAGGATGCTGTGATACGCAAATGATTAGCTTTTCAGAGCATTCACAAAAGGTTGGCGTCGGTGGCGACACCTACAACGTGCTGAATAAGGAAAGTTTCCAACCGATTTCTCATACACAAACAGCAGTTGACCGGCATTGCCTGGTGAAACGTTGTCGTGATGCCTCGTGTTAGGAGGAGAAATGCGTACCATCATGTTCCCGACTTTGATAAAGGTTGGATTGTAGCCTATTGCGGTTTATCGTATCGCAACATTGCTGCTCGCGTTGGTCGAGATCCAATGACTGTTAGCAGAATATGGAGTCGGTGGGTTCAGGAGGGTAATTGCAGCCACATCTCGATCCCGGGATGAAGAGATGGGGACGTTTGCATGACAACAACCACTTGCATGAAGAGTTCAATGACATTTGCAGCAGCATGGACTATCAGCTCGGAGATCATGGCTGTGGCTACCCTTGACGCCACATCACAGACAAGACTGCCTGTGATGGTGTACTCAATGACGAACCTGGGTGCACGAATGGCAAAACGTCGTTTTTTCGGATGAATCCAGGTTCTGTTTACAGCATCATGATGGTCGCATCCGTGTTTGGCGACATCATGGTGAATGCACATTGGAAGCATGTATTTGTCATCGCCATACTGGCGTATCACGCGGCATGATGGCATGGGGTGCCACTGGTAACACGTCTCGGTCACCTCTTGTTCGCATTGACGGCACTTTGAACAGTGGACGTTACATTTCAGTTGTGTTACAACCCGTGGCTCTACCCTTCATTCGATCCCTGTGAAACCCTACAATTCAGCAGGTTAATGCACGACCGCATGTTGCAGGTCCTGTACAGGCCTTTCTGGATACAGAAGATGTTCGACTGCTGCCCTGGCCAGCACATTCTCCAAATCTCTCACCAATTGAAAAAGTTTGGTCAATGCTGGCCGAGCAACTGGCTTGTCACAATACGCCAGCCACTACTCTTGGTGAACAGTGGTATTGTGTTGAAGCTGCATGGGCAGCTGTACCTGTACACACCATCCAGGCTCTATTTGACTCAATGCCCAGGCATATCAAGGCCGTTATTACGGCCAGAGGTGGTGGTTCTGGGCACTGACTTCTCAGGATCTCTGCACCCAAACTGTGTGAAAATGTAATCACATGTCAGTTCTAGTATATTTGTCCAATGAATACCCGTTTATCATCTGCATTTCTTCTTGGTGTAGCAATTTTAATGGCCAGTAGTGTATCTTCATACCGGCATCCAGTTAGCAATCTACATGAATTGGCACAGCACATTTCAGACATAGCATAAAATTCCTCAAGGTGTTTCATCATATTCGTAAGGAATACTTGAAGACAGTCCTGTTTTTAAAAATTGGCACTTCTGCACTTACATAGACATGGAAGAAGGAATTGCCCATAAGCTTGATGAAGAAATCAAAAAATTGCCTTAACTGACACAAATGCCCCATTCTCTTGGATTAAAGTTCACATGTCTATTTTCTCACAGACTCCTGTGCCTGCAACGATTAAGACAATGTATACTAACTGCCAGAGCTTACAGTATTGCAAGTCGAGTACACAACTGGGCAAATGATACTCGTGTTGAACGAGCTCGAGACTCCCCAATACACCACAAAACTTGATTCAACAGCATGGGCTCCCATTACAGTCACGTGACTTTTGGCTCGCACAGTGAGACTGCAAGCCACTACGAACGAACCTCAAAAACAAGTTGCAGCTCCGCTTGAAATCTGATAACACTAGTTCCTTCTGTGTCCGACGAAATTAAGTCATACCAGCTCCCAAACTCCTGTTGTATTTATGCTAATTTGCAAGAAGATTTGTCATACTGTGTGTATGGATACATAAACATTTATGGTAATTTTTTTAGTAAAGCTCACATCCAAAGGCAAAAGTGTTGGTTGTCCTTCAAAAACTTTACATAATGTTTTAATTGGTTATCAGTTCGCAAATATGCATTTCGATTCTTGATCACATACTAGAATGAAGTACAAGAAAACTACCAATTACTGATTTGTTTCACATCATTTCAATAAGAGAATAATTCAAATGATTTATGGAATCTGTTACTAACTAACTAATCAGACTGAAAACAAGATGGTAACGTTGAGATGAAACAAGGAGAAAAATGAAATAAGAATTCAATGGCTAATAAATCACATACGTCACTTTAAAATGGCTGTAACTGCGATCGCGATTTAAATTTTAGTGGCGTGATCAGTCGTGGAATAGTATCAGCATATATCACTCGGCCGTGGACGAGGCCCATGCGTCCGTTGCAGGGCCCGTATATTTCGCCGGGACCGGTCGTAGGCGAATGAATGCTCGAGAAAGTGAATCGTAATAAGCATATTCCTTATTCATTTATTTGTTGCTGTTTACAGATGACATGCTCCATTAAAAGATATTGCAGTCTACGGTACAAAGTTAATTTTGTTATTTAAATCCACAGCACACTAACAACCCTTGGGAACGACGCGGGGACAGAACCAGTAGAAGTCGAAAGCTCGAGCAAAGCCCGAGATTTCTAGAGTCGTGACGTCAAGCTGTCGGAGCCGCGCTCAAGCTCAGCACCGGCGGCTGTATAATTGCACTTCGCGCGCGGCCAGCTCTCTACAGAGCCACGGCTGGTAGTGGGCCGCACCCACCACCGCCTTAGCGCACCTCTATAAATAATCGGCGGCAGTCGACTAAAGCTGTCAATTTGTGGCCACACCGCGAGAACCTGGAACGCAGTGCGCGATGTTTGTCTCCCAGGCTAAAAATTTTCTACCGCAATAACTCGACTTGCGCGTACGCAACATCTTCAAACAACAATGAAGAGCTCGACAGAGATGGCGGCTCCGGCAGATGACAATCCCAAGCATTCCTAATTGTTATGCCACCCTCGTCTTCTACCCTACAGGAGCCAACTTCAAAGGTGAGTCAAAATGTTAGCGCAGAAACTGGAGGTTTTAGTCCAAATTTCGATCATGGGAGACGACGCTAACTAAAATTTATGAGCACCCGAGTGTTTCTCAAAATACAGAGCCGGACGTGGGTTTGAACCGTCGCTCTCCATATTCTACAAAGCAGTGTAACGATGGAACACTTGCGTACACCTCTTGGTTTCAGGAACACCCAACACTGTACATATTACAAGTCGGAGACAAATTTGAATACGACACAGTAGTACGGAAATTCCGAACAATGCGACTCTATCCCATTTACAGGCAAACAATTAATTACCCCGACATTAGGAGAAGGCCAAGTTGGCAGTGATTACAAAAGCTAAAATTCTAAAAAGTTCCGTGTAACATGAATACTTGCAGGCGACTCGTCCACGTTCATAGGTTGAAAAAATAAATAAATGACTATTCGT
The DNA here is from genome assembly GCF_023897955.1 of Schistocerca gregaria. Lineage (NCBI taxonomy): Eukaryota > Metazoa > Arthropoda > Insecta > Orthoptera > Acrididae > Schistocerca > Schistocerca gregaria. The sequence continues at coordinate 408,562,554 of NC_064920.1, forward strand.
CATGTAATAATTCGTACTGAGTTACCAATCAAGAGCATGACTACATCAGTAGCTTTCTATGGAATCTAAAGATTACTGTTCACTATCTATGCATTTTTATAAACTGTAGACCATTTACTTCCGTTTCACCTGTCATCAGAAAAGTGGAACACCTCTTCGCCAAAACGTCTTCCACTACTTGCCCAACAGAAAACACTAATATTACACATCATCTGACATTTTTTGCGCTGCATTTAGAGGTAGAAATCTGATGCATCTGAGCGGATCAGATTTTACAATGTTTTCCAATCACGATTGATGAATCGCGGGATCTCACATCCAGAAACTCCTGGACCCTTAATGCGCGTGTTAGTTTTTGAGTGCTACTTCTACACTGTGATCGCCTCTACACAACTTAGTGCAGTGTCTTTTCCTTACCCTTCGACAGAGATATAATTGATATCACTCAAATATTTCTTTGCTACTTCAACTTAGCTACTTTGGAACTACAACTTGAAAATGTTACTCTGTATATGCTAAGTTTGACTGATTAGTATGCCGTTCATGATTATTAAAATATCTAATTTTCCACATGACGGTGAAAGCTGCTGGTGGCTGGCGCCTGCGCTATCGCCCGATGGTGAGAAGCCGACGAGCCACCAGTAATTCAATTCCACAGGTTGTGTACCTTGGAATCACGATCGCCCGATGGTGAGGCTGAAGAGTCACCAGGAATTCAATTCCACAGGTGATGTACCGAGCCATCAGTAATTCAGTTCCACAGGTGGTGTACCTTGGAATCTGCAGGGAGTATCAATCTTTATAAATGTCATTCCAATTAACACTGAAGACGTGCAAAATTTCTAAAAAAATGTACAGCAACTAATCTCAACACCAGGTGATAACAACAAGACGAACGATTTTTGTAAAGCTGAGCGCCAAAGGATAGCCGATTCGTCCTTCACGCACTATCCCATCAAGCTCGTCGTAACACATGCTAAGCCTACTATCACTGAGCAACAGAACAGAACTCTATAGGCAAAAATCGCGATCGCAGCGTTAACGAAACCTTTTCGGAGGCTTCCACAAACTCGAAGTGTTTACTACTGCTCGCTATATATGAAGGCAAGAAAGAAACTGTCAAGCCGTGGAATGGATTTAGGCTGCGACTTTCTGGGTGCTGTAACGTACAACCTAATATAGGGTCTCGTTTCACTCGAAATGCAATACCCAGAATTAAAACAGTAAAAATAAGACATCGCATTACTCAGGTTCGTGACCAAGTACATTCTCATGTACTTACGAGAACAGAAAAAGTAGAAAATTCAGATTTCTAAGGACGCATATGGACAGTCATTTCCGCTCACCAACCATGAGTGCTACAAAAGGGTGTAGGAGGGGGGGGAGGGAGACAATAATAATAATGATGACTTACTATGAAATTTCTACAAACACCGCACAGTAGTTTGCGAATTACAGATGAAGATGTATGCACACGGCACTTATATAAAGTACTAAAACAGGTACATCTTCGAATAGTGTAGGGCACAGAGAATGAAGGGTGAATATCATCTCACTGCAATGTCGGGTAATATTTCGCTGATTATGAGTACACTACCGATGTATGAAAATATTCGCTACATGCATCACTGAATAGAGCCGAGACTGTGCTACTTTTCCTTCTGTAATCAAAAACGTGTGGAACACGGAGGTGTGCTTTTTTCAGATGGCTAATTTTCTACAGCCTTAACTCGAAAGAGTGTCTTCGAAAAATAGGACGCACTGTGTTGCTGTTTGTCCTCACTAATGAAAACCACACCACAATTTAGCGACAAGCAGCACGTTTGTGGAACATTTGTGTGGAACCAGTATAACAGAGAAAGACGATTCACTTTTAAGAAACACACCGTCAAAACACTGACGTGCAGCGTAGCACGACAAGCTGCGACGTCGACGATTCCGCACAACACAATCACTCAACCACTGGTGCAACACTTCAGAATCACACGTGCGAAAGGGGTAGAGCGCTCAGGTGCAGGCACAGCTGAGAGCAGGCACAGACGGGCAGGCAGAGAGCGCGCGGGGACCGCCCACGCTGGCTTGTTTACCTAAAGGCGGCGGCGACGGAGCGCCAGAGCTGGCGCACGCCCACTGACCTGTTGCTGTTCTCGCGACCCATGCTCCCTGGGCGCAGGTTCTGCCGGCACTGAGCGCGCGCCCGTCGCGACGCCGACGCCTGCCGCCTCCGCGTGTGCGGGTGGGGGAGGAGGCGGTGGAGGGGGGAGCGTCGCCGGGGTAGGGGCCCCGCTCGGCCTTATTCAGCACAGCCGACCCATGTGTGGGACGGCGGCTGCGACACCTAATATGGCGGCCGGCGCACACCGGCATTCCGCGTCAAGACCCTTCGGCACTCATTCCGATGGGAGACACCACGGCTAACGCACGCCCGCCGGCACTACACGAACTCACTTTACTTCACTTGCCAATGTCGCACGTTGGCAATCGCAGCTAATCCCGCTTCAGCAACCGATCGCGTCGGTACTAGAACCGAGACAGAGATCGGTCTTATATCCGGAAGAACTGGAATTCAAATCCTTGGTTTGGTTTGGTTATTCAGTGGTTTCGGTACTTCATTTCATGCAAATATCCGGGATATTCGGCTGAAGCTGATTTCCTTCCCAAATCCGAAATGACGCTTCGTCTCTTCCAACTCTGTGTCGACGAGATGATAAAAATCCAGAATACCTTTTTTTTTCCTCGACCACCTCTCTCACTCCTTTACAATGATCTTTCAATTATGTGAAATTATTAAACTGTTGCAGTACCCTATTCACTGCCGCAGAGTGAGCCTGTTCCAATTCAAATAATTGAAAGCATTTTCGTAATTTGCATTTGGACAGAAAGTAGGGAGGGCAAATATCAGTGTTCCGTTCCCGAGCACAGGCCTACATTTCTGGGTCACTGATTAAATCCCAAGCCCCTCGGCTGTTTCGAATAAAGCGAGGGCATGCAGTATTGTTGATAGTGATTTGTTCGTCGCACAGGAGCAGAAACCATGACAAACCATAGATAAACATCTTACGTCATTTCTAATATAGCTTCAAATTTTTTAAATACGCAGTAATAGATTTGACAGGATGTTTCTCTCGAGTCTCTTCTCTGACATCTCACGTTGGGACAGACGTTAAGTCGTATACGGACCAAAGAAGTCTTGGTAGGCCAAGAGAATGTTCCCAAACATACTGCACCAGTTTCCATCTTCCATCATCAGCACAAGTAAGAACAATCCAAACACCGCGTTTCGGATTACCTTCCCGGCTAATAACAAACATCATCAATGAGTGTGGAAGAGAATCAGGATATGATTCAAGATATAGGTACACACCAACAACAAAACTTAATGGTACATATATTTATCACTCACGCCGGTGATTAAACACTTGCCACGTACATGTTTCTCTACAGTTCCTCACGTACGGCCGATATAGCAGTTATAATAGTACAAGACCACTGCACTACCGTGGTGCCGCAACTCTGATCGCCTCTATTTGGAGAGTACATATTCTGTACCTGTCCCCTCTCCATTTGTTAAACTACTTGATCACACTGAAAAAGTTCTAAACCTTACGATGATAAGTTACACTGCTATGTTTTCACGCGTGAATAACACATTGTTCTTCAGTACATTCATGGGCAAAGAAAAATCCTGCATTACAGAGGCGGCCATTCAATGAACCTCAACATCTTGCCGTGACGTTTGCTCAGAGAACTGCAAGGTAGAGCACTGCGTGTTGACAGCTCAGTGTTCGAGTTCCGGGTTGATTCATTATTTCTAGCCGGTCCCAGAGCTTCAAAAAATTGTTTTTGTTCGGGAAATCTAGCACACAAAGCAGTAGCAGTTCAAGAGTCTACTAATTAATCAACTACAATATCATCACCGTACTACTGACTCCGTAAACCTGTAAATGGAAATCATTTCGTCCGGTTCTCAATGAAATATTGAAAATTCCCAAATTTTCATTGATCTTAATCTATGGAATTTCCACTTTCCAGTGATATATAACACACCTGGACTATTCATTCGTTAAAAAAAAAAAAAAGAATTTAACGAAAAACACGGTAAGGGCATGACCATTTTCCAAGAATGTGAACAGCTGAAGATTCGTCAGTTACTTAGGAGGTGGGAATTTAAAAACTTTAAAAGCAGCTGTGGAAGCGAAGCCACACGGAGAGAATGTAACTATCACTAAACTGGAGTGCATAGTTCATGTATAAAAGCAAATGGGTATGAGGCTCCGAGGACTGACAATTTCATACAATGAGAGAAATTAGAAGATGGCAGAGGGTTAGATGGTAAGAATGGACTCAGAGAACCTATCATGGCCATCAGGCAAAATGTGATAAGTTGCATTACCAGTTTTGTTTCACTTCTCTTCAGCAGACGATAAACCGATTTATGGCCTATGGCCCCCAGAAAGCGATTCATGGTGCAAATACAACAAAGAACATCAAAATGGTCAAAAATTTTTCACAAACCAGCTATATCTTTTGCCATAGTGGAGTTATTGAAAGAAACATTCACAGATTTGTCACATGTAAGATTACAGAAAAAATTTCTTCATGGTTGCACCCAGAATCCTAAAGAATCCAGCAACAACGTAATCTGAGCCAGAATTCCCAAGATAGTGTTTGTGTCAATTGCTACACTGTATTGTGGTGTCTTTGATGCAGTGGCAACGGTTGCTGAAGGAAATGTTGCAAAGTGTGAAGCCCCTAAAAAGACTGCTACCTGCTAAAAACTGTTACTCGCTACACAGTGAAACAAATGTTGAATTTACACAAAGAAAAGTGAGGGCATCTGATAGAGCTGTCAGAGACCTCGAAACAAGGACAAGACAACGCAGAGGAGCAGGTAAAGGACACTGCAAGATGAAATGGAAGAGGATGAAGACAATCCATTTTAAGGAGCTGGGATGAACTGGCAATTTTAATGGCTGTTTCCCGTAAGTTGCTTTTTTTAAGAATAAAGTGCACTTTCCCCAGCTAATACTTGCCCGAATGTGTTCAAAATTACAGGATATACTAATTTGAATGTTGTGGATATTTTAACCTTGTCTATATAGAAAATGTAGACAGATAATTAATGTTTACTTTTACAAAACTAATTATCATCTTAAAACTAATCACTATTTTCAGAAATATTCCTGTTAACGTGGTTAGAAGTGTGTAAACTACAAGCCATATTTTTTCACAAAATTTTTTTCCCTGTAGTTCCTGATAAAAAGTGCCTTTCAGATGAATAAATTTTATATTATTTAAGATAGGGATTACAAACCGGCTCAGACCCCATTAGAACACCATCATTCTGCTCAGACACAATTCTAGAAACAGCATTAAAAAATAAAACGCTGAAACTAAGGAGTTTATCGAACACTGGGGCTACAAAGAGAGGAGAAAGAGCACAGCAAGGAAAAAGCAAGCCGATAGCTGACGCGCGGTTACACTGTCTGCCGGTGAACTGCCTTGAGATCTGGCGCGCTTCCGCGCCCTCGGCTCAGCGGGAATGTGGCTGGCTCAGGCAAGACTTTTACGGAAGCCTGTCTCCTGGTGGGCGGACTTTTGGTGCGATTTCCGGCCGCTGTCTCCCACTGAGGTCGCGTCGTTGATGTTGCGAAAACGTCATCGCTTTGTTTTCAATGTTGTGTGTCTGTCCCTCCCCAACCACAATGCGACTGGAACGGGGCACGATTCATAGACAGGTCCGGGCTTAGGGCGTCAAGAGGAGAGGGAGCACCGACAGACCTCGATCGTCCCTTTTATTTCGGCGGCCTTGGCCACAAAAGAAACGCGTGAATTTGAAAACCTCGAAGACGAAGCCAGCAACACTGTCGCTAGCGCAGCTTCAGTTCCAGGGCGTCTGTCATGTGCATGGTCTCAAATGCTGTACAGTTGCGTTTCTCACCGATCCGTGCACTAGGTGATATTGTGTTGGTCGTCTGTTGTTATCACTGCCATGGTTAGCTATTATACTCCTGGAAATGGAAAAAAGAACACATTGACACCGGTGTGTCAGACCCACCATACTTGCTCCGGACACTGCAAGAGGGCTGTACTAGCGATGATCACACGCACGGCACAGCGGACACACCAGGAACCGCGGTGTTGGCCGTCGAATGGCGCTAGCTGCGCAGCATTTGTGCACCGCCGCCGTCAGTGTCAGCCAGTTTGCCGTGGCATACGGAGTTCCATCGTAGTCTTTAACCCTGGTAGCATGCCGCGACAGCGTGGACGTGAACCGTATGTGCAGTTGACGGACTTTGAGCGAGGGCGTATAGTGGGCATGCGGGAGGCCGGGTGGTCGTACCGCCGAATTGCACAACACGTGGGGCGTGAGGTCTCCACAGTACATCGATGTTGTCGCCAGTGGTCGGCGGAAGGTGCACGTGCCCGTCGACCTGGGACCGGACCGCAGCGACGCACGGATGCACGCCAAGACCGTAGGATCCTACACAGTGCCGTAGGGGACCGCACCGCCACTTCCCAGCAAATTAGGGACACTGTTGCTCCTGGGGTATCGGCGAGGACCATTCGCAACCGTCTCCATGAAGCTGGGCTACGGTCCCGCACACCGTTAGGCCGTCTTCCGCTCACGCCCCAACCTCGTGCAGCCTGCCTCCAGTGGTGTCGCGACAGGCGTGAATGGAGGGACGAATGGAGACGTGTCGTCTTCAGCGATGAGAGTCGCTTCTGCCTTGGTGCCAATGATGGTCGTATGCGTGTTTGGCGCCGTGCAGGTGAGCGCCACAATCAGGACTGCATACGACCGAGGCACACAGGGCCAACACCCGGCATCATGGTTATATACACTGTGAAATGTGTGAAATTGGATGTCCAATGCAATCTTTTTTGTCCTCTGTCCAGAAGAGTTAAAAGACACGCAAGACAACAAAACTTACGTGTTTCATTAATTAGCTAGCTGCAGTATAGTACAAACTTGCCGTCATTGAAGTAGTCACAAAGTTGGCGATAATAGATCTTTCTCGCACGATTTTTCTGTGGAACGGCGATTCATACTTACAAGGGAAACTTCCCATCGCACCCTCCTCAGATTTAGTGGTAAGATGGCACAGTGCCCAGTGGATAGCCTGACAAAAACTGAATACAAATCAAGCATGAAAACAGGAAGAAGGTGTGCTGGACTTTAAAAAAAAAAAGCAAAACAGAAATAGTGAACGGTCCAAGCCTAATAAGTGCAATATCGAGCGATGTGGAAGAGCCATGCCGTTGTTATTAAGTGGTCACGGTGTTAGACTGCAAAGCGGATACACCGGATTCAGTACTTCCTCGTGCCTTTTTTTTTTTAATTCTATTTTTCCTCAGCATCATGAACTGGCCGTCCATCATTCAAATATTTGTTCTCTTCATGTAGTCTTGGCAGCTGTCATACTGGTTACAGAATATGAGCCCTGTGGTAAAAATACACCACTGTCGTAAGTAAATGTGATGAATAGAAAGAGCAGGCGGAATACCACATAGACGTCTCACAGAAATAAAAACAACAAATAAACGTTTGCAAACTATGTCATAACAAAGGAATTCAAGAGTCAAAACTTCCAGAACGGAACGCAACTTCAAAACCGTGTTAAAATATATGTTTTGAGAGAGCACAGAGGAACTGTATGATTGTGAAACTGTTGCATTCGTTTGTTGCGGCTTATGTGATAAGCTATTATGTTTCTATTATTTTCTTGGGAGTGATAACAATCCCATTCATACCAACAACTAAATCGGTCAAGGAGGCATATCTCACTTACTAAACAGGCGTACAAGCTAATGCGTCGATGTGAGATTCTTATCACGAGACACACGTAGTCACTTATACCGTGTGAGACACACCAGACGTGTTTTCCGGTGGAGATTCGGTTGGCTTGTTGCCTTGTCATCCTTCCATACACCTCGTTGTTGCAAACGCGCATTACAGCACGACACACACATAAATCTGAATACACCGAACAACCGGAAAAAAGACTGGCTCGAAGGAGTTGTGAACTCGGCTCGCCCGCTTGGCACCGTAACCACTACGACGCCATAGATTACTCACGCTGCTCTATGCTGCACTTCTTCTGATGGGGCAGATCACTGTTTCTATCTTGCTTTTTTTCTTTCACAGTTCAGTGCACTTTCTTCCTGTTTTCATGCTTGATCTGTGTTCAGTTTTCGACGGGCTGTCCACTGCGCCCTCTTGCCAGTAAATCTGAGGGGGTGCGATAGGGAGTTCCCTTTGTTAGCCTGCGCTTTCCGAGGAATTTCCCCCTCCAGATTGTCAAACGTTATGGTTCCGAATGTGTTGCCGAGCTGTTGTCGTGATCTTCAGTACCATAGACAGATAGAATCGTTTGAGGCACCTCTCCACGCTAGTCTATCTTGTGCATGGCAACTACAACCAACATCCATTTGAAAATCCTTACTACACACTGAGGTGACAAAAGTAATGGGATAGTGATATGATCGTACACAAATGGCATAATGTCGCGTATACAACGTATAAAAGCGTAGCACATTGGCGAAGCTGTCATTAGAACACAGGTGATTCATGTGAAAAGGTTTCTCACGAGATTATGGCTGCACGACGGGAATTAACGGACTCTGAACGTGGAATGGAAGTTGGAGCTAGATGCATGGGACATTCCGTTTCGGAAAACGTTAGGGAATTCAATACTTCGCTATCCTCAGTGTCAACAGTGTGTCTAGAATACTAAATTTCAAGTATTAGCTCTCACCATGGACAACGCAGTGACCGACGATCTTCAATTAACGACCGAGATCAGCGGCGTTCGCGTAGAGTTGTCAGTGCTACCAGACAAGCAACATTGTCTGAAGTAACAGCAGAAATGTGGAACGTACGATTAACATATCCGTTAGGACATTGCGGCGAAATGTGTCTTTAATGGACTATGGTAGCAGACTACTGACGCGCCTGCAGTGCCTCTCCCAGGCTCATGACCATGTCGGTTGGACCACCACCACCTCTTTAGGTGGTGGTGGTTGGACCCCTAACGACTGGTAAATCGTGGCCTGATCACATGACTGCCGATTTCAGTTGGTAATAGCTGATGGTAGGGTTCGAGTATAGCGCAGATCCCACGAATCCATGGACCTAAGTTGTCAAGAAGGCACTGTGCAAGCTGGTGGAGGCTGCATAAGGTGTGGGCTGTGTTTACACGGAATGAACTCGGTCCTCTGGTCCAACTCAGCCGATCACTGACTGAAAATGGTAATGTTTGGCTGCTTGGAGAAGATTTGTAGCCATTCACAGACTTCATGTTCCGAATAAAACTATGTCATGTCACCGGGCCACGATTGTTAGCGATTGGTTTGACGAATATTTTGGACAATTCGGGCGAATGATTTGGCCGCCCAGATCGCCCGACATGAATATCATCGAATATTTGTGGGACATCACCGAGAGGTCAGTTCGTGCACAGAAAGTCCTGCGCCGACAACACTTGCCCAGTTATCGACGGTTGTAGAGGCAGCATTGTTCAATATTTCTGCAGGATACTTCCAACAAATTGTTGAATACATGGTAAGTCGAGTTACTGCACTACGCCGGGCAAAAGGGGGTCCGACACGATGTTAGGATGTACCCCTATCTCATGACTTTTGTCTCCTCCATTACCAAACTGAAGACTGCTTGATGCTTCAGGATGTGTCCTATTTAGCGATCACTTCTTTTAGTCCAGCGATGATAGAAATTTCTTTTTTCCCCAATAACAGTAATAAACGTTTGGTCAGTGATACCGGTGTCATTTCCCCATAGTTGTTACCCATGCGACATTCGAAAGTTTCCTAGTGGCAGACAGAGAAGCGGCAGGAGGAGGAGGGTGGGATGTCGCCCCCAGCCACATAACGCGGTGTCCGTCCTACGTGCACGAGCGGGCACGACTTGTACGGCAGCGGCAGGCGCCGTAGGCGGCGTGGTTGCGCGCGCTTTCCAAGGCCTGGCTGGTCCGCTCCGCGCTTTTCCGACGCCTGCCGAACTAGTTTACGGTCGAGCCCGCCGATCCGACAACAGACTTATTCGCTGACGGCCTAAACCATCTTCTACCGCATCCAGCAAGCGTGTGTTTCAAAAACATCGAATATCTGAAACCGATCTCGCACTTTTTTTCACAATACATCATAAGACCATGCAGCCAGGTAAATGGAGTATTTGTTTTTAGAGAGGATCCGCCTTTAACAAAACACAATTTTTCTTGTTCTTTTTATTTCCCAGACATTTTTCGCTGAAATAACTGCATCAGTGTTTTTTTTTTATATTTTCTTTTTACGGCATGCTGTGGAATTCCTGGAATTTTATGTTATTTAATGCAGTTGTTTCGAAGGCCTCTACAGTGAAGATTATGTGGAAACTAGAAAGAGTGACGAACTGTAAATCAAAACAACTACATTAAATAACATGAAAAATCCAAGAATTCCACAGTATTTGGTAAGAAGATTAATAATAAACAAAAACACACTGGCGTCGCTGAAACTTTAGCGAAACTGGTCTAAGAAATAGAGGAAAAAAACTGTATTCTGATCAAGGCGGACACTCTCCAAAAACAAATATATTTGTAAGTAAACATGAGCAGAAGAGCTTCAACCCCAAAATGTTTAAATGCCGTATTTCTTGACTTCCCAAAAGCGTTTGAATTGTACTGCATATCAGTGACTAGATTGAGGATTTTTTGACAGAGAGGACGTAGCATGTTATCTTTGATGATGCGTCATCAACTGACGTAGAATTAACTTCGAGGGTGCGCCATGGGAACATTGCTCTACATGTTGTACATTAATGACCTTGCAGACAACATTAATAGCAACCTGAGACTTTTCGGAGATGATGTGGTTATCTATAATGAATTACTGTCTGAAGAAAGCTGCGCAAATATTTAGTCGAATCTTTATAAGATTTAGAAGTGCTGCGAAGATTGGTGACTCGCTTTAAATATCCAGAAATGTAAAATTCTGTGCTTCACACAACGAAAAATGTAGAAGCCCAGTTAGTGGGTCACAAATGGAATCTGTTAACGCATGCAAGTACATAAGTATAACAATTTGTAGGGAAATGAAATGGAACGATCGCATAGACTCAGTCACAGACAAAGAGACAAAGCAGATGACAGACTTCGGTTCACTTGTAGATTACTAGGGAAAAGCAATCATTCTGCAAAGGAGATTGCTCACAAAACACTCGTGAGACTCAACCTAGAAGATTTCTCAAGAGTGTGGGGGACCCGCACAAGTAGGACTACAAGGGTTATTGAACGTACACCAAGAAGGTCAGCAAAGAAGGAGATTGAAAAAAGCAAAGCACGTACAAGCAAATGGTAACCTCCGCATTTTTTCTTGCCGCGGTTACATAACCCCACGATGATGCTCGAGTGTCGATTGAATTTCGTACTGTTGGGAAGGTTTTTAGAATAATATTACGTAACGATTTCGTCGTAACTGTTTAGGGAAGTCAATATCAGTACAGCCACTGGAAAATTAAAATATTCCGCTGGGTAAGGCATGTAAGAACACATACTAAATTTAAACGGGGCCATTAAATCTCATCTGTGAAATGAAAAACGGTGCTCCACGGACACAATCTTCTTCACAGCAGGTGGCGAGCGGGTTATTGTGCAACAGCTAAACAACCTTCCACAGTACGGTCGCCAACGCCAGCAGCAGCTGCCGATAAAGGACGCCCCTCCGCTCCGGCTCCTTCTTTGTAGCTATCGGGGTTCACTCCAGCACCGCCACTTCGCAAGAAGGCCTTCTAGCCAAGTTATTGAACGTCTATGGTCTCCTCTGACGCACCCCATTTACTAAAGAAATACCTGTTCCCAGTCTGCCTTTAGGCACGAGGAAGTCAACGTCAACACAGAGCAGTAGAGCTCGACTTTCCACGTCCACCGAGTTTGCAGACCGGACAATGGACTACTTGCTTAATTCCATGATAGCTATTTTCAGAACAAGTAACCATCACCGCGGGCTCCATGTCATTTCAAGCCAACGCAATATTTCTCTCAGTTCGCCAGAGAGGACTTCGGTTTCCACGAACTTTAAAATATAATATCAGAATAAATATTTTACTAAATTCTGGTACTATTCTTACCTGAAATCTAAATACAAGGTTCCCATTACCTCTTGTTTCGAAATCAGAGAAGTAATAAAGAAGTTGAAACTGATTGACTGAAAACAGGGCACGTAAGGCAGGAGGTAATGGGTCGTCATCAGAACGATTATAGCAGAAAGTAGCATGTCGAAAGATAGTATCGATAATTGGCTGTTCTTATCTGACCTCATGTAAGTTGAATGCAACTTCCACCGCTAGTCTTCATTATCACCCAAAACGTTTTGAGTACTGTCCACCGCGACTTTGGATGTTGCCTGGTGGTGTTGCGGCCACGTGACGCGATAATAGAAGCATGTAAGCGGAGCAGACACGGACGGAGGATTACCCTAGCGAAGATATGGGTTGCAAATGGAGACATCCAGTCAGATAAGCGATTTTAACAAAGGGCAGATTATTATTATTATGCACACCCTGTGAACGAGTATCTCGTAAACGGCGAAGCTAGTCGAATCTTCACGTGCTACTGTCGTGAGCATCTACGGAAGAGGGTAGGAGGACAGTGAAACTACCACTACGCGCAAATGGTTGAACGTACACGACTGTTCATAGAACGGGGGACTCGGAGGCTTGTCTGCTCTATAAAGTAGGATGATCTGTGGCGTCTCTGCCGAAAGAGCACAATGCTGATGCAGGAGCAAGTGTTTCGGAGCACGTCGTTCATGGTACATTGTTGAACATAGACCTCTGCAACAGACCATCCTTACGTATTCACATGTTAACGCAACGACATTATCAGCTACGATTGCAGTGGGCACGTGACTATTAGGATTCGACCGTTGATCAATGGACACTTGTCGTATCTTCGGGTGAATCATATTTTTGCTACCGAGCGAGGTGGCGCAGTGGAAAGCACACTGGTCTCTCATTCGGGAGGCCGATGGTTCAGATCCGCGTCCAGCCATCCTGGTTTAAGTTTTCCGTGATTTCCCTTCAGGTAAATGCCGGGATGGCTCTTGTGAAAGGGCACGGAAGACTTCCTTCCCCACCCTTGCCTAATCAAACGGGACCGACGAGCTCGCTGGTTGGTCCTCTCCCCTGAATTAACCAACCACCTAACATCTTAACTACACTACGTCGATGGCCGTCTCCACAAACGCCACCATCGAGGTGAACGGCAGCTCGAAACGTGCAGAGCGCCACGGACACAGGCTGGTGGGAGCAATATTATACTATGGGAGCCATTCCCCTGTGCTTGCATGGGACCTAGTAATTTAAGACACACTGACAGCTGCAAAACACTTGTATCACTTCAAGCTTGATGTCTTCCCCAATGGCGATGTCATCTTTCGGTATTACAATTGTCTGTGTTTCGGAGCCAGAACGGTGCTACAGTGGTTTGAGAAACATTATAGTTAACTCACGTTGATGTCCCGGCGAGCAAATTCGACTGATGTAATTTTAAATTCTGTGGAACACTTCCAGGTCACTATCGAGCGCCATCAACGCGTACGCAAATCAGCGGCCTTTTATTTACGCGAATTACATCACCTGCGCCTAGACATCTATCTAGTGCCACATACCCCCACAAACATACTAACAAACTGTCGGATCCTTGATAAGTCACAACCAGTGATGTATTTCGTTACAATACGGGCTAACAAGTTATTAAGCATGTGGTTATAATGTTTTGGCTCATCAGCGAATATTTTCCACGTCTCTTGGAATCTGGGTAACTACTGTACCCCAAGTCCATTTGAACCCTGTCACTCGTAATGAAGTCACGTTTTGGTCTTCTCCTATAATTTTTACACCCTCCATTACCAAACATGTTATTTATTGAAGCCTTAGGATGAGCCCAGTCAACCTTCATTCTTCATGAAACGCATTCACAGTTGCGAATACGAACAAGTATCAGCTGTACTAGGGAATGACGACAGTGAAAGTTTGTGCCGAAGCAGGACTCGAAGCCCGATTTCCCGCTTTACTCTGGCGATCGCCTATGCGCTTTGGCTACCCTCTCGCAACTCACGGCCAGACCTCGACTCCCATACGTCGTCGTTCCAGCGGCACAATCTCTACTCCTACTCAGATTATGTAATGCACGTCCGAAGGAACACTGCATCGTTATTCTCAAAAAACAAAGGCACTGCAATATTTTACTTATCCGAAGATACCGGGCAACGAATTTCAATTAAAATGTCCTGCCCTGTACAGAAATTACATGTGTGTGTACGAGAACAGGTTGTGACGCATGAACGATGACATACGGAAGTTTGCGTTTGGCTGTGAGTCGCGCACATATACGCGGAACGGTTACGGCGACCATTAGAGTAAAGCGGGAATGCGTGTTCGAATCCCGGTCCAGCACAAATTTTCACTGTCGTCATTCCGTTACACAGCTGCTGATTGATTGTATACGCAACTACGAATACATTTCTTCTATTTTATAACGGCTGTAGTCGCCGCAGTGGCTTGCAACATTCTTAACTATACAAGCACTGCAAAATCGTACGTTTCCTCTGACCAATCCATCTAACTTTCTCAATTCTTCTGTGACTTTTATTTTCTTCCTGTCTGCAGTGTTTGTCGTGTACGTTTTACTCCATACAATGGTACACTAAAGACAAATATCCTCATAAAATACCGACTTTAAGAAAATTTATGTAGCATGTCAAAATCTCAAACTTTTTCGGAAACACTTTCCTCACTATTGCCGGACTGCGTGTTATATTCTCTCTATTCCGGGAATCTTCAGCTATTTTGCTGACAGAATAGCAAACAAAATCTGCTATTTTCAGCGACTCAGTTCGTAACCTAATTACCTTAGCAGCACCTGATTTAATTTCACTACATTCCAGTGTCCTTGTTTTCCTTTTGTTGACGTTCATCTTACATTCTCTTTTCAAGACAGTATCCATTCCGTTCAAGTGACCTCTGAAGTTATAAGTAATAGTGTGTATGAATTTATGTGATGTTTTATGTCCTTTGCTATCTCTGGCAGAATTATAATGCCATCCACTAACGTTACTATTTTTATTTCTTCCCTCTCAGTTTTGATTCCCTTCCAACATTTCACCTTTGTTCCCTTTGCTCCTTCTCAGATTACAATTTGAAAACACGAGGGAAAGGCTATAATACTGCTTCACTTTCTTTTCAATATCATTTTAACTTTATGTCCTTCGACTGTTGTAACTGCCGTTTGGTTGGTGCAGTTGTTGCAGATAACATTTCGCTTCTAGTATTGTATCACTGATAATTGCAATGCCTGTATAACGTTGACATTGTCAAAAGCTGTTATCGTGGTGACGTAACCTAAACCATTTTCCTCATAAGTCAAACTCAACTGTCATTTCTACAGCTGAAGACGCCAAAGTGCGCGAAGAAACACAGCAGGTGCAGTATGTACATCCTCCCAGCAAAGTAATACAGCACATGCTTCTCTCCATATACAGCTTACAACTCCCAGTTGCTGTCCGGAAGAACGCTCACCTACAGTGCTACAACATTACACAATTGCACATTCAGCTTCATCATGCTCTCTCTGCGTTCTCTTAAGTTTTTCCTATCTCTCTTTCACTTTGTGCTTGAAGTTTGGAAATTTAGTTTCTGACAGGGCGAGTTTTCGACATATCTGTTTTATTTGTCATTTAGGTCGCAGATTTTACAGATATGCTATATATCGATACAGCAGCTTACCTTCACTACACTGAAGAGTTGCCGGCGAGCCGCAAATAATACATTACCCTTGAATTCTTGTATTATCATCCAACTATCTTTCCTCATCCAATATCTTTGCCGATCATAATGGTTTACCCACTTTAATGTTCTCGAATAACTCTATCCTTTCTTTATCTATGATATTTCCGTTTTGCTTTACGTAACAGCTTATATTTAGAAGCACTAAAACTCAGTATCTAAAGCGTAAGAAAATAGCATTGCGGTTTTCCATTATAGTGGAATTCTCAGGTTTATTTTACTGTTAAAGGTGGTATATTATCAGTTCCAACAGTATTCACCAGTAAACAGAAAACTATACAGCGTGGTCAAACAGTTTGGTGAGGCCCGATCAGTGTCGATATGAGCACAAGGAAATTTCCCGGGACAGAGGAAGTGGGTTGCGGTAGTGGCGGCGCCCGGCAGATACGGCCATATCCACGGGTGACGAAATGCTGCCAAGCGACAAGGTCGTAATACGTGAAGCCTCGCACAGGCTCTCAACCGACGAGCCACGCAACACGACTAAGACTGCGGAAAAAAGTAAGGAAGATCAGGCATTGCCGTCCCGTCGACGATGGGGTCGTTAGAGAAGGAGCGCAAGCACAGGTTTGACGCGGAAACGGGAGATATTCCGCTGCGTCCTTTCCAAAGGGACGATATCGGTAAACGCTTGAAGCAGTTTAAACAAAGAACGAAAAAGCTCAATCTTGATGACCGGGAGGGAATTTGAAACGTGATCTTTCCGAATCCAGTACTTAAATCTGCTGCGCCACATCAGTGTGTTAGCTCTAAGAATCATTCAATAAAAGATTGCAATGCACCGCGAAAAAGTTGTAGAACACAAATTCATCAACAGCTGCATTTAAGAAACTCTTGTGAATATCTTCCTTTCCAAATTTGAATCTGTGTGACTGGACACTGTGTTCCTCATGTCTACCTCGACCAGCTACGGCACAAATATGTTAAGTCCCTTATGGTGCGACAATCATCTGTTTCGATGTCGTTTACGTCTGCAACTAATCACCAACTAACCTCAGTTTGAAGGAAGGAAGGAAGGCGTATTAGGGTTTAACGTCAACGTTATTAGTGAGGGACTCGTGATTTAACTTTGGCAAACCGAAGTGGTTGTAGTAGTAGTAGTAGTAGTAGTAGTGTGGTGGTTGTGGTACTACTGAATTGCATAAGAAAAAGTGTGGAAATATGACGACGATCTCTACTGCGTCTTTGTTAAAAGAATCTGACTACTGCAAGCGTTCGTTCTAGTTTCAGAAAAAGAGCCTATCTTGTTACAGCCCCAGGCTTGCTCAGTGTTTTTCGAAGAGGAGTGGCATAATTAAGTAACACTAAAAATGGCAACCGCAACCTGAAGTAGTGGCGCAACTTCCTGTCTTGAAGCAGTGTGATAAGATTATTAGTAGGCGTGAGTTCCTTTGATGATTATCTTCGTCTGGCCGAAATAATCATCAGATATAGATTTCTTAATTTAGATATCCGGGAAACTGGTACACAATGGCTCAATAACGAAACTATCATAAGCGCAATGGCGCAATTCTTAGATATAGTTCCAGTAAATTAGAAAAGGTCAAGTTGCCCGATGTGTCGTACGCGCAAGCAGAACAAATCACGTGTTGTTTAGGTTATCTTCAGAAGGCAGACTTCGCAAAACATGAATGAAAAGTCGGGGCTCAGCCGGCGACGTCGTCCGCAACCACTAATTAACGCACTGTACCCATCACAAAATTATTTAGAGTTGGTTCAAATGGCTCTGAGCACTATGGGATTTAACTTCTGAGGTCATCAGTCCCCTAGAACTTGGAACTACTTAAACCTAACACACATCCATGCCCGAGGCAGGACTCGAACCTGCGACCGTAGCGGTCGCGCGGTTCCAGACTGTAGCGCCTAGAACCGCTCGGCCACTACAGCGGCTTATTTAGAGGCTCTCCATAAACAATATTCGACACACGGCAGTCTGCACACCGTCTCTGAGCATCACTAGCGTCAAAACCATCATGGACCACAAGCGGCTTGTGACAGGAGCATACTGAGATTTAGAATGTCGTGTTTGCCTTCTTCTTGTTAATTGCGATGATGATGAGAGGTGAACAGATCACCATCAACAGTGTCCCATTCACTGAATTACTAAGGTTTGAAATTTAACTCTGGGCACTGGCGGAAGGTCTGATGTTTAGGAACTTTACACCACCGTATGTCCTCCCCTTGCTGCGCAGTGAAAATTTCTTTCACCTCGAGATCCGAGACTTCTAACTCCGTGCCGGGCGCCACCGGATGATGGAGTGTTTGTGATCGCGGCTTTTGCTTCTGAAACAGTTGATTATCAGTAAGCCTCAGCCGTTAGTCGAGGAAACAGTGATATCTTTTTCCCTCAGCATTGCTATGCGACTTTGGAATTTTATCGCTCTGAGATGAAAATTTCACCCTCACTGGTGGGCCGGCCGATGTGGCCGAGCGGTTCTAGGCGCTTCAGTCTGGAACCGCGCAACTGCTACGGTCGCAGGTTCGAATCCTGCGTCGGGTATGGATGTGTGTGATGTCCTTAGGTTAGTTAGGTTTAAGTAGTTCCAAGTTCTAGGGGACTGATAACCTCAGATGTTAAGGCCCATAGTGCTCAGAGCCATTTGAAGCATGTATTAATGGTGGTAAGTTATTGGAACGTAGCTTAGAAAACGATACCATTAACGAATCTCCTCGGTCGCTCTTTGAGACGCCCAATCTTACATGAAATATCCTAATCAAGCTGTGAGATGTGAGTAGCACTTTTAGACAAGAGAAGACAGAATCAATCAAAACTCTTACAGACTGACAGCCCATGGAGGAAGACAAGAGTAATAATAATAAGGCAGTTACCCATTACACAAAGAACAGTGCTTCATTACAACTGCGATAATTCCCGTCTGAGTAGCTCATTGCCACTATTTCAGTAATGTCAGTCATCGATGTGACACAGTGTCTCAGATAGCACGTCACGCTTGGCCCAGTGGATGCGCATGGCCAAATTTGCCCAGCAGGGCTAGGCGCACGCCGGCCGTGGCCTTTGCGGTGGGAATAACCGGCAGAGCCAAGTTGTCGGCGTATTTTTAGCGGGTGGCACGGGCTGGCCTGTAGCGCGCGCTGGCGCCAACTGAGGCCGCGAGGCGCGGCAAGGCCGGCGCGAGTTCCGCGCCACCACTCTGCACCACGCGTGTGCCACCCATCACACGACAGACCTTCAGCCGCGCCCTCGTCGCTAGCGGCGAGTACACACGACTCTCACTCCCGAAAAAATACGTCTATTTGAGAAATACATGGGGTACTCATCGTATCACATCGCGACCGTCGTCGTTACCAATATGACATCTACTGCTGAAGAAAGGTCTTACCCAGGCAATGCGGTTTTCAGCTAGGTGCATTCCTGAATAAGGTTTTTCAATCTGCAGCGGAGTGTGCGCTGCAATGAAATTTCCAGGCAGATTGAAACTGTGGGCCCGACCGAGACTCAAAGTTAGGACCTTTACCTTTCGTGGGCAGGTGTTCTACCGATTGAGCTACGTCGCGACCTGTCCTAATAGCTTTTCTTCCGTCCGTACCTCATCTCCTACACTCCTGGAAATGGAAAAAAGAACACATTGACACCGGTGTGTCAGACCCACCATACTTGCTCCGGACACTGCGAGAGGGCTGTACAAGCAATGATCACACGCACGGCACAGCGGACACACCAGGAACCGCGGTGTTGGCCGTCGAATGGCGCTAGCTGCGCAGCATTTGTGCACCGCCGCCGTCAGTGTCAGCCAGTTTGCTGTGGCATACGGAGCTCCATCGCAGTCTTTAACACTGGTAGCATGCCGCGACACCGTGGACGTGAACCGTATGTGCAGTTGACGGACTTTGAGCGAGGGCGTATAGTGGGCATGCGGGAGGCCGGGTGGACGTACCGCCGAATTGCTCAACACGTGGGGCGTGAGGTCTCCACAGAACATCGATGTTGTCGCCAGTGGTCGGCGGAAGGTGCACGTGCCCGTCAACTTGGGACCGGTTCGCAGCGACGCACGGATGCACGCCAAGACCGTAGGATCCTACACAGTGCCGTAGGGGACCGCACCGCCACTTCCCAGCAAATTAGGGACACTGTTGCTCCTGGGGTATCGGCGAGGACCATTCGCAACCGTCTCCATGAAGCTGGGCTACGGTCCCGCACACCGTTAGGCCGTCTTCCACTCACGCCCCAACATCGTGCAGCCCGCCTCCAGTGGTGTCGCGGCAGGCGTGAATGGAGGGACGAATGGAGACGTGTCGTCTTCAGCGATGAGAGTCGCTTCTGCCTTGGTGCCAATGATGGTCGTATGCGTGTTTGGCGCCGTGCAGGTGAGCTCCACAATCAGGACTGCATACGACCGAGGCACACAGGGCCAACACCCGCCATCATGGTGTGGGGAGCGATCTCCTACACTGGCCGTACACCTCTGGTGATCGTCGAGGGGACACTGAATAGTGCACGGTACATCCAAACCGTCATCGAGCCCATCGTTCTACCATTCCTAGACCGGAAAGGGAACTTGCTGTTCCAATAGGACAATGCACGTCCGCATGTATCCCGTGCCACCCAACGTGCTCTAGAAGGTGTAAGTCAACTACCCTGGCCAGCAAGATCTCCGGATCTGTCCCCCATTGAGCATGTTTGGGACTGGATGAAGCGTCGTCTCACGCGGTCTGCACGTCCAGCACGAACGCTGGTCCAACTGAGGCACCAGGTGGAAATGGCATGGCAAGCCGTTCCACAGGACTACATCCAGCATCTCTACGATCGTCTCCATGGGAGAATAGCAGCCTTCATTGCTGCGAAAGGTGGATATACACTGTACTAGTGCCGACATTGTGCATGCTCTGTTGCCTGTGTCTATGTGCCTGTGATTCTGTCAGTGTGATCATGTGATGTATCTGACCCCAGGAATGTGTCAATAAAGTTTCCCCTTCCTGGGACAATGAATTCACGGTGTTCTTATTTCAATTACCAGGAGTGTACCTTCGAATATCTCAGAAGCTTTCATGCGACACTTGGAAGACTAGCATTACTGGAAGAAAGGATACTGCGGTGACTTGGGTTAGCCACAGTCTGGGCGATGTTTCCCGAATTAGATTTTCACTGTGCAGTGAAGTGTGCGCTGGTATGAATCTTCCTGGCAGATTAAAACTGTATTCCGGACCAAGACTCGATCTCGGGCATTCGTGTTCCTCCCTCGTGTTTACTAATCACATCTACACACCTAACATTTGGTCACCGTCTTGTTCTATTCTCATCCTCTGAATCCTGCTAATAGCTTTCGTTGTTCACCTATCATTCGTTCGTCTGGCTACATGTTCCGTCCACCCATAATTAATTTTCATTACAGTCATACTTACGTCTTCGCCTCAGTCTGGTCCTTGATCTATACGTCTGCTTCACTATCTCCAAGGGTTTCCAGTATCCAACTCTCGAGTGTCTGCTTAGCAACCCTCAGTTTTTGAACGGTATTGGCATTAAAAACTGTCCATATCTTACTGTCCTACACCAAAACTGGTCTCAACTAGACTGTTTTCAACAGCCCTAAATACAAGAGTTCTGAAGTAGTTATATGACCAAACTGTTAATTTTTATTATTCCTTTCAGTAGTTTGAGTTTCACATTTATTCAGTCTTTACGTAGATACTAACTCTTGCTGTTATTCGTAGTCTGTAAAAACTGCTTCTATTTTTACTACAATTTTTCAGCTAACACCTTCCTGTGTCCACAATGTGTACAACCGCGCTGAATAATGGTCTGTGATCGAAACCCGTAGCAAAATGGAGAATAAACTGAACAGCAGCTGGTGTGGGACATGATGTCAATTCCTACAATTACTGTAATTGATTTTCAGTTCTACATTCAAACTTTCATAATGTTCTTCCATTCGTTGTTCTATTACTTGCAACGGCAAAACATAAGCAAGTCAAGTACGATCTATCAGCACGTATTCCTTTTTCGTCTGTTCACCTTTAAGGGCCAGATAACTTTCTCTACGATTGTCGAGTAGTTTTGATGGTTTGTAAACTCTTTGCCTGACCGCTGCTTCAATGCTGAATTTCTCTTTATAGTGATGAAATCTAAAAGAAGCTATAACTTCTATATTTGCACGATGGTCGGAAACAGTCTGAAAAGGTTGTAACGGTGTTGTAAGGTAGACTGTGGTGAGAAATAAGTGTTAAGAAAAAAATTCTATACGTTCCGCCGTTTCCGAGTTAATTAGCATTGAAATTAGCCCATCAGACCATTGCACGTGCAAATACAAGCGGCTCGCCAGATACAATTGGCGCCAGCTGATCTCAAGGCGTAGATGACAGCCCACGAGATCGTTCAACCTTCTTCTCGGGTTCGATCCTTACCAGTGCCCAGCGCCCATCTTTTCTAACGCTCTCTGGTTCGGTTTTAGAAAACCAAAAGAATTACACGTTTCGTGACACCATCTCTGGCGGGCC
The DNA here is from genome assembly GCF_023897955.1 of Schistocerca gregaria. Classification (NCBI taxonomy): domain Eukaryota; kingdom Metazoa; phylum Arthropoda; class Insecta; order Orthoptera; family Acrididae; genus Schistocerca; species Schistocerca gregaria. The sequence continues at coordinate 408,584,848 of NC_064920.1, forward strand.
GCTTGAATCTGCGAGCGCACGTCGATGCCAAAATTAACTCGGAAACGGTGCAACGTATCGAATTTTTTTCTTAACAACTATCAATCAACACAAGCTGCCCTCCAACACCCTTACAAGTTCTTCAGACTGTTTCCGACCACCCTGTATATCCCTCTTCTATGTACTGACAAATGTTGAATCAATGCATTGTTGTTTCTCAAGGGCTGAGGGTACAGATTTAAATACTGACCGAGCCAAGTGTTTCTCAACTCGATGAATCTTAGACAAAGCAGTGATTTATTCAGGTATTCATTTCTCCGTTCTACAACTTCGTTCATGACTTTCGAAGAGCAAATTGTGCTACATACAATTCTGAAGCCACCTTATTCATTTTCTTGATTAAAAATTGATGTTTATTTCAATATCGCTGGTCATAGTTTTTGTGAACAATAGGAGGTTGAAAGATTCATCGTATTTCACATACTGTCTGTCTTCTTTCCTGTGACAGACAATAACTGCAGCACTGTGTCCGTTTTGGAGAATTGTCATACTTATGTAAATATTTTATCAAGCTGCTTTGTATTATTTTGTCTACAGCTCAAATTATTTATGTTGAATCACTGTCTCCCACCGACTTTTTTGATATCTTAGATATCTTTAAAATTGTCGTCGTGCATTACTTTCCGAATGTCATTAGATCCATTACTAGCTATCTGCGTATCTGATTCGCCTATTAAACAAGACAAATACACAAAAAAGACGCAGCACTTAGGAATTATAAGATGGGATATAAATCGATAGATGTGATGCACATGTACGGACAAACAAATGATTACAGTTTCAGAAGAATTGGTTGATCTATTCACTAGACAGAGCTTCACAAATTGAGCAACTCAGTAACTCACTGGTACACTTCTGGCCCTTGGGTAATCAATTATTCGCTTGTCATTGATCGATAGAGTTGTTGGATTGCTCCTGAGGGATATCTGTCCAATTGGCGCGTTAGATCGTCAAAATCCCAACTGGATGGAGGGCCGTGCCCGTAATGGTCCATAACGTTCTCGATTGGCGGGAGATTCGGTGACCTTGTTGGCCAAGATAGCGTGTGGCAAGCATGAAGAGAAGCAGCCGGAACTGTCGCCGTGTGCGAGCGGGCATTAACTTGCCGGAATGTAAGCCCAGAATGGTTTGGCAAGAAGGGCAACAAAACAGGGCGTAAAGTATGTTCGACGTACCGCTGTGCTGTAAGGATGTCGCGGATTACTAACAAAGGGGTCCTGCTATGAAATGAAACAGCATCCCTACTAAACCATCATTCCTGGGTGTCGGCCTGTATGGCGGGCGACTGTCAGGTTGGTATCCCACTTCTGTACGGGACGTCTTCAGACACGTTTTCGGCCTGGAATCTCAGAATTGTCTTAATTAATGCGTTCCCCTTCGAACTGAGCCTCCATGATTAGCGAAGACATGCCTGGAGATGCCTCGGACAGCGATCCGATACCAACCTGACCGTCGACAGCCATACGGTCCGGCAATCGGGACTGATGGTCCGGGGTGCCATTTCTTTTCACAGGATCGCTTTGGTTGTCGCCCGCGGTATCCTCACAGCACAGTGGTACGTTGACGATATTCTGCGCCCCGTTTTGTTTCCCTTCATGGCAAGCCACCCTGGTCTTAAATTTCAACAAAACAATGTCTGCCAGCATATAGCGAGAGTTTCTATAGTTTGTCTTCTTGTTCGGCTTGCAAGGTCGTCGGATGTTTCATCAGTTGAGAACGTTTGGAGCATTATGGGCAACACCCTCAATCGCCTCAGAATTTTGACGAACTAACGGACCAATTGGGCAGAGTTTGGCGAGATATCCCTCAGGAGGATATCCAAAAACTCTGTCAATCAATGCCAAGCCGAATAAGTGTTTGTATAAGGGTCAGAGGTGAACATACGCGCTATGGACATGCTCGATTCGTGAAACGCTTTCTCCTGAACAAATCACCCCAACTGTTTTTTGTTTGATGTACATGTACATCACGATTACTAATTTTCTTGCCATTCAGATACTTTCTTCGGAGTGCGTAGTCTTTTCTTGTATTAAAGTACATTTAAAGATGTGGACAGAATGACTTAGCAACTGTTTTTAACCTCTCTGCTGTAATTTGTGTCGTATGCCATGTTCTCCGATGAAATGTGTGCGCTTCCTTCATCGTTTCAAATTGTTTCCAGTACCATTTTTTTTTGTATATTAAATGTGTATCATATAGCCTGTAAGGTAATTCTGGGCGGCCGTGTGTATGCGAAAATCTTCAGACCAATCATTTTTAAAATTTCTTTCACCGGCTTTTCTCTCCTGGAGTTTGCCAAGTTCTGCCTCCGCCTTTAACTTCCTAAATAAATACGTCGACAAGTTACTGCAGTACGTGGTGGCGGCGGCAAGGAACAGGGCAGGCCGGCTGTACGGAGTTGGGTAAGCTGGCGGCGGAAGCATGCGCGCGCGCTTGCGAGGAACTGCGGCCCCGTCATGTTTGCTGGGCAGCAGCCAGGAAAGCACGGCTACGTGCGAGCAAGGCCAAGGCGCGTCGGTCGCGACAGCTGCCCGCAGCCACGTCGGGAGTTCATCTCGAAAACTGATCCTCCTGTAATTTTGGTCGATTAACTCCTCACTAATAATACGTCAGTACCCAATAAATAATATTAGTAAATATTTTGATGCCAACAAAACTGAAACGTCCACCACATGGCGATCGTTGACGTGCGATAGGGAGTAGTAGCAGTGTGCGTCTCGTCCAGTCTTAAAGAGTTAGCTGTTGAAGAAACGAGATTCTGCGCGAAACTACAGTTCCTGTGCCAAGCTGTGTTACAAAATGATTCGATGAAGAACTTGCGGCAATTGAAGATAAAATATACGTTTTGTTTAACCGAACTACACAAGTGCTAATACTCGTAAAAGCATAAGCCGTCGGAAAGGAAGCTGACAACAGCATCGGCATTCCGGTGTTATGAATGTGAAAGCCATGAAAACAGTAAATGATAGGAATCTGGATAGAGGCCGCCAGCTAAGAGTTTCGTTGGATTACACACTACCTGCATGAGATACCGCAGCCAATACCTGTATATCCTTATTTCCAGTAGGTGTACACAAATGAGAGTCTGTTCGAAAAAACAAGGGTGTGAGCTACTACTGTCTGCCGAGATATCGTTTAAAACTCTGTTTTGTTTTTCATCGGCAGAATTTGGAATAGTAAAAAATACCAGTTGTTGCAGGTACATTCGTTACAAGTAAAGAGAAATACTACACTCAAAAAGACACCAAGACACTCGGGAAACATGGGTAACACGAATGTAATGCAAGAATGTATTTGGGCTGTGGCGTCCTTTGTAACAAGTGGACCTCATAGATTGCTCTGCCCTGTACTTGGAGCATTTGAAAGGCAGTGTCTGGACATCAATTTGCTAAAGTAGTACGACTTGATTTTCAAAATAACAAGAAGAAACCATCGTTGAAAATTAGACGATTTCCGAGCGCTGTTAAGTAAAAATAATTATCTTGATCATGTTAAGCAACACACCTGATGCTAATGTTAATGAGTAACAAAAACCACCTAAGATATATTATTAGGTCGGGTTGCTGAAGAAGTTCGACGTGCGAAACTGGTCGTTACACAGTAAATGTGTAATATACAACTGAGGTGGTTTTCGTTGTTCATTAACAAAATTAATTATGCTACCAATCCGTTTATCGGTAGTCGAATGCATGGTGTAATAGAACTGTATTTGTGAAGTCGCTGGTTTAAATCTCACTAGTGGCATTTTTTTTTTACTTTTTTAATGTTCCATAATTATTCGCAAACGGAAATGTTAATTAACAAATACTGAAATGCAGTCTTTAAATAAAAATAACGTTTTTATTTTTGGTTACTAATGGTGTCACAATGCGAGTATTCATACGACAACTAATTAAATATACAGCATGCTATTTTTATTTTAAAAAAATTAATTCAATACTAACATTTCACTTGTCAAAAAAGATGAAATTCAAATATAATTAGAAAGAAATATGCCGCCTTCAGTTTCAAAACAGCGACATCAGGAATTTAAACTTGACACGCTATGCGTTCGACTACAGACAAATTCATTAATAACATAGTAATGTTTTGTACTTGGCAGCAGTAGGATATATTCAAATGTGTGTGAATTCCTAAGGGACGAAACTGGTAAAGTCATCGGTCCCTAGAATCACACACTACTTACACTAACTTATGCTAAGAACCTCCGGCGAGAAGAGCCGCGCAATTCGTAATATGGCGCCTCAAACCACGCGGAGTGGCCAGTAGAATATCCCCTATTGTTCAGTTAAGTCGTTTTGCCTCAGGAATTGATGTAGGGCCACCAAACATGAAATCCTGTAAGTATGAGGAAAATCTGTGACAATGGTTTGGTAAGGACCCCCTTGTGTAAATACAGATTTGGTCGCACTTTGTTTTCGCCGAGATGTTACTACTTCCGTGTCTCAAGACAGCTGTAACAAGTCAAGGCCTGGAATTGGGTGCAAGAATCGCGGCAACTAAATTTACTCATCCCACAACTTCCTTAATCACTGGTGGTAGCTACACTCCCGCGTACTGCACAAAGGGCAGCAGCAGCCAGAGTACTACGATCGGAACGCGCCAAGAAAAACAAAGTCGACGCCTCCTTTGTCCAGGATTAACTTAGCCTTCGCTAGTGGAGGCTTGCGAAATCCTATTCGCTGTAGTGCTAGAAAGCTGCGTAGCTACGGAAAGAATTTCGGAGATTCACAAAGAAGCAGGAAAATTGCACAGGCGATAAGATTATCCACCAATTTTCGTTTGAAACTACGATTCATTCGAGATCCGTTCGTGTCGTTTATTGGGCACTGACTCTACAACCAATAAGCGTTTGCGTAAACGACGTTGCCTTTCTTCCAAGTATTCCATTTAAGTACCCCTCCTACACTCTGCTATGGGCTGGACTTAACCTAACAACGTGTTTCTGAATTCGTTCTGTGTCTGGTGCCGCGCCTACCCGACAAGGATACCAAATTCTGGGGCAATACACTTTAGCATCTGGTACGACATTTAATCGAGGCACGACAAAAACAGGCGGCGGCGCGTGCATCGCTACGGTAGGCCTGAGTGAGCTCCCTCGCTCAGTTCAGCAGACGAACTGCGTTTCTACACGTGGTAACTCTTAACTGGGTATGTACGTACAAACGAGAACTCTATCATCTACTGGAAACTGCTATAGTCGAATCTTACTGATTACTAGTACTACAACGAAACACACAACTTTGCAGCATGCTGTGATTTGACACCTACGCTTGATATAAATGGATAGCGACTTGTATTACAGGATTCGGTCTCTTCTACGTAACAGTCCTTATTTCATACAAGCTATAGTGGCTCATCCAATCGATACCCATTTTGGCACGATTTTAGTTTCACTGTAACTAGTACAGGCGTAACAAATTATTAGTAGGCCTACGGACTTCCGATCGTTGTAAAACCAACAAATAGTAAGACATCATACTAGCGGATTCCAATAAAAGATGCAATTCTCATTTGTACGTAAAAACCCATTCGTAAATACCCAGTTACGAGTTAACAGGCGTAGAAACGCTGTTTGTCTGCTGAGCTGAACGAGCGAGCGAGCTAAGGCCTGCCCTCGTGACGTACGCGCGGCGGCCTGTCTTTCGCGCGGGCCTTTGATTTCATTCACACGTGCACTGAACTTCGCAGAATCTTTCCATCGCGTCAGTACACCAAATGGAAATTTTGCCCTACTCTGTCTGCATTTCCTTGTGATCGTCCAACGACAATGCTGCCCTCTACAGAACTGCATGTCAGCGAAAATCAGACAGTACAGCTGACCTGATCTGATAAACTGTTGATGGACTTTGTGTACGTTAGCGGTGTTATTGAAATTCCTTGGAGCTCGTCTGATTCACATTATTTATAATAAACATTTTTCGTCCGGTACAGAGAAGTAGGTCCCGTCAATCAAATGTTCGTCAAAAATGGTTCAAGTGGCTTTGAGCACTATGGGACTTAATTACTTTGATCATCAGTCCCCTATAACTTAGAACTGCTTAAACCTAACTAACCTAAGGACATCACACACATCCATGCCCGAGGCAGAATTCGAACCTGCGACCGTAGAGGAAGCGCGGTTCCAAACTGTAGCGCCTAGAACCGTTGGGCCACTCCAAATGTTCATCGATCTAGTCGCAAATCGTAGAAGATTCTCCGTATGGTCGTGCCTTATATGTTAGTCGACGATGTTGTAGAACGTCGACCGCCTTTCAGAAACTTAGGGAGTCGGAATTACCAGTCACCTACACCTGTTGTTCGCAATATGTCGCAGTATGTCCGAAAGAATCAGCAACGTTTATTATTATTATTATTATTATTATTATTAGTAGTAGTAGTAGTAGTAGTAGTAGTATTCAGTTATTGTAATAATATGTTCGACATTATTTTGATAATGATACAATGGTCCAATGCAGTAAGAAAATAGTGATGTCAGCCAGCTGAGCTAAGTCATCAGCAAGCAACAAATGCAGGAGTCTCAGGATGTCTTCACAGTTCATTAGTGAGTGTGCGGTACTGTGATGTCACTGAAACAGAGAAAACAACTGGGAAGACCAAAGTCAAGTTGTTTCACGTGTCCCTCGTGACTAGAAAGAGAATTAGTTCATTCCTGTTTGCAGAAACGATAAAAGGACGGAGGCATAGAATTACAGAGCAATATCGCTGACGTCCGTCAACTGAGCGCTCATGGGGCATATTTTAAGCTGAAACGATATGGCGTACCTGGAGGAAAACATGTTTATTTCACACAATCAGCACGGGTTCACAGTAAACAACTGGAGAGAAAAACAGCTTGCATTGTTCATACACGACGTCTTGTAAACGATAAAGGTAGGTGAGCAGGTAGATTCTTTGGTCCTAGATTTCCGTAAGCCATTCTACACTGTACCACACTGTCTACTACCACCACGATACCATCGTAAGGAGTACCTACTTTAATACGTGTTTGATTATAGTACCTTATACTGGTCAGCGAACGTTTCGCAGAAACGATAGTAACAGTGTGGCCCAACAGAACGTCCATCACTTTCAATATAGATGAACGATTTATCATAGAGAATCAGCTATGGTCTTGTGCACGAGGCAATATCGTCCTTCGACAATCATACGGAACTGCAAAAAGTCTTGGACAAAATTTTCGCTTGATGTAATGAAAAGCAGGTCCCTTTAAACGTGGATATATGTAAGACAGTCCTTATAACGAAGAGAAAGAACCATATAGTATCTGATTACAAGATCAGTGCTGAACATATTGAGCACGTCACGTCGTGTAAGTATTTAGAGGCTAAGAAGCGATGTGGAATGGGACGATCGCTTAAAACCAGTATTACGGAAGACAGATTTGTAAGAATGGTTCTGGGGAAATGCAGTGCACCTCAAGAAGCTAGTTTGACCAATTCTTGAATACCGTTCCAGTGTTTGGAGTCCCTATAGAGCAGGCATGACATCAGACATCGAACGAATTCGTAGACTCGCTGCTGGGATCGTAACAGATCGATATAGCAAATACGAAAGCATAACTGAAATGCTTTAAATATGTAAAATGGCAGTTGTTGGGAGAAACGCGGCATAGCTCTCGTGAAAGTAAGAGAAATTTATGCGCAATCAAAGGCATATAGACAATCATTTTTCCTTCGATCAATACGTGAATGGAAAGAAAATCAATGATTGTACGGGTACCCAACGCTATGCACTGCACAGTGGATTGCGAAGTATGTATGTACATGTAGATAAGGAAATGTCAGTTGTGTGATAAGGGGGTTCTGACTGTCCCGTCGCGGCCTGGCAGAGAAGGGATTCACAGCGGCGAGTAGCTACCGGGTGGCCCTGCGGTTGGAAAGCGGCGACACAACTTTGGGCGTGACGGCTGCCTGTTCCACGGCTACAGAGTGCGTGGCGGGGATAATCAGCGCAGCAGACTCTCCGCCTGTTCCCGCAGCCTCGCGGCAGAATCGTGGCCTTATTTGGGAAACGCGCCGAGCGCGTCAACACGGCACAGTCATGACTGCGCCACCTTACGCTTTCAGAAGGCTACTCCGACTCCCGGCGCCAGCCACTAGCGGCAGCTGGTACCTGCTGGAAACACCGGCAGCAGCATCATCGCCGCGTGTGACTCAGTTGGCTTCCAAATCAATGCCGACTCCAGAGAACTGAAATCCTACTTTGTCATGGGACGTTCCCACATATTTCAGATTTCATTCGGTGATTCATTCGTACGTGCAAGCATTACCGATCATGTTGTCGATTGACTATTATGAGATTTGTTAAACTGCCGTGAAGCATACAAGAGCAAACCATTAGTAGCTTAGGAATACCTTTGACGAGCGGCGCTACTGCTTTGTAATTGGAAATTGGTAGTAAGGACTATGGAACCAAACTGCCGCGGTCATCGGTCCCTAGGATTACACACTAAGTAAACCAACTTTAACTAAGTTTCGCTAAGGGCGACTCACACACCCATGCCAGAGGAAGGACTCGAACCTCCGACGGGGGAAGCCGCGCGAACCGTGAGAAGACGCCTTAGACCGCATGGCTACCGCGCGCGGGTTTACTGCTTTGTATTATAGGGTCTCATTGCCCACAATTTTCCGCCCATAAAAGTTCAAAATTTGGCAGCAGAAAGCCTCTTGCGTAATGTCATAGAAAAAACCGAAATTCCCGACCAAGTTTCCAAATGGTGAATTTCGTAAGACTTCTGTTCGCCTTCAAAGCCGCCATCATGTCTTAATTCTTGAAATTTTCCGGGCGTAAAGAGTATTCCATGAAGTTTCGGGATTGCGGCCGGATAACGTCGACTTTTTGCCACGCGGGACATGTGAAGCAACTTGACCTTTGGTCTTCCCAACTGTTTTCTCTGTCTGAGTGACATCACAGTACCGCACACTCACTAATGAACTGTGAAGCAATCATGAGACTCCTGCATTTTTGGTATCAAGGTATCAACGTGAACTAGCAATGTCCAGTGCAAAACACTAACCTGAAGATGGCTGAATGGTTGCCAACCGAAATATCGTGGCAAAAAGTCAACTTTATGCGGCTGCAATGCTGAAACTTCATGGAATATGCCATCACGTCATTCGGCTTCAAAATTGGTGAAACGTTCCTGATTCAATGTACATTGCTTAGGAAACAGAGCAACAGAGAGCAACAGTGAGCAACATATTCGGTATACGGTGATGGATTGACAAGATTCGAAAAAAAAACTGACTTTCTTGCCAAACCAAAAATTGTTTTTAACATTATCTTCATTAAATTCAATACACCTGTTCCAGTGAAACTATTTTTCTTTTACTTCCCTTTTAAGATGTATCTCCAACTCTGTATAATATTAATTTGCAGATAATCTTCGAGTCTGCCGAAAACGTATATCCTCCAAGCCAATTTTTTACGGTTAGGAAACTTGAAATGGTCACAACGGGCAAAATCCGGTTAGTTGTATGGAGAGCTAGTTCCATGTCTCGAACATGCACTTTTTCCGACCCAGCGGTCCATGTCTTCTTATCGTGCGATTTCGGTATTTTTAGTTCAATGATCTCGCAAAGACGAGCACATGATACTTAAAAGTCGTCTTAGAGCCATAATTTGACTTTCCAGAATCGGCATATAAAGGTGATACATGGAGAAATACAGAGTACCGTATTAATTTTTGTAGCAGTAAAATTTTACGGAACGATCAGTTCTAATAATGAATAATAACTAGTATAGCACAAGCACATTTTTTATCTGGTAGAACACGAAGTGTAACGACAGACGGAGAACCGTTATACTCGGAACTCCTTGGATAGAACAAGATATCTCGACCTAACATAGGGATTGTTCCCGGGCCCGATAAAGGGATACGCTTACAGTTGTAATATGACTGTGCCTTTAATTCACGTAAGGTATTTCGACACAAGAGATTCTATTTAACCATTCCTCCTCCTCCTTTAAAAAAAAAGAGAAAGTTCGAGAACACTAAGAGATTCAGAAATGCCCGCATCTCGTGGTCGTGCGGTAGCGTTCTCGCTTCCCACGCCCGGGTTCCCGGGTTCGATTCCCGGCGGCGTCAGGGATTTTCTCTGCCTCTCGTGATGGCTGGGTGTTGTGTGATGTCCTTAGGTTCGTTAGGTTTAAGTAGATCTAAGTTCTAGGGGACTGATGACCATAGATGTTAAGTTCCATAGTGCTCAGAGCCATTTGAACCATTTGAACCATTTTGATTCAGAAATAAACTACCTGTTCATTTGCTCTGAGTGATGGACTGCAGTAACAGAGCTCCCTCATCGACTGACGTCAGTGAGAGAACTGCCAAGACACATACATTAATGGCTACAGAAAAACATGCCAAGCCGCACCTACACGACGTTATTTGTAGTCAATGATACAGGCAATGTCGTAGCTGTTTCGTAGTCGGTGACGTAAAAATTCTATTCTTGACTGCTATGCCAGAAATTCGCTACTGACCTATCCTAGTTCTAAAAATAAATCCTCAACAATACGCCCAACGCGACTTTTTGTTGTTCCCAATTAAACAGAAACGATGCTCCCTGAGTAGCAGTCTTTTCGCTGCCAACGTTACGAGCATAGATACTGTGCACGTACTTAATAGCGTAAACAATATGAAACGGCCTGTACAAAGCAGAACTTACAGATCTGAGGAAAACTGAATGTAAAAATAGGGTGTTTTTATCAAAAACAGATAACATCGAAAGACAATATTACTAGATGAAGAACTGTACGATACCTTTTAAACACAAAACTGCTTGGAACACCACCTTCTAAAGATTCTAGCAAGCTAATGACTCCATTCTGACATGGTAAAGATATTTCTATTGGTTTTAATGGATTGACAACATTCCGAACATACCATAAAATTAGATAAAGAAGAAATTTCTTATTTCTGCTCTGGTTGTGTAAGTGCACGGACGAAAAACGGATAGAAACGCGCCATTTGTGTACTCTAGGAACTAAAATCATCTTCACGAATCATGTGGCTGTTTTATTAAAATATCATTAAATTATTAGCTGAGTTTTAGATATTTCTCGGATACTGCCGATTTGCGGAGAACAATTAATATACAGTCGCTCGTAGGCAAGAGTTAAGTTTCAGGAGTGGCGATCGCCCTCATCAGTAGTTGGTTTGCCTCGAGGCAAGCAAAGGCATGGCAGTTAACCACGTATCTCTTGTGATCTTATCTCCTGTATCACGTATTTATCGCTTTTCTCCCTAACACTGTCCGTTAGTTGGAGTTTTTCTCTTCGTCTCCTTCCCTTTTTTGTCTGAGTCACCAGTCTTCTGACTGGTTTGATGCGGCCAGCCACGAATTCCTCTCCTGCGCCAACCTCTTCACTCAGAGTATCACTTGCAACCTATGTCCTCAACTATTTGCTGGATGTGTTCCAATCTCTATCTTACCCTGTACCACCCCTTAATTCATTGCTGGGGCAGACACTGGTGTCTAAGGATGTGTTTGAGCCATTTTTTCTTTATTTTTCCTCGTGCCGGCTAAGAGGTATCCGTTCTCCCCAACTCTTCCAGCACGTCGTTTTTCACCCTGTCTTCCCAATTCTCACACTGTAATCATCACGATAAGCAATTATGAGCAGTACCTCCGATGTTCATTTCTTTTAAATATATTATTTCTTTTTCGAAAAAAGATATTATTCCTTTTCGAGATATACACGTCTCTGCACCATATAAAACCATAGCGATCGGGGAGTTTAAAATTTACGTAGGTCAGGAGAACATAGTTGATGGGTATTGTGAATAAAGCAAAGCGTGGCCTTGCGAAATTCTACTGTGCACGTCTAACACTAGTATTAATTTTATATTACAAACTAAATAGCAGTTTCCTAAGAATGGGGCTGCTTGCTTATTCATGTCAGTTTCTTTACCGAATGTTTCAAAATGAATATCGGGGTTTTAAGGCTTTGTAGCATTTATCACAGTCACGAATAATACATCAAATGAAAGAGTAAGTCAGTTTTGTTTGTGTGTGTGTGCGCGTGCGCATGCGCATGCAATGGTCCCTTTATCTTCCGTTGGAAAGTCCTTGTAGAGAATATGGCGAGAAGTGTGCTTTTGTGTTTGCAAGGACTAAATCTGTTGTTACATAGCAACGTGCGTCCCGTATAAAGTTCCATTGTTATCCTGATAACAATGTTACATAGCAACGTGCGTCCCGTATAAAGTTCCATTGTTATCCTGATAACAACAGCCGTAGATGGTATCATCAGTTTGAAGACACCGGCTGTCTTTGCAAAGGGAAGAGTACGGGACGACCGAGAGTGACTGAAGACCGCGTTGAACGAGTGAGAAGGTCTTTCACACTTAACCGCAAGAAATCGGTTCGGGAGACTACTCGCGAAATAGCAGTTCCAGTGACGTCTGTATGGAGACTTAAGAAGATGCTTACAGTTACGTCCTTATCGTTGCAGCTGTTACAGGCTCTAAAGTCTACGGACTAGAGTGTACGTACGTTTTACCTGTCAATTTTGCAAACGAAATTTTGCTGCATGTCGATACACATTTTATGGATGGGGTCGTCTTCAGTAACGAATCGACATTTCGTCTAAGTAGAAACGTCTATACACAATGTGCGCATTATGGGATCAACAATTCCCCACAAGGTGGTACAGTTTCAACGAGACACCCCCAAATTGAAGGTTTCTGGCATCCCGGCGGAAAGTTTATGGGCCTTTCTTTTTCGGTGAAACAATTGTAACCACTGTTTATTATCTTTATGAGCTAGAAGTATGGCTGTTTCCTCACTGGAAAAGCTGAACCACGGAACTTTATATGGCAGTAAGCTGGTGCTCCATCTCGCTACAGGTTAAGCAAACGTTGTACCAAACGGATGGATTGGCCGCAAGGAACAGGATGACAGAGCTTGTTTCGCATGGCCTTCACGTGCAGCTGATCTAGCTAAAGGATCATGTGCTTGAGCCTCCGCTTCCATTTGATCTAACCGACTGAAGACGGGACTTTAAAAAAATGCACTCCTGGGAAATGAAAAACGAACACCACGAATTTGTCGCTCCAGCAGGGGGAAATTTTACTGACACATTCTTGAGGACGTATACAACGCATGATCGCACAGAGTCATACGTACGTGAGTACAGTCAACAGAGCGTGCGCAATGTCAGCGCTAGTACCGTGTATACCCTCCTTTCGCAACAATGCACGCTGCAATATTCCCGCGGAGACAATCGTATAGGTGCTAAAGGTAGTCCTGCGGAATGGCCTGCCATGCACTCTTCACCGGTGTCTCAGTTGGGCCAGAGTTCGTGCCGGACGCGGAGACCGCGAAAGATGTCGTTCCATCCGGTCCCATACATGTCCGATGGGGGACAGACCCGGGGATCGTGTTGGCCAGGGTAGTTGATTACACCTTCAAAAGCACATTAGGTGGCACTGGATACATGCGGGATATATGTGGACGTGCTCTGTCCTGTTGGAAAACCACATCATCTTGTTGGTCCATGAACGGTAGCACGATGGATTGGATGATGGTTTGAATGTACCGTGCATTCTTCATTATTCCCTCGACGATCACCAGAGAAGCACGACTACAACATGACGACGGGTGTTGGCCCTTTGTGCCTCTGTCGTATACACTCCTGACTTTGGCGCTCACGTTCACTACGCCACACACGCGTACACGATCATTGGTACCAAGACAGAAGCGAGTCTGATCACTGAAGACGACACGTCTCCAATTCGTCCTTCCATAAACGCCCATCGCGATATTATTGCAGCGGGCTGAACGATGGTGGGGCGTGAGCGGAAGACGCCCTGACGGTACGCAGAACCGTCGCTCTGGTTAAAGGACACGCTTCCGAATGGTTCTCGCAGATATCCCTGAAGTGACGGTACAGTCCAGTACGGCACTTCGTCGGACACGACGGTTTTGGTATGAATCTGTACGTCGAAGCTGTCCGGACCCAGGTCGGAGGGCCTGTGCACCTTCTGCTGACCACTGGTGACAACATCGATGCACTGTGGAGACCTCACGCACCATGTGTACGCAATTCTGCGGTACGTGCATCCGGCCTCCCGCAGGCTCACTATACGCCCTCGCTCAGACTCCGTCATTTGCACGAACGATTCACGTACACGCTCTCTCGGCATGCTAACAGTATTGCACACATAGACGGAGCTCCGTATGCCACAGCAAACTGGCTGCCACACGCTCAGGTGGTGACCAACCGAGGCGCAGCTAGCAACATCCACGACTGATAACGCGGCACCTAGTGCATCCGCAGCGTTGAGCGTTTCATCACTGCATGCACCACCCTCTCGTAGTGTCCAGTGGAAGTATAGCGTGTCTTATTCACTTGCGTCAATGTGTTCGTTTTTCATTTTCCGGGACTGTACATGGGTCATATAAGCTAATGTATCTTTTACTGTTTGAGACAATTGAACCAAATTTTGTACACTCTGTCATTATGTTATTGGCTACAATCTACTAGTTTGTCAAGTAATTTGATCAGGAAAGGATGGAAAGGCGAAGAGGCTACTGATGTCACCTGCATCGGGAATTTATGCGGAATCAGCGGCGACGAGCGAAAATGTGTGCCAGACCGGGATTCGAACCTAGGATCTCATGCGTATTAGGCAGTTGCGGTAACCACTGCACTACCCGGACACAGTGTTTATCGCAACTGCGTGGACTATCACGGCACACCCCCGACCAACCCACACTCCCACCCAGCGCCACCTATCCGCAGTCCCTTTCCGTACCATCCATGCTCGGTAATTTTAGATTCCAGCCGGAGGTCGGCCGTAACTGTGCATTCGTACTATAGGTGGTGGATTTGTTGCCCGTCGAGGAGAATCATTTATTAGGCGGTTATGTTGGTCGGCTGGGAGGTATGTAGGAAATCCCGCGCAATTGCGATAAACACCATGTCAGGGTGGCGCAGTGGTTTACGCAGCTGTCTAGTAAGCAGGAGATCCTGGATTCGAATCCCGGTCCGGCACACATTTCTGCTAGTCACCGCTGTTTCCGTATATAGTCCTGATGCAGCTGACAACAATGGTGCGTTTCATTCCTTTTCTGCCCCCACTTTCAATTTACATACAAAACTCTTAAGGTTGCTTTTTCATTTGATATTTTACTTATAATTGTTGAGTGTAATAAATGCGACATAGACCTAAAACTCGATACTCATTCCGACGCATCCGGTATTTGGAAAAGGAGGAAGAGTCTGACCGCGGGCCGGAGGTAGAGTGCGCCGTCACTGATCGATTAGTGTCGGCTGACCCCGCACGCTGTGGCACGCAAGCAGTCCGTCCGCGCCGACAGATCGGCGCACCACGCATTCGCCGAGGTGGCACGGCCATTGAAGCTGGGAGTCGATGGCGCTGCCATGAATGGCGCAGCGGCGCGCTACCGCCAGCTACTAGCGGCCGCATTAGTAATGTAAATGCGGACGCATCCGTCGCACACGGCACGCGCCGCCCGCCCTTTGTCTTCCCGAGAGGCAGGTGAGCGAAAAAAAAGCATAGGGAGGCGCGCAGCCGGAGCGGACGTCATGTTGCCGGTCCAGCGTCCGGTGCGGCCTGATGAATGGCGAACAGGAACGGGAGCGTTTGTGGCCTTACAAGGAAGGCGGGGCTCATTGTCTCGGCGGTAACGGGGTCCGCGCGCCATTGAGGCAGCGACGGCGGCTGCGACCGCAGCAAGAAGTGGTCGCCGGAAGGGCCCCCTATATGGCAGCCACCCCGGAGCGTGACCATTTTTCCTTAACGACCGGGATATCTACGAACGTCGCCCCAGGAATGTGGGCCTCAGTATGGAAGCGTCCGCCGCATTTGGTTTGTCCGCAACAGCGCTATATTATCCTCTCGGAGAGAATATGCAGCACAACTCAGACAGGCCTTGGCGACCGAGCCCTTTCGTGAGAACGCCACAAAAGGATCGATGAATTTTGGAACTCCCAAACGGTCCGGGCCTTACCAACCAGAGAGAGAGAGAGAGAGAGAGAGAGAGAGAGAGAGGGGGGGGGGCATTACCACTCATACGTGATAGAATAATAGCACAATGCAGTTAATGCGGATGAGTGGAAAAAATAGTACTCGAATACAGCATTAGCAGTGTTCTGCTTGACACACTCACGTCGTTTAAATACCTGGGCGTAACGTCGCAATGCGATATGAAATAGAATTTGCAATGAGGGCTCTGCTGGGAAAGCGAATGGTCGACTTCGGCTTATTGGGAGAATTCTAGTAAAGTATAGTTCATGTTTAAAGGAGACCGCACACAGGAGACTAGTGTGACCAACTCACTGATCGAGTGTTTGAGATCCTTACCAGGACGGACTGAAGGAAGACATCGGAGCAATGCAGAAGTGGGCTGCTACATTTGTTACTGGTGGGTTCGAACACGCATGTGTTACGGACATGCTTCGGGAACTCAAATGGGAATCCCTAAAGTGAAGATAACATTCTTTTCGAAGAACGCTACTGAGAAACTTTTTAAAAGTGTAAACTGCCATGTGACGGTGTATTATTACATTTATCTTTTGTACTATGCAGACTTCGGTTTTTATGCCACTGTCAAACAGTGCTAAAAGTCGTATCTGTTAAGGCAGTCCAAAGCAGTAAACAAGGCTAACATGTCTTTAAGATGTTTACCTGCTTTGTGGCCTTAACAGACATGACTTAATAATGGTCTAGCAACATTTAGGATTGCACTTGATAATTGCATAAAAGCCGAAATCTGATTAGCACAAAAGATAAATATAATAATCAACAGCCAAGAGGCGGTTTACTCTTTTTAAAAAGTATTACACGACTGTGGCTCAATGCCATCCAAAACCTTTTTACTATTAAAAAAATTCAGACAACCGCATTTTAAGCTGACTGGAGAACGGAGCTGCCTCAAACTTACATTGCGCGTAAGGACCAGAGGACAAGATTCGAGAAATTTGGACTCATGGGAAAACTTATAAATTACCTTTTTGCCCTTGTTCTGTTTGCAAGTGGAACAGAAGAGAAAATGACTAGTTCTTTGGAGTACCCTCCGCCATGTGCCGTATGGTGGATTGCGGGGTTTCTATGTAGTGATATAGTACAATTATTTAGGGGTAATAGTAAGAAATGACTTAAAAAACTGGCCGATCAAGTAAAATCAGTAGCAGGGAAAGCGAATGGAAGATTTGCAGGAAAGGTTCTGCGAAACGGTAATGAATTTATATGGGTAATCGCATACAAAACTATAACGACCAATACTAGAGACTGTTTCAGTGTTTGGAGTCCTTATATAGAAGACATAACAAATGACATTGGACGACGTCAGAGACGGCTCCTGTGATCGTCATAGTTCGGTATAGCCCACACAATGCTCTGAGAACTTAAAATGGTAATTCTTAGGAGAAAAAAGATATAGTTATTGCGGATCCCTTGTTGGATATATTCCGAGAACCTGTATTCGCCGATGACTGAGCAGCGATTATGCTGCCACATTCCTATATTTCGCATAAGAATGGTCAGACTATGAGATTTCGGCACGTAGAAAGGCATATGGGCAGTAAGGTAGACATTTCTTTGGTCATTTCGTACTCCTGCTTATAGCGCTCCTGCACGATGCTACTTTCTGGCAGAACTTTTTCTGCAACGCTTGATAGAAAGAAATACAGTCACAGGGAAATTACCCTCCCTCTAAGTTAGCTTTATAGGTTTCGACCACAACTCATTAAGGAGAATTAGGAAATTGCAGCACATCATCTCCAGGCTGAAGCAAGTCCCCCCCCCCCCCCCCCCAACCCCTATTACAAATCGAGCCTGTCTTAGCATCCACACGAGAGTGCATAGTAACGGCGGCAAGTTGAGATGTTACAACCCCTGCTTTATAATGCGGTGGCGACAGGTACTAAACACCACAGAGTATTTTAACTATACGGTAAAAGGACACAAATAAAAAAAAATTGTCGTCTCAAAGAACAAAATACCATTGTCTAGCGCCAGTCGATATATGATACAGAAAACAGCTCGTGAAATGCAAGATTTCTTAAAAATAAATAGTGACAGCAAAAACTGTTTGTTTTCGCAGTTAACGGAGCTACGCCTATATACAGATTTTCCACGCTGCTCTCAGCTTGGCGCGCCAAGCGGCCGCTATTGTTGCCTGGGCCTTTTACCAATCCCAGATAACGATTTCACACTAGTTTGTAGCCAATGGTTCCACCTTCCCCACACTACCGTTGACTTTATTCCCTTAAAGGTCGTAATAAGAGCCCAAGGAACGGCAACTTATGTCTGAGGTGGGGAGAGGGCAGACGGCGGCGATGGGTGGAAGGGGTGAGGCGTCGTCGTCGTCGTCGTCGTCGCCGAATGATACGTCGTTTGCGTAGTAAGTTGGAAGGGGTGAGGGGCGTCAAACTGTATGTCGCTTGTGTCGAAAAATGTTCTCGAGCCGCCCTTGTCGTTATGAATACACATCCGGGCAGCCCATCGTCTTTCCTGTCTACATCCTGTATCACAAATCTCTCGTCGCACTCCGCACCGTCTCGGCTTTAGGAGCGTTGCTCTCTATGATCGCACATCTGCCAGACCCATTCCAATCAAAAAAAGGCACCAGATGGGTCGGGGTATGCATGCCACCTACATACCTATTAAAGCACTGTGGTGTTCAAACCAGTCTTCATGTTGGTGACAGATTTATCCTTTGAACACGTACACGGAACTCGCTAGCTGAAGTACTGCAACCCTAACACCACTATCACTGACCATTGCTAACCTTCAAGACCGCTTACCCAACAATGGACGGCGCTGTCACTTATCATACTTAGGGCCTGGGTCTGCAATACTGTGAGCCTGTATTGTCTGTGGGGCAATATGACCCGCAAGGGCGTTCTATATACCACACGCCAAAGGGACACCCTAGCCAATCACATCCACGGCAGGTATTCCTAAACATCTTGTATCCTCATAGCGTCGCCATGTCTCACAATGTCACCAGTTCACGGTATCGCCGTACATAACATTCCGACGTTGATCTCGAAGATAAACTAACTCACACACAAGGGATGTGCGTTTCTCACACGCGGAATCGGACGTCGTTTATAAGAAAAGCCTTCGTGTATCCATGTCGTTACAGGCTAGTCACTAACACGGAGAAATTTATATGACCATTAATTTGAAGTAGACTTTGCCCGAACTACAGCTTGGTGCAATATTTCAGGCTTCGTCCCGATATCGTTCTCCATTAACCGTTACATAAATCAAACGAAGCGATTACCGGCAAGCACGATAAGGTGAAACCATTGAATCTGTGATTAATGGGTGACGACACAACTGTCAATGACGAGTCCGAGAACTCTCGGCGCTGCTGACGTCACGAGGCGGGGACAAAGCGGCGGGAAAATTAGGAGGAGTCGGCACTTGGGCCGCTCGGTAGGCAAATCAGTGCTCACGGCGGCGGGCGACCAGTATTAAGGGGAGCGCCAAACTTGGTATACGGGCAGCGGGACCGTGGGACCGAGCGCTGAGACTGCGCTGGAGACCAAACCGGGAGGCGGCAGTGGCCGTGGGAGCCTCGGGTTATCTCGCAGGACAAAAGGACTCGTCCCCGTCCCGTCCCGTCCAAGTGGTGTCCGGGCCCGTATTAGGAAGCGGGCGGTGGCGGGTGGCGGGCAGCGCGCCGGCGGCGCCTCGCTCGCGTTGGCCACGTCGCGATATAAACAACTACAAGCAACCACTGTGCTGCAACTCACCGGCGTTTATTTATTTATTGTTACTTCTAGAACACTCGACATTTCGACCTTTCTGTTGGAGTCTTCCCCAGGATTTGTCTTGCGTCCCCACGTAACTAAACTCAGCAACACGGGGACACAAGACCATTTCAGAAGACGGTTCCCACGGAGTCGTTTAGACGTATTGTAGAACTTTGAAGAGTAATATGACGAGCCCCAACAACTCATGACAATGGCCAAAGCAACCTGCAGGCTTGAATGCACACAAATCGCTTGCTGTATTGAAACTAAAACTGGCCTTTTTTTCAATATTTTGTTTTATCCATTATTTAATGCTCTGTTTCACTTGTGGCTATTTCCCAATTAAGACCTTGCAACAAGTCATCGACTAAATTATTTACACACTAAATCAACTAGCACATACGCATTGAAAACTTGTGTGGTTCGAGAAAGGTAAAAACGAGATAGTCTTTGACAATACGATTACATACTTTCATTGTCTACCCGAAAGGGTAAAGTGCGCTGCCTGCTTCACTGAACAGCCTAATTCTTTATCAAACAAATGCCAGGTGAGCTGGCCTTGGAGCATGGGGGAACCCAAATGAGGATATTTGTGCATAGGCCTCCAGTTCCCGAATCTACTTTTCAAGCAAGGGAAACGTCCCCAAAATAAATACAGCCGTTTAGAGGGTGGTCAGAAAGAGCTGTAAGCGTGTTGCAGGGTATGCTATTCTACGAAATAACAGCTAAGAAAAAAATCATTATGTATGTCGCGTCCGAGTTAATTAGCATTGAAGTTAGCCAATCAGCCCGTTGCGTGAGCAAATTCAAGTGGCCTCGCAAATACAATTAGTGTCAGTTGTTCTCATAGCGATGATGGTACTACACGAGACTACTTAGACTTTCGCACGGTTTCGATCCTTATTACCGCCCCATGTCCACTTTCTGTATAGTTCTCTGGTTAGATTTTAGGAAACCAAACGAACAACACGTTTGGCTACACCGTCTCCGGCGAGCCGCTTCAATTACCGAGCACAACGGCCTTATTGGCCAACTTCAATGCAAAATAACTTGCAAACGGCGCAACATACCGAATTGTTTTTTTTTTAACAATTACCTCGCATCGCAACTTGCTCCGCAACACCTTTATAAACATTTCAGACTGTTTCTGACGACTCTGTATATTTGTTTGTAGACATAGCTGTTACTGGTCCGTCATCCTGTTCGTTTCTAACGTGATGGCTAGAGTTTGAGAGACCGCCTGCTTAGCTGAGTAGCAATGTGCTTGTTCCCCATGCAGCGCGCCCGGATTCGATTCCCGGCGGGGCTGGAGATTTTCTCATCGCCGGCACGCAAGTCACCCAATGTGGCGTCGACTGAAATAAGACTTGCACTCGGCGGCCGAACTTCCCCGCATGGGTCCTCCAGGCCAACAATGCCACAAGCTCATTTCATTTTTTTAGTGTTTGGGACCAGTAAGACAGTGTACCATACCGCTTGAGGGAACAGCATACCTTATTTGAAATCTTTTATCACTCTGAGAAGCGGTACACCTCCCTATTTTCTCAGAATTCGTATCATTCTACCATACTCACACAATTCATCACGCGATCACCTGTTTGGTGTTCATTATTGGTTCCAGCATTTCTCTCCGCTTTTTCAGAGTCACCTCTATCCAACCAGTATAACGCGTCCATCTTCAGTACACTTCAACTGCACGTCAACATATGCGTAATAAAAATAAGTACATAAAAGTAATCTTACCAGGCAAAACCCTACAACATTTCTAAAGCAGAGAGATAGCTGTATGACCTTGAAGGGAAAAAAGTACTGACTTAATTAGCCAATCTCCATCATGATTAATACGGTGTCTCGTTGTGTCATGGGCGCCACAATACACAGGACACATGCTGATGCCCTATGACTCCTTAAGGGCCGCTTAGGAACCGCGGAGGTTTTTCGCACAGGATAGACGGAGCGCACCACATCCCGCCTGCATCAGGGTCGGCAGGGTGGAGCGGGCGAATGTTGCATTGTCTATCTGAAAATACAGGTCTCCCCAGTGATGCGCTGTGCGAACAAAATTTAAGGTCAAATCAAGAAAGAGTTTAGCGTCTCTTCAATAAGAAAGCAAACGGGACACTCACAATTCGCGGATGTTAGAGAAGAAAATCGGGAGCGACTTCGATGAAAGATTGACACTAACGTTCGAATGAATTTATCTGAAGAAACCACACAGCACTTAAAAGTGAATGATGGAACTAGTATTTGAATACCGCTTCATACCAAAGCGCCACTTTGCATGGTAGCACATACGAAGTCATTCGATTTGGCCTCGCAAGCAAACCCACCTAAAAGCTGTTGCTGTATGAATGCAAGCCTTGGCTGACCGACTGCATAAAACAGAGGTGAGTGTCCAATGTTACTTCAAGCACCGAATGAAAGTATGCGATATTTGTCACGTAAATCACGGCTTGGTTTTCTTCTAATCTAGTTCGTTGTTTTTAAAAATAGTTATTGTGACTATCTGTATGAATAACTAACTTGCAAATTCGATGGTGTATCGTACTGATGCTGCAAAGCCGTCATTAAAGTTACAGGCCATTCAGCACGATTAGTAGAATTCTCTACAGATTATGTTTACTGAACATGAAATATTTCATTGTACATCTGTAAATGTACAAATAACAAGGTAGAAAACACTACATAGTTTCTGAAAAAGAGTACTCACCACATCGCCTGCACTGAGACGGGCTTGAAGATGTGCTGGCGACCGCAGACACTGACGCTGAAGCCCCTGAAAATTACATCACAACACTCAGTTCTGTGCGTCAAAACAATAAATAAAACGCGCGCGCACGCACGCACACACACACACACACACTAACACACACACACACACACACACACACACACACACACACACACACACACACACACACACACCACTGTATCGTACAGATTTTTACCACATATCGATCAGAAAGAAAATGGCAAATAAAACGAAGGGGCTTGTTTGCTGGTTATCCAGTTACTAACCGTGGCAGTTGTACTTCACAGCCTTAATAAAATAAGCAGATGCTTGGGAAAATTGATTGTCAGGTGTTTCAATAGAGCCGTGACGTAAAACTGCGATCATTAATAGCACGATAACCCAACAGCCAGCTCCATAATTTTTACCGTTAAATAAATTGATGAATGCTTCGACTTGAACCCAAGTAGGCTCCTTTGGTGCATAATGACTTGTAAATGATTACACATCCGGAACTACGTGGCAGTAAAAGCAAAATAAAGAGAGATTTCAATCCAACCACGTAGCAGAATATTTTCATTCAGTAATGTTCCCCCAAAAACCACAGTATCTTAACTTACTCATATTTTCGATTCGGGTGGCGCGATCAACAGACTATCAACATGTGAAATCTAAATTTTCTCGTTGAATTAAATGTTCGAAGATATTTGGTGATTGCAGCCGGGCGTCGTAAACTTCACTCCGCGATATTTCAAATGGACACCTGCTAGTCATCTTCAGGTGAGCCATCGAAGTCTTCGATGGCTGGCAGGTGTCTAGTTGAAATATCGTCGTGTGAAGTTTACAATGACTGGCTGCAATCCTGACATCTCTTCGAACGGACTTTCAAGTTTCAATACGTCAGTTAGCTGTGATTACTGCAAGAACTAATTTTCGAAACAATAAATTCGTGAATTATATTTTTGCAGAAGTTACGAGATGTTTTATTTTTGGCGCAAAATAGTCCGATACGTGGGAACCCACGCGTTTTGCTGAACCGACCGTATGTCCTTCTTCCAACGCACACTGAAATTGCAAAAGGCTTTCAGACAACACGGTTAGAACAATGAAATAATTTTTCTTAGCGTACGGTGATATCGAAACAGTGCCATATTTACATTTCATGTATGTACTGGAATGAACAGGTCTCCATATTCTGTGGTGGCATTTACAACATTAACTTGTAACGCGGGTTTAAAATCTATATTTGGGTGTTTTCGTTTTGATTCAGGTCGTATAACGGCGTAAGTCAAGTGTCAAATATCCTTTCGTTCAAATGAATTAATAGCACCTTCATAATTTCTTATCTTTGGTGTTTATTGCCAATAAAAACCCATCCAAAGTTTAAGGACGTTCATTAAGACGCCCTTTCCTTCGTTTTCAGCAGTTAAGAACTAGATGGCAAAATTGAAATGCGGCAGTATTCCTCTTTAAAATGTTTAATTACAGATGACATAAAAAAATTTGCAACTACAAAAGAAAACGAAGAGAAAAAGCATTGTATCGTAATGACTGACCAGTAATTAGAAGTATAAAATAGCTGACGCTGTTTGTCCATCCGGACGAATGAAATGGTACATTTTAAACGAAGAATTATCTACGAGAAAGCAATGAGCAAGATGTACAATGCGTTCTGAATGCTGGCCAAAAGAAAATGCGTAAACGAGTACGTCACTCAGTTACGTACTGTACTTGGGTGCCGATCTTTTACTTCGGATGAGACCTTAACCCATCACCTCATCTGAAAAGCGAAGAAGCAATGAACGCAATATATGAAGCCAGTTCCCCGCACCAAAGAAGGCGTATTCGACTTCATTTGCCGTAAAGGGATTATTATTATAAATTCCTTAGCAAAGAAAAACACTAACTTGGTAATATTAAGAAAGTCGTGAAGGCCAGCTGATTGAAAAATGTATGTTTACAGTCCGAACTACCAAAAAAAAAAAAAAAAAAAAAAAAAAAAAAAAAAAAAAAAAAAAAAAAAAATCATTGGGACACTCCACTTTTCCACACAGGTGCTTTCGTGCTGGGAAACTAGGGAACACGGAATACAAATTTTTAGAGGTTTACCCTATTCACCAGATTTGGCTCGGCCAATGAAGAGATTACGGCAGTCGTTGATTGGTATTTTGCAGACGTTTCCGAATCGCATGCACTAGAAAAACGTATGAGTAATTACGACGTAAAAAGGGCTGCAGTGAAAATTAATAAGTGCCTTTTAGACCTAAATTAACATTGTCTTTCACTACCAGGCCGCGAACTTTTCTCATTGTACTCGTATTTGGCTGTCTGTTCATAGAACTCTCAGGAAGCGTGAAGTAAGACATCGACTTTCTATGCTGTCACCCGAATGCCATTATTGTAGAAATGCGTATAAAAGAATACCATCCACCTTTTCCTGAGAAGAGGAGCCAGTCTGTGCTGCTTGTAAATTGCGACGTCACTGTACAGCCAGCACTGCTGTATCTAGCACCTGCTGGGATCTGCAGGTAGCAAGCAGGGAAGCTGATAAGGTTGCGAGCGATATATGACTACATGCGCTGCTTCCTTATAAGGCCATCAGGTCGCCGCAGTACGGCACATCTGCAAGCGAGATAGCGCCGTTCACCAACACACCACACCAGTACGCCAACACATTTGTCTCTTTTTTAGTCATTTCTTTGAGAACTCCCGGATAACCTATACTAATCTAGACCTCGAACTAACTACAGATCAGAAGGGCATCCCAATCTTCATTCCAAAAAATCAAACAGGCACAAAAAAATCCTGTCATTGTTTTGTTTGCGCACATTTGACGTTACAAACTACCATATAACTATTAGGAGATGAAGGCAATATCCGGTATCCGTAGTTTCAATTTTTCCGGTATTTCCGCGACTGCTTAATGTATGTACGCAAACTGAACTCTTCGGGACATTATTGTTTGGTCTTCATTCACGTCAGCAGCACTATTTCACCCTTATGGCTGCCGACTATCCGTACAAACCATTTCTATATGTAATCCCCCACGAACTTGCACCGGATAGCGAATAATTAGATAGAGCTGTAAGGCAACGCAGCTTTTGCCCAACGCGGCGGTGTTGGGTTTCGTGGTTGTGGCAAGCGGGAAAAACGATAAACGGGCAAGAGGACGCCGGAAGGAGGCGTCAACAGACCAACAGGAAGAACACGAGTGTTGCAAGCTGCTCATGAAATATACACGTGTTCCGCAGTGAGATCGACTGGATGTTATAATGTACATTACCATCCCTCAGTTGGCACTGCAGTCGGCTAGCAGCGGTCTGATAATACATGCAAAACACTGGCTATCTTAATCTCAATGAGCCATGCATGATCTGCTCTTCTGAGTCAGCTGTTCCGCTGAAACGTCACTGACTAGCGTGGCAAGATATTACAAGTACAGATAAACAGCTTTAGATTACCACTAAGATATTAACGACGCACCACTGTGCCGCTGTAGATGACCTATCCACTGCTTTCCTGCAGGTTCTCGCAGCTTAGCACTGACTGAATACTCTGTAACAAGCGATAAGGTTTTTTATCGGAAATTCGCATTTTTACTCATTCTTCCGAAATCATGACAGACTATGATGACTACATAAAGAGCGTTCTCCATACCACGACTGCAAAGTAAATACGAAACACGATCGCGGCCATTTAAAAGAATCTAACAGACTGGAACGATTTCTTCATATGATTGAGCGGTAACGGAGTTACTCTGATCAGTTATTTATACAGCACTTAACAAGGTAAGAGAACGACTGCAGAGAAACCTTCACACTAATGGCATCAGCTAAGGAAAAACACATCTACGTTCTCTGCACAACTGACTGATACGCGCTAAGAGGAGAAAAGGACGCGGGCACGCATATATGCAGCGATAAAAGTTTGCTCAATAACCCATTATGCAGAGTGGAGTCTAATAAAAGTTGGCTCATACTCTGCCTATGTGAGAATCTCCTTTCATGCAAGCATACATGCGAACAAATGTCAAACGATCTCCGAGGTTGTGGAATCACAATCTTCATAAAAGAAAAAAAAGTTGAACTACCCAGTTAATGATGTGGCATCTTTACAAAACTGTTTAAGGTTGGTGTTCAAAAACATCACAAAAGTGTTGGGTCTCATGCGTACGTTGTTTTGAAGTAACATTCTCACCGGCAGTGCACCGTGCAGTGAGCACCGAAACTCCATCATGCCTTTAACAGTGCTAGCCTTCAAATTTAGCATCTGCTATAAACAAAGCTTTTAATGAAAAAATGTTTTTAACCAAGCAGAACAACGAGAGGTCCAGTACCTTCCATCACAGAAAAAAGGAAAAACCGGCATGGCCGCAATCACTTCATCCACAGATTTCGCTACAGGCACTAGATAGGGCCATATATGCCACACACTAGTTTAAACATTTCCATCGAAAAGCCAAAAGTTACCTTATTCTTCTCTTTATTTTTGTTCGCTTTTACCCCCTCTAGTAGGGGCTCCTACGTAGTCAAGTTTTGGCAATTTTATCATTATTGAACTTTGCAACTGAATGTCCTTCCTGTCGCCGCAGTAGTCAATTTTTCAGTTTTAAGTATAGTATACCAACGTTGATTGGCTGAGAGCTCAGGACGCCCAGTTTTCACCTGCCTATGACTGAGATATATTATGTCGGTTCATTTTACGTAGATGGAAGAATCGTGCTGTGAGTCGAATCTGTGGCGATGACTGAACTGTAAGAAGGGAAAAAAAAAAAACACCTGCAATGAAGCTGGCTTCATGTCTCTAACATTTCCGATAAATGAACACAGACGCAAAAAGTGGGCAGTTAAATTTAACCCAGGAGACAGGAATCGTTAAGGCGGTTTGTGGAAACAGACAAGTTCTATTTTTCTGTGAGAATTGTGCGTTTTATGCTGTGTTATCGTCACTTAATTTTCTTTCTTTTTTTTCCATCCACCGTTTCTTTCGCCTCTGATACTGATTCGTCAATATGAACTCATGTCTTCTGAGAAGGGTCAGCACTAATACACCGAATCTGCGGACCACGCATTTTTTATTAACTGTCCAATTTTTATAGTTGCTCTTGATATTCACGGGAGAAATTCCTAGTAATGGAAAATGAAGGATAAGAAAACTACAGCAGCTGATAATTGGTATCTTGCTAGTGTGTATAAAGTGGACAGTCTTACTACTACCTTGTCAGTGTAGAAATTATAGGCATTCCGTTCTCAAAAAAATCGACTACTGTGAAATGATTTTATCAATTTTTTATGTTTTTTGCTCTTCTAAATGTCAGCTGTAGGAATAGTTTTACATATTTATTCCATAAAATATAAATTTATTATGTCCACGATGATTTACTGAAAAAATACTGTGCAAGTAAGTATGAAAAACAGACGGTCAGAGCTTACAGGCTAATAACTTCAACGATGAATATCCCAGTAGTAAAAAGTGAAATAGCTTTAGAATATTTGCAATAAAAGAGAATAAACTTCATGTGTTCAATTCCTATTATTTCCAACCCGTCAATAAAAAACTATAAGAAATGGCTAATGTTCCCCAGTACAAGTGAATCGCTTCAGAACATATGCAATACCACTTTAAAAATCATTTTGTTTGTAACGGGAAACAAACCGACGCTTACCGTAATGAGCGACTCATTGCGAGAAAATGCCCCTCGGCTGCCAACGTCTCCGATGGCGTCTCCTTCCAACTGGGGCCCCCTTCACATAGGCGCGCACCCACCTTAGGTGATTGTTCACACCTCAGGTCACACCTCCTGAACGTCTGACATAGGGACCAATCGACAATTTGGGACGGTTGCAGCTGAGACACTCACCCCTCCCTGGGCCTGGCTGTACCACGGGGTACGTGCGAACCGTACCTGTCGACCCGGGGCTGGGAATTACGCGTTACCCAGTCATCCGCTACGCGTCAGACGCGTGGGCCGGCCTTCAGGAGAGCACAGGGAGGAAGGAGAACAATGGAGGATCTTCAAACGACGAAGTGGGGGAATGAGAGAAGGGAAACAAAGAAAGGAAAAGGGGAAGAAAAACGGTACTGATACTGTTCTTAAGTCAGCGGCAGACAATGTGGAACGGCCCAGTAACACCCAGACACTTTCCCGAAGGGAGCGGTAAAAGAATAGCAAGCAAGAGGATAGACATGCGGCACGGAAAGGAAAAGATGCTGCAAAGCCAAGCACAAACTCACCAAAGACTGGCCAGCCCCCTGGGGGGAACAATCTTCCACATCACTGCTTGGAAAACCTTTTTTTTTATCCATTATTTTTCGTATCACACCATCGTATTTTTTTTTATTTACTTCTCTCAAATACTCTAAACCATATGAAAATAGTACACAATTATGGTGAAAATATTCCGAAAACACCGTGCCATCTCATCAAAGTACTGATTCACTGCAGCCGTTAAGAAAACTGAAACCAGAAATTGCTTTTCATTCATCTTGCTTCTAATGCGATTCCTCTTAATAGCAACACGTAACGACAAAATAAATAGAAACTCGAGCTTTCATATGGAATACATGTACTGGGAAACTCCTACTATAAAACTTTCCGAGTACATCCTTTTACATAGTCCCTATACAGTATTCAGATTACGCTAGTCAAGATTTTTTTTTTTTAATATGTGATCTCCACACTATATCCCTTACAATCTTTCCATTGCGGTAGTAATGTAGCATTATTATTATTATTATTATTATTATTATTGAGCATACATTTACAGTTGCTTGTAGTCATTATTTATTAGATAGAAAACGATGTGTTTGGATTTTATGGCAAGTAGCTCATTGTTCGTATTGTTCCTGTCTGATCGGCTGGGTTACATCTACATCTACATCTACATGACTACTCTGCAATTCACATTTAAGTGCTTGGCAGAGGGTTCATCGAACCACAATCATACTATCTCTCTACTATTCCACTCCCGAACAGCGAGCGGGAAAAACGAACACCTAAACCTTTCTGTTCGAGCTCTGATTTCTCTTATTTTATTTTGATGATCATTCCTACCTATGTAGGTTGGGCTCAACAAAATATTTTCGCATTCGGAAGAGAAAGTTGGTGACTGAAATTTCGTAAAAAGGTCTCGCCGCGACGAAAAACGTCTATGTTGTAATGACTTCCATCCCAACTCGTGTATCATATCTGCCACACTCTCTCCCCTATAACGCGATAATACAAAACGAGCTGCCCTTTTTTGCACCCTTTCGATGTCCTCCGTCAACCCCACCTGGTAAGGATCCCACACCGCGCAGCAATATTCTAACAGAGGACGAACGAGTGTAGTGTAAGCTGTCTCTTTAGTGGACTTGTTGCATCTGCTAAGTGTCCTGCCAATGAAACGCAACCTTTGGCTCGCCTTCCCGACAATATTATCTATGTGGTCCTTCCAACTGAAGTTGTTCGTAATTTTAACACCCAGGTACTTAGTTGAATTGACAGCCTTGAGAATTGTACTATTTATCGAGTAATCGAATTCCAACGGATTTCTTTTGGAACTCATGTGGATCATCTCACACTTTTCGTTATTTAGCATCAACTGCCACCTGACACACCATACAGCAATCTTTTCTAAATCGCTTTGCAGCTGATACTGGTCTTCGGATGACCTTACTAGACAGTAAATTACAGCATCATCTGGTTACCTGGTAACTTGATTACGAAGAGGATTTTATCCACAGAAATATTGCTCTTGACGAATTCATCATCTGATTGCCAGATAAGCATTCTGATAAACAGTGTCATCGCCTTTTTACAAAGACAAGAGCACCATGCAAATTATGTGGTAAAAATCTGTTCAGTACCTTTTGAAGCCTTAAATAACCTTTAATTGTTCATTTCATCGCATGCCTATAACTTATATTACATACACACAAACTCGTAAAATACATTATTTTTGTATAAAGAAATATTTCAGTTTTGCTTGATTATAGTTAGCCAACTGGAGTCACCGTAGGATGCAGTTAACTATATGTGGCGTTGAGAGCGAAACTACGGTGAATGTCCACAGGCAGCAAGAGGCCTAGTATTTTTCTTACGAGTTTTCTTCTACAAGGCCCCACGGTATCCCCGACCGCCGTGTCACCCTCAGCCGATGGCGGTCATAAGATGTGATACCATTGGGCCTTGTGAAATCTGTTCGGACGGACTGAGATGAAATACGTGAAAACAAAAATGAAATTACGTTTTACCATACACGGACGAAGAAAAAACCTACCTTATGCAGAAATAAGAAAAAATAAATGCTTTTTAATAAAAATGGTTTAAACAGGAGAAAACCAATTTTGACGAGAAAAATATTCTTTTTATGTTATACGGAACTTACAAAGAAACCAAGACACAAAGGCGCTATTTACTGCGTCCTCCATATTGTTTGATGTGTTTTTAGGAACGTATGTTGTCGAGAAAATAAATGTTGACGTTTTGAAATCTTTGCACGACAATTTTCTTGTTCTTTTACATCTAAGGAGCATGGAGAATTTTCCATACGATCTTTGTAACGATAATTAACTGTGAATTTTGCCTTGTCAATAATGAATTCCGTTATGTTTGTTTGGTCCTTTACTCTGTTACTATTAGGTTGGTACATACGTTCGTACAGTTTTTCTTTGCACATTGGTGTTCCGGTTGCAATGGGTTCTTTTATCGATCGCCATTTTTTATTTGCAGTTCAATGTTGCTATTTGAGTTTACACATTGTCATTTTGTCATTTGGAGATATCAGTGTAACTGTGGATGCTAGAAAATGTAGTGCCAAGTGGGGATGGTTCAAATGGCTCTGAGCAATATGGGACTCAACATCGAAGGTCATCCAGTCCTCTAGAACTTAGAACTACTTAAACCTTACTAACCTAAGGATATCACACACATCCATGCTCGAGGCAGGATTCGAATCTGCGACCGTAGCAGTCGCGCGGTTCCTGACTGAAGCACCAGGTGGAGAAATCAGAACACTTCCCACATACTCTTCTGTTCGAAGTCAATATAGGGGTGACAGCAGCAAAGACAACCAGAAACATTTGAGCAATGTATGCCATTGGACAGAGTACAGTAAGGAAATGTTTTTCTCGTTTTACGGAGGGTTGTTTTGACATCAGTAACTATACACGTTCAGGAAGACATTCCGGTTTTGAAGAAGATCGATTAAACGTATTAATCCTCAATGATCCACGCCAGTGCACTTTACAAGTGGCAGATGTGATGAACCGTTGTAATTCCACCATCTTACGACATTTTCATGCAATGGGGAACGTTCAAAAACACGGGCGCATGGATGGGCACCACATGCTGTAAGCCAAAATCACAGCAATCAGCAGGTGGCCATATGGGCATCTCTGCTTGCTCGTCGTCAATTGGCTCGTGAGCAACACGACCACTCCTATCCCGCAAGACTGGTTATTGGTGACGGATATGCTTGCATAAGGAAAATAAAGGAATAGTTCGTGCCCAAACGGAGGAGCAACTCCCCGTACACAAGATCTGCTCACATCAACAAAAGATTATGTTCTGCATCTGTTGGCATAGCGACGGTCTGGTGTACTAGGAATGGGTTCCCTGTCCGCCCCCCTCAGCTGAGTGGTCAGAGCAGCAGAATGGCACACCAAGGGTCCAGGTTCGATTCACGGCTGAGGAAGGAGATTTCCTCCGCTCAGGGGCTGGGCGTTGTGTTGTCCCCAACATCATTTCATCCCCATCTCCGACGGGCAAGTCACCCAATATGGCGTCGAATGCAATAAGTACTTGCCCCCAGCGACCGAACTGCCCCGAATGGGGGACTCCCGGCCCACAATGCCGTACGCTCTTTTGCCAATAGCTTCCCTGAGGTATAACCATCACTGCTGACATTTATTATCAGCAACTGAAACGTCTTACAGACGCAATCCAAGAACAACGACCAGAAAGACTGCGTGAAGTGATGGTATTCCACGATAACGTCCGTCCCGCATTCTGCTACACTGACCAACAAACGGTATACAGGAGTTGGGTTGGGAATTCGTTCCGCACTCACGTTGTTCACCTGATCTTGTGCCTTCAGATTTTGACCTTTTCCGTTCTCTATTGAGCGACCTTCAAAGAACTTCCTCTCCCGATGAAAATGCCATCCGAACACGGCTCCATGACTTGTTCCCCTCGAAACCACGCGATTTCTGAAGAGGTGGAATCATTACTCCAGCGTTAACAGACTGCTGTAAACAGCAAAGGGGAATATAGTGTTGATGACTAAGCTCTCTGTTACATGTATTTGTTGTGTCCTCGGAGTCTTTCGCGACGGCATACATAAATACGTTCTCGGTTTTCCAACGGCGTCAATTCGAATAAAATCCTCGAGCTTTCGATGGCCATCTCCGCCATCGTCGTCAGGAGTTCACTGACTGCCGAGGCCATCGAGAGCTCGAGGATTTTGTTCGAATTGATGCGGCTGGAAAACCGAGAACGTTTCATTCATGTATCTGTTGTGTTTATTAAACTTACGGAAAAACGCTACGAACTTACATACCAACCCAATATGTCTACATTCTTCGTAAAAAGGATGGTCCTTCATAACTTCACTTTCACTGTTCAGATGCGAAATCGCACAGCAGACAACTCTCAAAAGCGCACGCAGTTTTGGCGCTGATGTGTAGTCAAAAACGACAAGCGGAACTTGGTGCGAGAATAAACCGCTTGCCACGGGTAGTCGAGACAAGAGTAAGAGGGCTAACTCACCCGTCGCCGTCGAGCGTGATGCTGGTGTCGGCGAGCACCTTCAGCACGAGCCCCACTGTGGTCCTTTGGTTGCAGTCGATGCCCAGCAGCGCGCTCTCCTCGGCGTCCCCGCGGCCCGTGCACGACACCACGACCAGGTAGCGCGTGCGATTCGGGTGCGCACTCTCCAGTTTGACGGCCTGCAACATTACACAGGCGCTCTGTACCAACAACACCAACACTACTACACCTCACGTATTCAAAGGTTTACATGAGCTAGAATGCGCGGACAATTTTCGTAACCCAGTGGGAAAATGTTAAGAAGTCAACGGGGAATCAGAGGAAGACTGAATGCTGGAGTTCGGCGACAGGTCGTCGCTAAACTCATTAGAGCTACGCTGGCTCATTTGGACAAAGCTGCAAAATGGAATTGACAGAGATACTGTTGCAGGAATCGTTCAATAAATCGCCATAAATACTGAGGAAAACCTCAGTGACGGTCACCCAGAACACGAGTCTATTGCCGTAGCTATTCTGCCACAGTGCACTGCAACGTTTACACAAGATACGACACTGTAACTTCACTTCAAAATCGCATCCGGAGTACAGCGAGAAGAACAAACGTTTTTTATGCAAGCCATTACGTTACGACACGTCTCTACTGCTGGCTGCATAAGTCGTATGCAAGTTTCAGATTTACAGGTGTACAAAAGTGAAAAGTCATCATAATACTTGTTTCCAGTGCCCTGGCAGAATAAGAGCTACTTGCTTATTATAAGTCCATGCGCTTCCCTCACGCTCTCTATAATAATACAGCCATGACATAAAATACTAAATGGAACGAGAGGTAACAGCTATACACATGGATGCACACTGCTTAATGGAAAACCCAAATCTCAATTTAAAAATATGCATATCAAGGCAAATGGATAATTAATCGAAAATGTAGAACCACTATTCAGATAATCGTGGCTGACTTGATTACTGATTAAAAATAGGTTACCCAGCCACTGTAAGACGGATTAAAATAACGTATCCATCAATTACAATACTGAAAAGGCACGTTGAAATGTGTGTGAAATCTTATGGGACTCAACTGCTAAGGTCATCAGTCCCTAAGATTACACACTACTTAACCTAAAGTATCCTAAGGACAAACACACACACCCAAGCCCAAGGGAGAACTCGAACCTCCGCCGGGATCAGCCGCACAGTCCATGACTGCAGCGCCTTTGACCGCTCGGGCACGTTCACAGGAGGCATCAGAATGATGAAATTTATCAGGCTACAACAAATGATTTTAAGTAGAAAAGACGGACGTGACCTCCAACATACTATATTTGTCAGGTAATTTTGCCAGTGAGAATCAATGGTTTGTATGAAACACAAAACCTGTCGCTTTCTGTACCTGTGTGCGCCAGACCAATGTTCACGGAAGCAAATATTACCCAGTACCAGGGTTTTATGGTGTTAGTACACGTGCAGTTGTAAAAGGATAAAACTAGTGCTTGTCCAGATGTATGTATACAACACTGTGCCGAACATAAGCAGACGGTCATGCGTTTGAGTGCCAAATACATTCCCAGGAAGGCGGTCGGTTACCGTCTACTAGCTTTTGTGTAACATTCTCAGAACAGTAAACCTCGACAATCTCTCAGAATGTCCCCACTAGCTTTACTACGGAGGATCCGTCGTTGCTCACGACGGTTTATTCAGCATAGCAGAGCATTTTCTCAGCATTTTCATGTAGACTTAAGTCCGTTTTATGAATAGCGCTGATCTTGTTTTATGAATTCTACTGATCATATTTACCGGACAGACGTTTTCCAAAAATTCACGTATGCCTGTGATTTATAACATTATACAGCAATTCTCACTGTCCTAGGAACAAAATGTCAACAACAGGAAAATGATAAATCGGTTTAAACCTCCAATTTGGAAGTACAAAGAAAACTGTTCTAGTCCAGGTCCTTTATTTTTTCCTGTCTACTTACTGTTTTTCATGCATTACTCTACATAATTTTAACAGTTACATTGAGAAACTGTACACCACACTGTCAGCGCTTGCCTTACAGCAAACCCCCGATAAACATGTTATTTCTCCGAAGCTTCAAACTCTTTACTAAACTGGGTTAATGGTCTCAACTTTAAAATTTAATTTACACTGAAATTTTATCAACCTGTTCTATGCATATTATTTTTGCATATTATATCAAATCGTGTAAGCCATACGCTAAATAATTACGTAAATTGAGAAACTATGCTGTAATATTATTAATGATAGATACTCCTCCGCCAAAGTGTCAAGTTATACATTCTGTTGTCCGTTTTGGAACCTCAAAAGCACTCTTTACACTAGAATCGTGCATTTTTGAATCCCCTAAGTTGTGGACGTTGCTATTCACAGGGACGTTGGGGATTTACGTTTCTCACAAGAAGAACAAAAACTGTTTCAAAGTGCACAAAGGCCAACCCGCTGCCTTCGATCAAGGGATATGGGGATAAGTTAGCGCGGAACAGACCTATGCAAATATGGTAGCATCCGATCTGGAGAAGTTCATAGTCGAAGCACTTCGAATGGGTTAATACATTTTTCTTGAACCTTCAGATCGAAGACCTCTGATGTGGTGACAGGAAAAATAATGGGCTCTACATGTGTCATGTTGCGGTGGCGGCTTTACATAAATGCTGCGACTGCAAAGATTTATAACACAATTAAGGGTTAATTATAATTTCCAAATCCAGTCGTTTGGAAATACCAGTAGGTAACTCAACGAGGATTTTATTCAGAACTGTTGTCACAGACAATTACGGTCGTATTCATCTGCAAAATACACAATACGAAGTGTTTAATAGTTCTTATCTGAAATAATGTCAGAATTAATTTACATATGTATAGGTTCCTGTATCATTCGCCGCTGAAAGAAATGGGTTTTATCAGGGCTGTCACACGAAAACACCGACACCACTAGTCTGAACAGTGAGTGTTTGTAAGTAGGGTACACCGCTTCATGTCGTCGTCCTCAGTCCAGGTTCCCTTTTTCCACGCTTCTATAGACCACTGACAGTCTACCTCGAGGAGAGCTGTGAACAGAGGTAGGCGTGTGGAGTAATAATTTCTGTATCCCATACGAAGGAGTAGTTCCGGATGGTACGGATGGTCACCAGTTGTCGTCCAGCATTGAAATGCCAAATCATTTGCTGGAAAGCACCGCGTCTATCCGCACTTACACTCCGCAATAGTCGACCACTGCCATGAACACCTTGTTGCCTACGGCAGTTGACTTTGACGCCAGCAATTGTCTCCGTATCGCAATACCCACGGTTCGGCCATGGCATGATGGGCAGGGCTTGGATGACCTCAAAGATGAGGTGCTCCTTACGTCGGCACTCACAATGCGACTGCGATCAAATACATTGACGCCTTCCCCACCACGTGGTCCACTATGCTAGCCGTCAGGACAAGATTTTAGGGGGGGGGGGGGAGGGCGGGAGGGAGGGAGGGAGGGAGGGGGGGGGAGAGAGAGAGAGAGAGAGAGAGAGAGAGAGAGAGAGAGAGAGAGAGAGAGAGAGAGAGAGAAAGGGGGGGGGGGAGCGGGTACATTAATCACAAATCACATACGAATCCAGTAGACACGACCCCGAAAGATCAACCAGTGTCCAGCCTGATACACAAGTCAACCATAGCGTCCTTTTTAGGCGATTTACCACACTCGTATCAGCGAGTGACAGCCTGGTTCCCAATCTCCATTTCAGGGTCACATCGCAAATACACTCCTGGAAATTGAAATAAGAACACCGTGAATTCATTGTCCCAGGAAGGGGAAACTTTATTGACACATTCCTGGGTTCAGATACATCACATGATCACACTGACAGAACCACAGGCACATAGACACAGCCAACAGAGCATGCACAATGTCGGCACTAGTACAGTATATATCCACCTTTCGCAGCAATGCAGGCTGCTATTCTCCCATGGAGACGATCGTAGAGATGCTGGATGTAGTCCTGTGGAACGGCTTGCCATGCCATTTCCACCTGGCGCCTCAGTTGGACCAGCGTTCGTGCTGGACGTGCAGACCGCGTGAGACGACGCTTCATCCAGTCCCAAACATGCTCAATGGGGGACAGATCCGGAGATCTTGCTGGCCAGGGTAGTTGACTTACACCTTCTAGAGCACGTTGGGTGGCACGGGATACATGCGGACGTGCATTGTCCTGTTGGAACAGCAAGTTCTCTTGCCGGTCTAGGAATGGTAGAACGATGGGTTCGATGACGGTTTGGATGTACCGTGCACTATTCAGTGTCCCCTCGACGATCACCAGAGGTGTACGGCCAGTGTAGGAGATCGCTCCCCACACCATGATGCCGGGTGTTGGCCCTGTGTGCCTCGGTCGTATGCAGTCCTGATTGTGGCGCTCACCTGCACGGCGCCAAACACGCATACGACCATCATTGGCACCAAGGCAGAAGCTACTCTCATCGCTGAAGACGACACGTCTCCATTCGTCCCTCCATTCACGCCTGTCGCGACACCACTGGAGGCGGGCTGCACGATGTTGGGGCGTGAGCGGAAGACGGCCTAACGGTGTGCGGGACCGTAGCCCAGCTTCATGGAGACGGTTGGAAATGGTCCTCGCCGATACCCCAGGAGCAACAGTGTCCCTAATTTGCTGGGAAGTGGCGGTGCGGTCCCCTACGGCACTGCGTAGGATCCTACTGTCTTGGCGTGCATCCGTGCGTCGCTGCGGTCCGTTCCCAGGTCGACGGGCACGTGCACCTTCCGCCGACCACTGGCGACAACATCGATGTACTGTGGAGACCTCACGCCCCACGTGTTGAGCAATTCGGCGGTACGTCCACCCGGCCTCCCGCATGCCCACTATACGCCCTCGCTCAAAGTCCGTCAACTGCACATACGGTTCACGTCCACGCTGTCGCGGCATGCTACCAGTGTTAAAGACTGCGATGGAGCTCCGTATGCCACGGCAAACTGGCTGACACTGACGGCGGCGGTGCACAAATGCTGCGCAGCTAGCGCCATTCGACGGCCAACACCGCGGTTCCTGGTGTGTCCGCTGTGCCGTGCGTGTGATCATTGCTTGTACAGCCCTCTCGCAGAGTCCGGAGCAAGTATGGTGGGTCTGACACACCGGTGTCAATGTGTTCTTTTTTCCATTTCCAGGAGTGTAGTTAAAACATTAATTCACACAGAAGATAGTTTACTCGATTCCCGTGTAAGTTGGTGCACACCATTTTCCCCACTATGTAAAGTGACGTCGACAGGAACGCCATTCAGCCACAGACTGCTGAAGAAAAATAGAAATAAAAACCCTACTCATATGTCCAGATTTATTTTTCCTTGTTCCGGATACCTATCTGTGTATTCCGTTTCTGTTCATATTTCCCATGCTGTAACGAAATAATTACCAATAGAGCTCAGCAGTTAGTTTGGAAACAAGACGGAAAGAAATGCTTTGCATGATTAATTGCGAATTTTGTTAATTTTACGTAGTTATCACAGGAGCCCATGTTTATTTATTATAAATTTTTACAACTGACTGAAGCAGTTTTCCAGAATTAACTGCTGTCCTAATGGTTGGTTAAGTCGGATACATTACAGGATTGTGATGTGTCTGGTCGTAGATCAATACTGGTACTTACGATACTGAAACGACAGGCTACTTAACGACAGTGTAATCTTATCGGGAAGTCTAAGAAATAAATATCAATATGGTGAATGAGCAGGGATAATAAATAGTGAAACTAGTCACTCTATGAAGATAGACTGTTCGAAATCGGCAACAGCAAAGAACTATAATACGATTTAACAATTACATCAAGTTACGGTCCAGTGGTTTTCAAAAATAATTTACGTGTCCATACAACACGGTTAGCGAAAGACAGCGTATCTAAGTGAAAGACGATCAGTTCAAGCGATGAATGGAAGTGTGACCTTCAGGCAACCGTGTCTCTTCCAGGAAATCTCTGCTCCATCTCTTGTCTTCAGTCAGCAGTGGGCTAACGTCATATGTTAAGGACTCACCTATGTTTACTGGAGATTCCGCATATTTGTTCCATCTTCTGTGGAAACAGTACACGCACGTAAAGCAAAGAACAAGCAAAACAGCGTAGTGATGGTGTGTGCGCGCGAATTACGTCACTACCTGGAAGGAGAAGGCTGCGCCTTCAAGGTATGCTGGCGGCAACCTGCACAGCCTCCGTACCTGGCACTGAGCGCCTTGCAAGGGGACACCGTTGCGGCCCTTCCCCATGGTGCGAACGGGGGTATCTTTGAGAAGGTACCAGATTACGATGGGGCATGGGATCTCGGTATCAAAATACTACAGCAGCCACCCCCATCTCCTCTCCCTCCCCCCACATCTGCTCTACCCTCAGTCTCGGCTTGCTTTCTGGACTCTCTGACATTCGAGAGCTTACAGTGCCCAAGTCTGGTTGTTACTAATCAGTGTAAGACGATTTCTGAGCTCATTATAGATTTTGAAACGACGCGTCCGTCATCACAATTTCGGCTCCTACAGATCTGAAAATTCTCTTGGGCACAAGACAAATCTACCGGGTGATCAAAAAGTCAGTATAAATTTGAAAACTGAATAAATCACGGAATAATGTAGATAGAGAGGTACAAATTGACACACATGCTTGGAATGACATGGGGTAACGCATAACAAAGTAAGACAAAGCAAAGATGATGTTCTTTACAGGAAATGCTCAATGTGTCCACCACCATTCCTCAACAATAGCTGTAGTCGAGGAATAATGTTGTGAACAGCACTGTAAAGCATGTTTGCAGTTAAGGTGAGGCATTGGCGTCGCATGTTGTCCCTAGAGATGTCGGTCGATCACCATACACCTGCGACGTCAGGTAACCCCAAAGCCAATAATCGCACGGACTGAGTAAGGTCTGGGGACCTGGGAGGCCAAGCATGACGAAAGTGGCGGCTGAGCACACGATCACCACC
This sequence comes from Schistocerca gregaria, assembly GCF_023897955.1. NCBI lineage: Eukaryota > Metazoa > Arthropoda > Insecta > Orthoptera > Acrididae > Schistocerca > Schistocerca gregaria. The sequence goes on from NC_064920.1 coordinate 408,625,074, forward strand.
AAACGATGCGCACAAGAGACCCTTCACGCGTCTAGCAAATGGGGTGGTTCTAATAAAACCCCATTTCATTCCAAGCATGTGTGTCAATTTTTATCTCTCTATCTACATCATTCCGTGGTTTATTAAGTTTTCAAATTTATACTGACTTTTTGATCACCCAGTAGATGTACGCCGCCAGTCGGTTCAAGCAGACCTGCAAAGGAACCAATACATGTTGGGCACTAAACTTCTTACGTTATCATTCTTAATTTTCATTCTTTAATTAATCTGAAAAGGATGTGAGAAACCTAGCAAATAAAACTGTCATTTATGACGTGAATTATGGCAGGTAACATGACACACAAATACTAGCTCTATAATCCACGAAACACTGAAATAATTGGTAGAGGACTTTTTTTATCAATACAATTTACGGAAAGAGCGCGGGAAGAGAGGCTTTCTGTACGCTTCTGTGCGAAGAATAAGGCCCTAATTAAGTCGGATGATGAATCATGCTTTATCTGTCTATGCGAAGATGATATTCTTGAAGCTACTGGAAAGTGAGATATCTAAGCACGAAGAGTAGAGGAGAAAAACACTGCACATCTATTTTTACTGTGCAATATTTTTAATATGATGTTGTGTTTTGTTTGAAACGGCCGTGCGCAAAAGTCATCATATGCAACGCTGTATATTGACAAACGTGTCAGTAAAGTGGTCACCTTTATGGCACAGAAAAGAAGCTTTTGATACATTACAGGTACTACAGCACATTTTATGACATATATGGTCTAAAAATACCCTACGAACCTTCCCTGTTTAATAGCTGACCTAATGGATGAGGACCAGACGGTTAGCGTGAGTTCTCCGGAAGTAACACCCTCGATAATCTGCGTTGAGAATGGTACAATCCGGTAGGAGATACGACCATTCCAGAATTCTAGATAATTTTATCTCTCAATGAACTTTTCGGGATCGTGCCATGATTTAGTATCACGCGCTTCTAAAGGGTGTTGAAGAAATCTAGGTTCAAAGACTTGTGACCCTGTCGACGAACCAACCGCCGAGCAGCGGCATTATTTTTCTAATCTTTCACCAAATCCTCATGTGTTGATCATCGCCGTTAAAGGAACTAGTCGCGGCTGCATTTCAGAAACAAAGTAAACGTATTTTTTACAGTGTGCATAAACGAAAGAGCGTCCTCTGGTGTGGATGAACAACTCAGTTACTTCAGATATCGAAATGATGCGGTCCGTAACACAGCAGGTAGTAATACATACAACACCGATCCATTCCGCAAATATGAGAACTGCTGATAATTATCGATGCTCAAAAATCAATATCAATAGAGTGCACACTGTATACGAATGTAATCCGGCACCGATTCACTGCGACACACACATAGATACAGCAATGAACATATTTCAACAAGGATCCTGATTATACCTTAACACGAATGTACGACTACGATGATGATGACGATGATCACCACCACCACCATTCCCTTTCGTTTCCGAAGAAATATGTTCGTCTGTAGCGATACAAGCGTTTGGTGGGAAAAAAACTACGAGACTAGGACGCAGTACATGCAGGACTGTAATCTGCCTCCCTAGCCGGTTGCGCTAATACAACTGCTCGACGTTTGGCGCTCTCTTACTGAATTCGAGAGTCTGGCACAACTTTGACTTTCGATGTCTCGGAAATGCTTCAGAAGCGTATCATACTAAAGCAACATTTGTTATCTAAGTCTGTAAAAGAATAGTGCTGAAGATGAGCGAAAAACATTGAGACGTTGGCATTATGCTTCCCAGAGCCTGAAGCCTCGCATCTGGTGGGTCTAAATAAAACTCTCATATTTCACTTTTTGTCCAACATCTACAATATGTACACAAGGCTCGTTGTGATCTGAAGAGTTTGCAAGGAAGAAGCGGTGGCGAAAGATGGCATTTGCTCTCACTCCCGCCAGTCCCCTCCTGGAATCTACAGCGCGGAGTTATTTATTACAGAATGCTCATACACTTCTAGAAGTTTTAATCAAATGAAACTGTATTGTTCTAGAAACCTTTGCAAGTATCAAACATCTATGATGTATATATGCAGACTGCAGCAAAATTTGTATCACGGTCGGCATTCGAACCCGAGTTTCCTCCTCACTAGGCACATGCGCTATCTTCTACGCCACTCTGGCACAGTGAATTTCAGGCAGGATCTCCCGTTTCGTTTGATGCTAGGGTGCTACTCTAACACAGTAGAAGAGCCACAGCAATGCTTTTCGATTTTATGGGAATACCAAGTGGACTGAGGTATGAATGGGAATTTGGACTGAGTAGTAGTCCGTGCAGTTGTGTTAGTCCGAGGTGGCGTAGCTGTTAGCGCGTCTGCCAAGTGAGCACGAGATTTGGGTACGAATCCCGGCCTTAGTACAAATTTTCATTCGTCGTTTCAGTCCGGACGTATATTTCTACAACTGATTTCCCACGGTTCCGCTACACCGCTCATTTAGCCAATTGCTGTCTAAGTCGAGCTTGTTTGGCAATTTTAGACCTTTGCACCCCTCTAGACACAGTTCTGCGGACGCCTATGGTCGTAACCGGAGCTGACCGTGAGAAAGCATCGCCCGCGGGAGGTCAGGGGCGAACGCTGAGTGGGCGTGGCTGGGTGGCTGGCAGTCTGCGGCGCCGCGCCGTTAACACAATTGGCGCGCTGTGACGCGGCTGCAGCTGCTGAGCGCGCGGCCGCCAGTCCCCGCCCACGCGGTGACGCGAGAGCTGCCACTGCAGGCGGCTGTCGTCACCGCCGTATGTTTGGTTCTCCTAGCGCAAAATTCAATTCCTGTCCATTACAAAGCAGACATCAACAGTGAATCAGCAATACTTTTCACTGGCCAAGTACTCGTCAGCATCTGAATTAAGAACAGCAGACAGAGACAGACATGATGATTGGATTGTGGGGCGCTCAACTGCTCGGTCATCAGCGCCCTTACAAAGTCCCAATTCGTGATCTAGAGGCAACTATGAGTGTGTGTGTGTGTGTGTGTGTGTGTGTGTGTGTGTGTGTGAGAGAGAGAGAGAGAGAGAGAGAGAGAGAGAGAGAGAGAGAGAGAGAGAGAGAAATATATATCACTTTATTTTTACCAGGTCGAACGCAGTAGTTCCGGTGTAACATATCCTGCGATCATGTTTTGGGGTAACTCACCAAACCAATTCAAAGTTGTGCGAGTCGAGTAGAGTGTAATATGGAATATCTGTGGTAGAAACTGAAGAACCTCCTGCCGAGGCCCTCTCTCTATACAAGTGAATGGGGATGCTAAAGCAACACAAGAAACAGTCTTCGAAAAGATTTAAAGTCACTTACTTCGATCCAGAAAGGTATCCATACTTTCAATAATCTGCCAGAAGTCATTACAGGTTTAGCTACTAACAAAGTTCAATTTGGGTGGGGGGGGGGGGGGAGGCGAATTGGCTAAAGGATTTATTGGTGTCCACCTCCTCCTATGCCACTGATGAATTTATTAGTAGAACCAGCTCATTTATATATTATTAATACTATCAAGTAATGTGTACGTTACATAAAATCTGATTTATGTACACCTTCAGTGCAATAATACGATAAATGGGAATAAGGTGTAAACAGAGTTTCTGTTTGCTGACGTGCGATTACAGTAGCCCAAGGATTATCATAAACCACCTCTGTGTATTACAAATGTACATGTTTTGTCAGCAAACTGTTGTTATCTCTTCAATGGAAAGAAGTGCTGATTTACAACACACCATGAGGACCAGTTCACTAACGATTTGTGAAACGTAGATTAGCATCTCAACTTTTGGAAATTCGAATTATATATTATTGTTTTATGATATGTTCTACTTATCTGCGGATCTTCTCACTATGGACCTATGGAGCAAAACGCGTAACTAACCTAATGCAACCGTGATCTCGTCGGCCCTTGAACAATAAATGTATAGCTCGTAGTAGATACGTCACGAATTACGTTTCTTAAGTCTTGTAGGCACTGTGCCTGCGTCGTGCCACCACGTGATTGGTAATCTGTGGAACGTTGATTCGTAAAATACTGCTGCTGCAAGGTCCACTGCCGTGGCCAAAAGTTTTCATTCGATAGCTGCTGTTGTTGTTACAGAAGAGTGACAAGACTGCAGAAAACGACACGCCAGTTCAATGTTCCACAGCAATACGTGAGCAGTTGCATTATCTAAAACCACCTAAGGTAAAAGGGTAAAAATGCCGCATTACCACTCCCGGATTCCTAATACCACTTCACGACCCTATAAAGTAACGCAGGAACTGAGGAACAGAACGCTCCAAGAATATACGAAGGCCGCTGGAGTGACGAAACGGCGTACACGTTGATAGCAATACACTCACCTAGAACGTTACAAGTGGCTGCTGATAGATGATGTTCATGAGCTCATTCGTTAGCGTAAAGCATCCCTCAGGATACCAGCTAGAGCTGTAAGACTGATTCAATAATTCCTCATGAACTGCAAACGTTTGCTAATTTACCAGTGACAATTTTTTACAATGTAAATCAGAAACGTCTGTAACATGCCTGTTAGGCCCATCTTGGTAATCTACGGACGACTGTTCTGCAGTCTTTGGTAAGCCCCTTTCTTACGCTTCCAGTGTCTAGTGGAGACCACAGTCCGAATTGCGCGTCCCATCAGGGGGAAACTGAATGCACCACGTTAACATAATATCGAGTTATGCGTAAAACGGACACACAAAGCCGCGCGGGGTAGCCACGTGGTCTATGGTGCCTTGTCACGGTTCGCGCGGCTCTCCCCATCGGAGGTACGAGTCCTCCCTCGTGTGTGTGTGTGTGTGTGTGTGTGTGTGTGTGTGTGTGTGTGTTGTCCTTAGCGTTAAGTTAGATTAAGTAATGTGTAAGCCTAGGGACCGATGGCCTCAGCAGTTTGGTCCCATAGCTTAGCACCACGACCGAGCCACAATTTATGGCACCATATTTTAAATTCAAATTATTTGTTAGAATTAATAATGTTTAATTTAACAAACGTTTAAGCTTCATTATCCAATAGACGTACTCAAGAGTTACGCACAAGGATGTCTGTGGTTTAATCAGTGCAAATCAATGAAGTAACGTTAGCGAGTTATCTAGCGAATAAAAATAACTTTATTCAGACTTAGGCGGATGCCAGGAGACCAGATCAAGTACTGGTATTGACGGCGGGGATGGGAGGGATTGGGGAGGGAGGAGAGAGAGAGAGAGAGAGAGAGAGAGAGAGAGAGAGAGAGAGGAGGGGCGGGGACACGACGGTTCAAATCCAAGTCCAGAGTGCGGTTTCCTTAAGCTGTTTAAGGCAAATGGCGGGACGAAGCGTCTGAAGAGAACACGGCCAATAGCCTGCCCCAGCATTTCCCAGTCAGAGCTCGTTTCCTACGACGGCGTTATCGTCGATGGGATGTTAAACCCCAATTTTCTGCCTCTTACAACTGGAGACATTTGGTGCACACTAAGTAGATTTTGGAAATTGCAGCACGTCCATTATTATTATTGTTATTATTATTATTTAAAGCATCAAGAAACGTACGGAGGTTCAAATGGCTCGGAGGACTATGCGACTTAACATCTGAGGTCATCAGTCCCCTACAACTTAGAACTACTTAAACCTAACTAACCTAAGGACATCACACACATCCATGCCTGAGGCAGGATTCGAACCTGCGACCGTGGCAGTCGCTCGGTTCCGGACAGAAGCGTCTAGAACCGCAAGGAGGACTATTATTCACACTCACTCATAACTTCACTCATGGCACCTAAATTTACGGTGAACGATACGTAACTCCATATGATACGATGATAACAAAAATTCACACACGGTGATTAAACTGATTTCCATTAGCAACAGATATCCGTAGCTTGCCACTTGATATGAGACAGCTGAAAAGTGACGAGAGGTTATACATCTACTCCGTCTGTGTCAACGTACTTTTACCCCCTTCTGGTAACGAAAAGTACTTACGAGAGAACAAATGACAATGCTTCTCGTCGTCCCACAACGTCTGTCAATTATTGTTTAGCGTAAGCCAGCGACGCATGAGCACAAATTTCTGCCAAGAACACAACGCTCCGGCTGCAGTGAGACACGAGCTATTCTTTCGGAGAAAAAGAATTGTAAGCGGAGACGGACGGAAGGGTCACGTGGCCCTGGGAGTGACCTGTGGCCTCCAGCGGCCAGCTCGTCTGGGCGCGGCTGTACAAAGTTGCGAGTAACTGGACTGAGCGTTCACCGTCTACTCACTGTTCCTACCGTAGCCACTGAGCTGGCACTGCATACTGGCGGCCCGTTACTCGAGCCTCCCGTACATATATCCCAACTGCCCGCCGTATCACACAGGAAGCACTGGGGGCAGAAAAAAAGGAAAACGCCCCCAGATAACAACGCACCGTCGCGGCTGTTCTACGGTGTATGTTAACGGTGTAATTTACGTACCAGCTGACGCATCAGTAGCGAATGGGCTCTCTTTGTACTTGGGTTTTAGCTAGTGACTAACATTCCTCGTCGTAAGAAACAGACTGCCCTTTATCATCACTGGTCCGATACTGCCCAGCAACTCGCTACTAGATTCCTTGAATAACAAGTATACTTAGTATACTCTTTACATTTTAGTGGGTGTAATTAGGGATATAAACTTTCCGGTTAATTTTTGACATCGATGATCGCAGTTTCGAATTAGAATACCACGTCGGTTTGCTCATCCCTTGTACCGATTCTTCGTCTCGTTATCTGAGCTTCCGTGGGATCGCGCAAAGTAGCATCCCCAGTTGGTCAAAATACGAATGTTCAAGGCGCGACACACACACACACACACACACACACACACACACACACACACACACATTACGTGACGCTTTGCTGAGAAAATTTAGCAGGGAAAGTTTACTGGCGAATATGGATTCATTCTCTACATTATTTAAATCAGTTTATATAAGGCTCGCCTGCGTCGCTTTCATCCACGATACAGGATTAAACTTGTCACTACTTCCAAATCAATAATTAGTGCCGTTACACCAATAGTCTGTACAATATAACCTGTGAAGCTGTTCAAAGTCAACAAGTAAAAATATAAATCAACACCACATTTTAAGTTTCCACTGAAAGAAATTTTGTTTATTGCCTTCAGTTAACATAAACAAATCAGTTTCGTTTATTAAACACAACCTCCTACTAGCATTATGTTCTGCAGTTAATTCTAACTGGTGATGCTGTTTGGTGCTGATCAATAGCTCTCGATTCTACCAGTCGTAACACTTCTGCAAGAGCCCATTTCATCACCTCAGTCCCTGAAAATATGTAACTGTACTCTTTGGAAGAATCTGATGAAACTCGATGTTGTTCTATTTCATGATGGACAACGAGACGAAACTCTACGTTTGCAAAACTATCCACGGGACTTGCGCAGCAGCCGAAAACGTGTAATTATTTACACATCTGTGCAAACTCAGAAAAGTGTTCAAAGTTACCAATAACCCGAGTATCACGAAGAGACATCACATTCTGTAACTCTCCCGTTAGCCTGGTAGCCTGACTTATGTCGCGTTTGCCCCCTCACATCAACACATATTTATCTGCATTACATATTGAACAGCCGTTAAGACAGAAGTAGATCCTTTTATTATTTCACAAGCTAATTTGTTTATTTGCTCTTTCCTAGGGTTACTTCTGTATTCATGATATTCCACTAGGTGACATACGGGAAGCAATAACGTTAATTTTTTTTAAAAATAGCACAGTTCAGCTATCATAGTCTACTGACGCAATGTGTACGTAATGTAGTACCGTAGTGTTGTCTTGATAGTAAGATGACTTTTTGGATAACGTAGTGGACTCATACTCATCCTCCTATCTTCGTACTGGCTTTCATTCAGCCAAATGCTGGACTGATTCCTTCAACAACACCCCCCCCCCCCCCCTTTTTACCTGTACTCCATTAAATGAACACGCCATTTACGTAAAAACCTCATTTCAAATTTAAATACAAGAAGATGAATAGGATTCACAGTCAACTATTAAAAAGCCAAGAGTTTAAACGGTGGACTTTTCGATAATTCGTAACATAAAAATCTCTCCTTGTACTTTTGGCCTTTTGGTGAGTGTTTAAATATCTTGACAACATCTGAAGTTCAATTATAATCAATTTTTAATAAGAAGAAGAGTTAAGCGGTAAGATGCGTATGTAAATGAAACGTGAATGCATACTGACAGCTGCTACATGTTTCCATACGTAAAAAAACGCACGAAATGAAAGAAGTGAGGTGGGTTAGGGCTTGACGTCCCGTCAACGACGACGTCGTTAGAGACTGAGGATTGGGAAATCACAGAAAAGCGAAACCTGTGTGATTGTAAGGGAATTTGAACCTCCGACATCCCGAATTAGAATCCAGTGCCTGACGCCTGCGCCACCTTCCACCGCGGCAGTCTTACACTTACCAGAATAGAGCCTGTCGTGGGGGTCACTGACTTTGATAAAGTTTTCAAAGGACGTTCTATGTTGAAAATAAACAGACACGTATTTCGCCATTTTGCTAGACACTCCATGTTGTTGTTATTGTTGTTGTCTTCAGTCCTGAGACTGGTTTGATGCAGCTCTCCATACTACTCTATCCTGTGCAAGCTTCTTCATCTCCCAGTACCTACTGCAACCTACATCCTTCTGAATCTGCTTAGTGTATTCATCTCTTGGTCTCCCTCTACGATTTTTACCCTCCACGCTGCCCTCCAATACTAAATTGCCCTCCAATACTAAATTGGTGATCCCTTGATGCCTCAGAACATGTCCTACCAACCGATCCCTTCTTCTGGTCAAGTTGTGCCACAAACTTCACTTCTCTCCAATCCTATTCAATACTTCCTTATTAGTTATGTGGTCTACCCATCTAATCTTCAGCATTCTTCTGTAGCACCACATTTCGAAAGCTTCTATTCTCTTCTTGTCTAAACTATTTATCGTCCATGTTTCACTTTAATACACGGCTACACTCCATACAAATACTTTCAGAAACGACTTCCTGACACTTAAATCTATACTCGATGTTAACAAATTTCTCTTCTTCAGAAACACTTTCCTTACCACTTCCAGTCTACATTTTATATCCTCTCTACTTCGACCATCGTGAGTTATTTTGCTCCCCAAATAGCAAAACTCCTTTACTACTTTAAGTGTCTGGTTTCCTAATCTAATTCCCTCATCATCACCCAACTTAATTCGACTACATTCCATTATCCTCGTTTTGCTTTTGTTGATGTTCATCTTTTATCCTCCTTTCAAGACACAGTCCATTACGGTCAACTGCTCTTCCAGGTCCTTTGCTGTCTCTGACAGAATTACAATGTCACTAGTAATTGAAAAAATCGAGGTCATAATTGCACTTATTCTTTCTATCTCCCTCATAAGTCCCCGGCACATGAATCGCGTGAGCTGATGACTGAATGTGCTTCTGTATGAGACATTCCTAGCAAGACTAGCAAAAGAATCACATGGCCAGCCTTTAATAATGAACTGCAAGACAAATGACCATCACGTGGTGTCCATATTTAAACTAGAAAGTACGGTAAACTTTACCACATGTAAACGGTATTAGTCTTCAGAAATTCAGTTTAAATTAACTATTTGCTCCACACTAAAAAGCACGTCCTTTTCACTTACATCGAAGTAAGAACATTAAGAACATTAAACCATCCAAACAATACTACAGACTGCTCTCCATTCAAAATGAATGACACAAAAAACCAGAGCTTTACAACTACTAAAGTTATCAAACATGACAAAGTGCCTGGACATGGAAGCTGGAGTATATATGGCTGTAGAGGGCGTGTTAGTAAATAAATGAGGGCACATATTTCTAACACGACTGGTGTGCATTATGTAACTTCCACCCTGGTTCCGTATAACCGCAAATCTCATTCCCGTGCGAAGTCAGTGATTCAGGCTGGTGTCCTAGGAATATCACCACTAAATTTTTTGTGACACAAAAACCTTGTTATATCCCAGATAATTGTTAGATATTCACTAATACATGAATAAAAACTCTGTGTTCCAGATTCTGGATGGGGGAGGGTGGCGGCAAATGCCCCGTGGCGATATAATCGTTAGTTTCCTGCCCTCCGTCGAGAAACATGGAGCAGTTTTAGTGTTCCTCTCCTGTAGCGATTACCCAAACAACTTCTGTAGTTTCCGTCACAGTTAGGGTTGCCGTATCTAGCTCGGACCTCGTCAGGACACTGAGATGAGGGAGTAGAAATGAAATAAATTGTTTAATATAATTGCTTTTTATTTAGAACACAATTACATGGAACTTGTTGCGGCAGAAGTAGTCGATCCGCCTTATTTTTCGGAATATTTCACGTTTTTAAGCAAGTCTTTTTTCCTGTTTACGTATTAATAAAACTCCATGCAAGTCAGCTTATATTTAAACTGGCACCGTAAGATTGATTCCACACTCTCTGGCAGCAGTCGATTCCTTTCGCCAGTCCGCTAGGCCAATATCAGCGAAAATACTCATTCCACTTGGCGTTGTGTAAGCGAACAGAAAACAAATACCCGCATAATTTTAGCAGTTAGGATTTGCGTTCAGGATTTTCGGTTTTCTAAAGAAAGTAAATCTACCTTTCTTCCCCAGGTGTTTAGAATTCCAGTCTTCTGAGTCACTTAGTTTCTAAAAAATCTCTTCAGATACATCTTCCTAAGAACAACTGTCAGCTGAAATCTTCACAACATTATTAGCCAGGTATATAATAGTGTTTCCAATTGCCACCAAATCTGAGGTTTCAGAGAACGTCTTCCAGCTAAATATTTGGTCTTTATTGAAAGAAATAGCCCACTTCTCTATGTAATCAAATGCTGTGGGACAGAAACCATTGTCTTTTTCTCACATTTCGAAATCAAATTAATTACATCTTTCGTTAGGGTTCTCATTCCTTGATTTGTTCCGATTCAGCTTGGTTTGCATGCCAATAAAATTTGCAGCCTTCCTTTCAGTCAGACATATTTGAGTGTTGGTTACTGCTTTCTTACATCAATTATCGAGACTTCATTCTTCTCAAAACAGAGCCCAGTTTGACTGCAGAAATTTGATGTAAATTTCACTGATCAGACTACTAAAAAAATTATTTTAGGTGGCCTCTCTTTGGCGTCAAAAAGTTGTTCAATGAAATCCAGAGCTTAAGAGTTCTCTCAATAGCAGACATTAACGACAGCCATCTTGTTTTTGAGTGAGGCAGAAGAGCCTGATGACTGACATCAACATATACGCAGAACTCTTAGCTTCTCTGTCCTTACCGTGTATATTGAAAAATAATTTATTATTTTCATAACAATTATTTCTATGTCGACAGTTAACGTCTCCAGCAGCGCTTGATAAAGTATTGTGGAAAATATGGGCATGGCATCCAACTCTTCCTAACAAATTTTTTCTAGATATTTAATTTGGTGAAACCTTTTCCGCTTGCCGCGTCGATGAAGCCCTTCAAAGTTGATATCGTTACTTTCTCCACAAAAAGCGATTAATTTATCTAATGGAATTTGCAGTTGTCTTGCGGTGTCGAGAGAGAACTTTGCAATTGTCTCCGATGCATCGTTATGCATAGAATCAAACGTTAACAGAATCTGTTGGGTTCCATCAGTTTCAGTAAACTATTGAACAACAAAAGAAAACGCCGTTTCAGCCTTGTGGTTCGATACGTCGGTGGTACCTATGGCGTAAAACGAAACTTCTTGTAACTGTTTTACGCATTCGGACAGAGAGTGTGGTGCAAGAATATTTTTAAAAATCGTTGTAGCTTCGATCCTGGCTGTAGGCTGCTTTGCAGCATTCAGAAGTGGAGGACTGATGATGCTTGACAACATTATAAGTTGCTGTTAGTTCTTAGTAGAAATGTGATGCCGCACGCTTGCCTTACCTCCACAAGTTACTGAGCTGCAACAAGTACAAATTTCAAATAACGCTTCTTGATCTGTACGTCCTTTATTGACAATTGCCCAATCTTCTGTGTAGTAATCCGAAAAGTGACACTTTCTCTTTCTATCCTTAGGCATTTTTGTAAGCTACGATAACAAGTTTATTAGACGGTAAAGCTTCGACAATTGCACTTTCAAGTCATCGAGATAAACTTCACTAAACACTTCACGGCCTATGTACCCGCGTAACCACTTGAAACGTTACTGACTTTCCCTCGTTGTTCGTATTAAGTTTAGAGTGAATCGTCTTATCACATCGCTAGTCGGATGGGAACTGCCTGATTCTTCCGCGCGGCGCTACTTAAATAGTTCCAGCCTCCGTACTACTGGAGAAGTGTGGTGTTTTCTTGAATGACTGTGCTATAATCTAGAAGCTACAGCATATGCAAATGCAACGCCATCTGTGAGACGACCTTGGCAACATGCTCTTATTGACATGAATATGAAACTATCTGAGGCTGAATTTATATGTTGCACTAACAGATGGTGTTACTTCAGTAACTGAGACAAGCTCGTAACAGTATTTTGCAAAATCTTGACATAATTCGGTCTTGTTGGGGGGTCGGAACAAGAAGATCCATAACGATATACTGGGATGGATGGCAACCCTAACCACAGTGCACATTAAGGCGCACATCAGAGCAGATCAGACATCTTATTACTGAGGAACCGCATATGCCGCTCTGAAAGAGCGTTTGGAGCCTGAAGCAATGGCCATCAATCGACTGAAAAAGTGCCGTGTTTAGAGGCTGAGCGCGTCAACGGCTGCTCAAGTACGGCACAGTGCTGCCGGCACCATCTGGCGTCCGGCGCACGAAGTAGCGGCTGCCGACAAAGAGCTGGCTTCCGCGTTCCCGCCTCTCAGCGCCAACGGCCGCTCTTGAAGCCCTGATAAATCTCCGCTGCCCGCGAAGCGCAGGCCGCACTTCTTATACAAATACTCTCCAGTATCGGTACGTGGAAGAGCCTACCGTGCTGTCTCTGACTCATGTAAGTTACATCATAAGCAAGACGAACACTGCAACCTCGCGAACATAAAACGCCACAAGTATCGTCCTATAACACACAACTATAGATACTAATCAAACCGAAAGATGATTACAAACTCCGAGGTGCAGTTTGTAAACTGAAGAGCGGGCAGGCAGTCAGTGGCGTCGCAGGACTTACACACACTTGAGAGAGATAACTTGCCACTAAATATATCGACAATGCGCAGAAAACTGAGCTTAGTAACAACTACATATATCGTAAGATACGTACGTGCATAAACAGAATTAATGTTAATAATCGTATTCTGCACTACACTACTATAACGGAAACTGCATCTTGGTCACCCTTCCGAAAAAGGCCATTTCCCCCACCACAAGCGCTGATCGCTTTTCAGTTGACAGAAATGAGAAATTTTTATGAGCCATTCATACAATTTAGATGTCTAGAGTTCTTTCAGATTTGAGCCCTGGGCTCGCTACACTAGATAATTAGAAAATTCACATTGTGAGTGCAACTAAAATTTCGTCTAACGGTATCAGTACAGATGGGCAGTCTGAGTTCAAACTTGCGTCATGTCCCCGAATGGCGGCGACAGACGGCTCTTAGAGGCTCCCGTGCAAAATGTAATTGAAAGGAAGCAAATAGAAACGCATTACGTACTGTGAACAGTCGAAGATAGAAATCAATTGTCGATGTCCACCTTGCAAACGACCTTCCCATTCGAGACACGGAGGAGGGAGGCCGATTAGAATAACGACTGAGCGCCTCCAGATTCATATGATATACCTTCATTGAACAAGTCCATAGTTACCCCCCCCCCCCCAATTACCGCACAAATTTAACTTGCTTCGCGCCTGTCTCTAACGGGTCACATATGTCTACGAATTTAAAAGTAACAATAAAAAAAATAAAAAGTTTAAAGACAAAGAAATTAATGTTTACAATTCAATCTTAAAGATTTGTTTACACTGTGCGTAAGCGTTATTAAGGATAGTTACTTTTAAATATGTAGTTTCTAACAACGTGTTTTACTGTACGGCACCACCAGTCCAGGGATCCTTCACCACAAGGAGGACATCAATAAAAGTACTTTTAGACGTGAATATCCGTCTGAAGATAAACATGTCGGTTCGAAACAGGTAACGGCGCTATGTGTGTAAATAAATAACATTATCAACAGTGGCTAGTTGCTGTTTTCTTCTTTGCAAGAATTAACCTCTATTTATTCACAAAACAGATTCGTGGATTGCTTGGACATAAATTCAAAGACTTGCCAAATGCTGGTCCTATCTGTGGGCTCGAGAACCGTGTCGAATTTGTTGGTAGTGAATAAGGTCAGCCTGTGAATTGGTACCCCTACCATGCTACAATTTGTGTTGCTGGTCGGATTGGAAGCCTACCCACATGGGCTAGCGGGAAACTTTTCTTGAAACATTGCTTGTAATGTTTTTACAATTCCTTCGGATTTTCAAAACCAATAGTTCGCATGCTACTTTATTCTCTGAAATTTAGCTTAGAAAATGAAGACATATACCCTTAAAGGAATTGTTCTTTGGTGACGGGTACCGACAAGCGATGATCCTTCCCTTCAGTCCCCTTCCGGAGGTTCCCTCCGGCCTCCTTCCGGTGAGTCTCGCCTGGAGGGATCACCAACTAGCACTCAATGAGGCTTTCTTAACAATTAATTGTCCGTCTTGATCACAGTTTATTATACAAATCACAACAGCATCGGTTTCGGCTTTCAGCCATCATAAGATCACTTAAAACTGAACTGAAATACACTAACTTAACAATAATAGCTGGCTGCAGACCAACTCTACAGAAAAAAATCCAACAGTATATAATAAGGATAACATGGCTGACGGCCATAAAATACCATAAAACGTATGCAGATACCAGCATCAATGTCAAATGCACTGTACACTCAGGTACGTGAACAAGTGATAGCGATGGTCTGAGTGCGTCCTATGCTTATTCGACCACGAGTTATAAAGGGCGCTAGTGATTAGCTAACATTCACTAGCTGATCAGAAGAATCCGGCTTCACCTATGTAATACGGAACTGACAACTATACGTCACGAGAAGCGGAAGGCGAATACTGAGTTGCTAGTAGAGAAGCAGTATCACCAGATTGGGTCGGGCAAGAGAGCTCAGTGTCTTCGAACGTGGCCTCGTCACTGAATGTTACCTAAGTAGCTAATCCACCAGAGACATTTCAACCCTACCAAAGTTGCCTATATTGAATGTCGGTACTGTGTTTGTGAAGTGGAAACGCGAAGGAACAACAACAGATAAACTAAGACCAGGGGGACCACATGTACTGACGGATAGGAGGTACCTTTGAGAATTGCGGAGAGTGGTAGTAAGAAATAGCATGAAATCTGCGGAAGGAATGGCTCGTGAGTTCGAAAGTACTACTAGCACTCCAGCTGTACGTAGATGGTTAAAGATCATGGGGCACATGTTCGAATAGCTCCTTATAAGACACACATTTATGTAGTCAATACTAAGTGACTCTTCAGGTGATGTAAGGAGAGACGTCCCCAGGCTGTGGATGAATGGCAACAAGTGATTTCGAATGAAGAATCACGCTGTACCCTCTGCCAATCCGATGGAACTGTTTGGGTTTTGCCCATGTTTGTAGAAGGTTACCTGCCGTCACGTCTAGCGCCAGTAGTGGCGTGCGGAAGATGTGTTACGGTATTGTGGTGTTTTTTGTGATTAGTGTGCGCATAAGAAAACGTTAAACGTGGTAAGATAAACGGTCCAGTCACATTAATGTGACACCGCCTATGTTCGACATCAACATGCAATAACTACTCAAAGACGGCAGGTAGCAGCACTAGCAGTGGTGGAGACATAAAATGTTTCCGGGGGACGCGGGAAACACTATGCTCGTCGTTGTAATGTGGACACGGAGCGATTTACCTGACTTCCAGAAGGGCAGATCACTGGCTTTCAAGTCAAGTGTAAAAGCATTTCCGAAACGGCTACGTTTGTAAACTATTCCCCTGTCGCCGTGGATAAAGCACACCGTGTATGGCAAAATTGCGCCATCGAAAACCAGCCCCGCACCAAATGTGGCGTACCACAGGCCGTAGATGACAGGGGCTGAACGAGAGCCGACGTGTACGGACTAACAGACGTCCAATTGCTGAGCAATTGACCGTCCACACGAACCAACGGGCTACTGGAGTATCTCCGCAACGACAATTCAGCAAAAACTGCTGCGTATGAGCCTCCTGACCGGGTGTCTAGTTCACGTACCCATGCTTTTTGCTCTTCATCCGCGATGAATGCTGGAATGTGCAACGCTAATACCGCAACTGAACGAACGTCCACCGAATAGCCCTTTAACATGAATCACGTTTTATGCTCCCTCGGCGTGAAGCGTCTGAAAGCGAAGACCCTGCAACAATAGCAGGAAGGTCCACGCCGGAGAAGGGAGCGTTTGGTCTACGAAACGTTTTTGTGGCATTCTCTCGATGATCTAGCCATTCTGGAAGCCGCAATTGGTCAACAAAAATATGCATCTATCCTTGGGGACCACCTCCACCCCTACTTGCAGTTTGTTTTTCCTCAGTATCGCGGCATCTACCAGCAAGCCACTACTCGCTCTGTACGCGAGTGGTTCGAAGGGCACCAGGACGAGTTTACTGTACACTTCAAGGCCACCAAATTCCCCGGATTTAAAACCAATCGGTAATTTCCAGGACGTCAAGGATGGGTCTGTCTGGGTCATGGATCCTCACTCGAAAAATCTAGCGCAACTGGCCACAGCACTGGAGTCGGAATTGCTCCACAACTGGCGTTACCCACGAGAACCTCACTGACTCTCATCCTGTGGTTCGCGCCGCAAAAGTTGGTTATTAAAGGCTTTCGACAGGTGGTCACGTTAATGTGACTGGACAGAGTACGAACACTTGTTACAGCATGGAGTACCGCTTACAGGAGAGGAACAGTTCAAAGACGATGACTGATGGTGGTGGTTGTTGTGGTCTTCAGTCCTGAGACTGGTTTGATGCAGCTCTCTATGCTACTCTATCCTCTGCAAGCTTCTTCATCTCCCAGTACCTAATGCAGCCTACATCCTTCTGAATCTGCTTAGTGTATTCATCTCTCGGTCTCCCTCTACGATTTTTACCCTCCACGCTACCCTCCAATACTAAATAGGTGATCCCTTGATGTCTCAGAACATGTCCTACCAACCGGTCCCTTCTTCTAGCCAAGTTGTGCCACAAGCTCCTCTCCTCCCCAATTCTATTCAATACCTCCTCATTAGTTATGTGATGTACCCATCTATGGTATCACCTGGCAATGCACCTTGTCACAAAATAGCATCAGTGAGGCAATCAATGGTTTGTGCGCAATGACATTCCTCAAACGGACTGCTCTGCCCACAGTTTCGACATGAGTCCGATGGAACACCTTTGGAACGAGTTGAAACGTCGATTGCATTCTCTGGTTTCGGCTCCTGAGGACAAATGGACTGCTATTCCTCCACAGACAGCCAGACATCTAATTAAAAGTGTTCCCAGCAGATTTCAAGCCGACATTAAGGGGAAAGATGGACCCACCCCATATTTTTGATCGGATTGTGTCCAACATTACAGATTCAATGGTTTAAAATAATATAAGCATGGTCAATAATTAAAATGATATCACATGGCTGAATTGTGTGTGAGTAATAACAAAACATAAGAAATAACACAATATTCAGCAAAAATTTGCCTAGCGCCTATTTAAAATCAGAATAAAATGTGTGGAACAGGTACGCAGTCTACATATAAAACTCCATTCAGCATGACAAAGTAAATGAAAACAAGGTGTTTAGTGAAAAGTGATGAAATAAACCAGTAGTTATTTAATTAATGTCTCGATAGTCGACAGCGCATTTAGAGGGCAGTCCACAGGCGCCGACTGCCGATATATTTGGGACTCGTTCAACAACACTGGTGCAAAGTCTTGTGATTAGAACGGCGTATCTCCTGACACTGCAGGCCACATACCGCATTAGTGGTGAAAAATCGTCCAGCTGCAAGATAGAAGCGGATATACGATGCGTAACATGCGTCAGCGACCTCGGCTGCTGTGGCGGGTTATCGTTTTACTTAAATCTCTACGAGTCATTAAATACGTTCTCTTCCAACGATTCTAGCTGTTCAGTTATATTTTGGCAGGCAGTGTATAAATCCCATTGGCTAACGCGGTTAATTTCTTGTAACGTCTGGGACGAGCTTCATTTGTCTAATAGTGGGTTAGAACCCGTTTAAGATGCTACGCGCAACATGAAGGTAATCAAGCAAGGTTAGATATTAGCGTCCCCTCAACATCAAGGCCATCACAGAAGGTGTACTGGCTTGGGCAAGTACAGGAGTTACGGATGGAATTAGTTATAGTTATCTTGAAACGACAGTTCCCTAACAGTTGGCACAAGAGCCGTTATTTGTTGTACTTCTAAACGAAGGAGGAAATCGTTTTCAATAGATTGATAACTTCAACGTCATTTGACAGAGCCTGAATACATGCATACGCTAGGTGCGGCTTAAACAAAGGCAGGCGTTACAGTTATTTCATTTTTGGCAGTAAACATCTTGTAACAAGGCGGAATCTCCGGCAGTCTTGGCCTTCAAATTTATCGTAGTCTCTCTCTCTCTCTCTCTCTCTCTCTCTCTCTCTCTCTCTCTCTCTGTCTGTGTGTGTGTGTGTGTGTGTGTGTGTGTGTGTGTGTGTGTGTGTCAATGGAACTGTTTTTCTATCTTTCTGACATTTCGTGTGTTTTGTACAAAGTATCAACTCGTTGTTCAGTTTTTAAGTGTATTTGCTGCGCTGTTTCTTCAAAAGATAAATCACTAAATGCACTGCAGAATACGGGATGTTTCAAAAAGAATTATTTGATTTTGAGCGGTAGTAATTACGAAACTTGGGATGTGTTTTTTTTTTTTAATGGACATGGCCTAAAGTTTCAGAAAATCGCCGTTAGATGTCAGTCAATGCGTCTTCTCCGTTTCCAGTGTCAAAAGTAAGATGGTGTCCTCTCAACAGGAGGCGTTTTGTGTACTGCAGTTTATAAAGAGTGAAAGAGTGAGACAATGATTTAGGTCCAACGTGCTTTTCGTTGGCGTTTTGGCACTGATCCGCCTGCACGCGATACATTCGTTATTGTTATCGCCAATTTGAAGAGACAGGATGCTTGTGTACAGGTAAAAGTCCAGATCGACCTCGTAGTTACGACGAAATGGTGGGAAGAATTCGGCAAAAGTTTGAGCGGAGTTCACGAAAGTCTACTCGCCGCGCAGGCACAGAAAGGGCAATTCCTTATACGGCTGTATGGAGCGTTCAGGCGTCATTTTGTCTGCAAACACTGCAGACTACAATTAGCGCACGCAGTTTCTCAATGCTACTCCATCTCAACACTGGAAATGGTGCACAGCACCCACAGACACTGCCCTACATTCTTGGTCTCCAAGACCGCCAGACATGACCCCATGCAACTTTTTTTGTGGTGCTATGTAAGGGGAAGTGTGTCCATTTCCCCTCTACCTCTTGACATAGAAGAGCAGAATAACAGCCGCTATAATTTCTGTAAAATTAGATATATTATGTAAAGTTTATGACGAATTTAGATATCGGTCTGGATGTTGCTCGTGCTGCTGCTAGAGAACACAGAGAGCATCTGTAATAGCATAGCTAAATTTTAAGATTTTGTATTTTGCAGCTTATCCCATGTTTGTAGTAAGTTCTTATCAATAAATAAGGAGTTTTGAAATCTGATCATTCTTTTTGAAACACCCTGTGCTATAGCTGTTGGGCACTGTTACTTCTCGAAAATATCGTTTCCATATCTACAACAGTTTATAAAAAGTTACGGATCACCACAGTACGTAAAATATGAATATGGATTAATTTCTCTTTTTCCGATTAAATTTACTATGGTTACGAAGTCTGAATATGGCGGGTAGGGAACTGGTTGAAACGTTGCTTGAAGATGATGCTGCTATTTGGTTCATAACCTCAGAAAATTTGATCAGCGAAATTCGACGAGTAAGCCTACATTCAAGGGGGTTACTTTTTTCTGTACAAAAAGAAAAATAATATGGAGGTTAGTTGAAAGTCAAATTTAGGTTCGAGATGCAGAAGGAATTTGAAATTCCTTAACAGACATTTTGGTACTGACTGAAAAAGTAGAACGCTTTAAGGAGAAACTGTGAGTATAATGACCTTGAGTTAGGGAAAATAACGGTGTTTGCATGTAATGAAACTATGATGGACTGGGTCAGGATTCTGCCTGCCAGAAGGCCTTCCATCATACTGCGGCACGTGGTGGGGCACTAAATAAAGCGGCGGCAGCCGCGTGAAGTATCGACTGAGTGCCTTGGAAGGAAAGGTGGAGACGGAGCCGTATGGTACGCCGACCCGAGGATCGATGCGGCAGGAATTATTAAACAAGCATTCGCATGACTGTCGTCGCTCGATAAGGAATGGCGCCGCACGCCAAAGGGATAGTTGTGGGAGGGGGGGGGGGGGGGGGGCCGAGTGGCGGGCATCGCGTGCCGGCCCGCTGCTGCCCCTCCCGCCGGGCCTTTGAGGGCACAGCTATGTCTGACCGACGGCAGGCTTTCAGCACGTGCCGCAGCAGGTCCTGCCATCGACTAGGTTAATTGCGGTGCTCACGTCATGTGTGAAAAATAAAATGAGTTCACCTTCAAATATACTGTGACGTGAAAAAATCATGGGATTGCGATACGCACACATGCAAATGGCGGTAAGTATCGCGTAAACATAGTATAAAAAGATAGTGAGTTGATGGAGCTGTCACTTGTACTCAGGTGATTCGTGTGACAAGGTTTCCGACACGATTATTGCCGCACTAAATGAATTAAATGGTTGTTCCAGCCAGATGCATGGGATGTTCCGTTTCGGAAATCGTTATGGAATCAAACGCCTTTGCTAACCGCACGACATTGTTTGCAGCCTTCCTACTGGGGACGTGACCATACGGTCGGACCCTAGGCGACTGCAAAAATGTGACAGGGCCAGATGAGTTCTGATTTCAGTTGATAAGAAGAGCTGACGTAGGGATTGAGTGTGGCGCAGACTCCACGAAGCCATGGACTCAAGTTGTCAACAAGGCACTGTGTAAACTGTTGATCGTTCCGTAACGGATAGGGCTGTGTTGACATGGAATTGACTGGGTTTTCTGGCACAAATGAACCGATCGCAGACTGGAAATGGTTATTCTCAGGATTTCCAGCAATTCATGAACATATACTCAAACAACAATGTCATGTCACCAAGCCATAATTGTTCGCGATTGGCTTGAAGAACATTGTGGACAGTTCGAGCAAATGATTTGGACATCCACATCTCCCAAAACGGATCCCACTGAATATTTAAGGGACATAAACGAGAGATAATTCGTGCGCAAAATTCTACACCGGCAACACTT
Organism: Schistocerca gregaria; assembly: GCF_023897955.1. Taxonomy (NCBI): domain Eukaryota; kingdom Metazoa; phylum Arthropoda; class Insecta; order Orthoptera; family Acrididae; genus Schistocerca; species Schistocerca gregaria. The sequence continues at coordinate 408,646,487 of NC_064920.1, forward strand.
TCGCACTTGTGGACGGCTGTTGGGGCACCATGGTTCAACTCTTTGGCATGGGACTTCCAACTATTTGTTGAGCCCATGCCACGTTGAATTGCGCACTACACTGGGCAAAAGGAGGTTGGACACGATATTAAGATGTATTCCATTACTTTTGCCACCTCAGTGTACGATAAATTACATCGACAGCTGAATATACGAACTGCGACCACTTTCGTTAGATTACCTTCTCGATACCTGTAAGAGGTGTTCTACGAGAAATCGAGTTGAAATGCATAAAATTAATACAGAGCCATTCAGAAAGAAACAGATTTCAATTGTTTAATACAGGCAAATCTACAAAATACAAACAAATAGATCATGTCACTGGATACAGACAGGAAGGTTCGAAGTTTCATGTTCGCACACACACTATACCATCCACTCAACATGAGCAGCATGCGTTGCTCGAGAGACATCGAAGTGGTAGTCCATTTCATTCCACACCCGAATCAACAGGGCCCTGTTTGTTGAATCGACAGCTTCAACAACGGGATTTCGTAGCTCTTGAAGATTAGCTGTCATAGGTGGGACAGACACACCTGTCTCTTATCAACACCTACAGACAAAAACAAATCGCAAGGTGTGAGGTCTGGTGACATGGGAGGCCAAAAGCAACGAACAGCTTCTTGTCGTTCACCTCTTCCAATCCAACGCTGAGGGCTGGTGTTGTTAAGACAACGCTGCACCTTCAGGGGAAACTCAGGCGGAGCGCCGTTACGGATAAAAATGAAATAATTGGAATCGTCTTGAAGCTGAGGAAGCATCTAGTTTTGCAGAATGTCCAGGTATGACCGTCCTGCCACAGTTCTCTCCACAAAGAAGAAAAGTCTATAAACTTTGTGAACAGAAACGGCCAGAACACATTCAGTTTCCATGAGTCTCTTTCATGTTCGACGCCGATTCGTCCGAAAAGATGAGTTGTTCGGATTTACATAAACGAGCTGGTTGATGGTATTGACAGCGGCATTAGACTGCCGATGATGCTGTAGTCTACAGGAAAGTAGCATCACACGAAAGTTGTGAACAAATCAACGAGGATTTGCAGAAAATAAATGCGTGGTGTAATGACTAGCAGTTATCTCTCAACATCAGTAAGTGTAACCTACTGCGCATAACGAAGTGAAAATCCCCATTAATGTACGAGTACAAAATAAATGCCCAGTCTTTGGAAGCGGTAACATTCGTCAAGTATCTGGATGTGACTATTCGAAATGATCTCAAATGGAACCTTCAGACTACACAAGTAACGGGTAAGGCGAACTCTAGATTGCTTTTTTTTTTTTTTTTGAATCCTAAAACGATGCAGTCCTTCAACAAAGAAAATTGTTTACAATACTTTAATTCGTCCAGTCTTCAGTAATGTTCGTCTGAATGGGACCCTTACCAGTTGGGTCTTATTCAAGAGATTGAGAAGGTCCAAAGAAGGGCGGCAAGATTCGTGACTGGCACATTTAGCCATCGCGAGAGCGTTACAAATCTCATAGAAAGTTTGAAATGGAACACACTTGCAGATAGACGATGCGCTAAAGGGAAAGGGCTGCTCACTAAATTCCAAAATCCGGTCTTCGCCGAGGATGTAGAGCATATATCATTACCACCAAATCGCGCAATGATCACCATTCAAAGATAAGGGATATTAGAGCTCATACTGAGGCGTTCAGACAGAGGGGGAGGGATGACTTTTGCGCGAATAGTGCTCTCCGCCACACACCGCTTGGCGGCTAGCGGAGTATATATGCAAATATATGTAGATGTAGGATTATCACGTAGGAAACCTTTTAACATGAATCACCTTAGTACAAATGACAGCTCCCCTAATCCACTGCCCTTTTATATCTTGCGTACGCGACGGCCACCTGTATAAGTGCATACCGGTATCGCATGACGTTTCTCACCTCAGTGTACCGTAGTAGCCCTACGTAAATGCCTCCTGTAGCGATCGTGAGGAAAACATGAGCCTAATTACAGGGCGCACAGAGGCGTTTAACAATCATGGTTTCCGCTCTCTATACATGAGTGGAACGGAAAGGAGCCCTAATGAGAAGTAACCTCTGCCAAGGAGTTCACAGTGGTTCGTAGAGAACGGATATAAATGTAGATGCAGAGGCAACTAATGCCGGTTGAAATAGTTAGGTAACCAGCTACTAGAAGGCAGAACCGTCGAATGGCAGGTAAAAGCCGGCTATCGGGTGTCGAAAATTGGCCCCTGCAGACGAGCATGAAGTAAACGGGGTGGAGTGCGCGCTGAGTGCCTTCACTCTGGTGACGTAAGGAGCCGGTCCCGCAGCTAGAAGAGTCGCGGCTGGAGGCCACGCCGGCCTGTAATGCGATCACCCAGTCGCGGGCAGCCGCACCGCAACGTGCAGCAGCAGCAGCGAAGTCACTCCTGCGCCAGTAAGCAGCTCAGGGCACGCTTCTCCCCTACGATGAGGCCGTCCTGCAACCATACCACTTTCCTACAAAGGTATATCAACGAACACTCTGGTTCGTTGGTCGAAACTTCCGCGCTGATAGAATGGATCGCTAACTGGACTGGCACAGTGGATCGCTCACTGGATTCGCCTGCTCAACCCTTCGATCCCCAGTGGCGTCTGCCGCAACTCAACATTTTATTCGTTATGTTTTGAAGCACTAATGCCTTTAGCATGAAACCACCAGTGCTACGAAAGCCCTGAATCAGTGTTTTCATGCTAAGACACTGGCACTTCAAAACAAAATTAATAAAATGGCGGGTTGTGGCAGAAACCACTGGCGCTCAAAGATCAAATTCCCGTCAGGTCATACGCATTAAGCTTTCCGTGGTTTCCCTGTGTCGCTTAAGGCGTTCCTTCGAAAAATGACAAGGCTGAATTTCTTCTCCAATTCACATCTGTCCGACTGTAATGACCTCGGCGTCATTGCGACGATAAATCAAATTACTTTTACCTTTTTAGTGCTCTGCCCTCTATCGCTAACGGTCTCGAGGAGCAACTGACTCTCATAAAAATATCGGAGCAGTAATGACACATGTTGTTCCTGCCAACCCGCTTGTTTGCTGAAATTTAACACAAAATTAAAAATACCAACGCATGAAGATATGGGACATTCATTGTGAAGGTCCGTCTCTTAAATGGGAGAGTACCCAGCTTTAAAGCCTGCTTGGCATTCGTTACGCGTACGAGGTTAGGAGGCACCATCGTGGTTTACTCTCTCTCCAACTTTCTATTGACTTAAAACATAGAACAGGTCACACTTGAAAGATAAATAATCCGCTATAGAACTCGATCAAGCGAAGTTTATGCTCGGGCTAAGATACGAAGCATTGTAAAATGCCACTGCGTGGCCAGCTCAGCCAGCTACGCCGAATGAAGTTTGTACACACAACAGCATAGTAGTATAACCAAGCAGCTGACCCCTAACATACACAACAGTTCATAACTTGTTCGTCCGTCCCCTGTAGCTGAGTGGTCAGTGCAACAGAATGTTAATCCTAAGGGCACGGGTTCGATTCCCGGCTGTGTCGGAGATTTTCTCCTCTCAGGGACTCTGTGTTGTGTTGTCCTAATCATCATCATTTCATCCCCATCGACGCGGAAGTCGCCGAAGTGGCGTCAAATCGAAAGACTTGCACCCGGCGAACTGACTGCCCGCCGGGAGGCCCTAGTCACACGACATTAATTTGTAACTTGTTCCATATTTCAGAAAGCATTCTTCAACATGTAATTATACACAAAATGACAATTACATTATAATATGCTTAATACCCCGATTTTCATCCATTGCGATGTAGTAGAAACTATAGTTTATTTTTGAATGGAACTTTATAATTTTTAACGGTGTTCCAGAACATACTGTGCAATCATATACCATTTGTCAAAGTTTACAACGAAACCTCCGTACCCTAAATGCAAGGCCGATCAGCTGACAGTTATCAGGCATAAATGTTTCTTTACCTAGGGCCTACTTATTATTTCTGTGAAATGTTTCTCTGTAAATAATGACACGTGTTATCACGCTACCTTGAAGCATATCCAAAGACAAGACAATCTGACCTAGCATCATAAAACATCAGGTCGCCGGAAAAATTTCTGTGGTGACCAAATGGAATACCTCTCTTGCTTATCATGAAGATGTGTCGTTCTAATCTTGGTAGCTTCCAGCTCATAAGTAATTATAAAACATTTTTAATGAATACGACTAATAGTCGACTTTCAAGACAGAATGTCCAGTTCAGCAATTGTAAAAAAAAAAATTAAAAAAAATAAAGATAAATACTAAGCTATCCTTTGTTGTTTAGCTAACGGAAACAATATGACCACTTTCAATTTATATAATTCCTTGTCTTGAATAGCAGCATCTGAGGACTTTTGACGAATACTGGATTTGCCAATCTCTGTGTTCAAAGACAGGGGCAGGATGGAGAGAGAAATAGCAAAAATAAATAAAATAAAAATATATGAGCACAATGAAGTGCTTGATTAATAGTACGTGAATGCGCTCGGCATTTCCATACCCTATTCTGTATTATTCCTACACAAAATTTACGAAATGATATATTTTGTAACTTTTATACGAGTCAGCAAATTGCAAAAAAATCTCACTTGTGACAAGAAAGCATGTGGTAATTTAACTCGCTACCAATTGCACAGCTCGATTATGACATCCAAGATAAAGCGTGTAAAACTGAACCAGTGATTCATCTCCGTAAATATACACAACGCGAAGTGAGAACGACTTGATAAGGGAACTAAACCTAATCTTAACAACGTATATTCAAGCACTGTGTCTATGACGCACCCACTTGCACCGACTTATTACCGCCATAAAATTTCTCCGCTACCATCTCACACCTGTGAGACTGTTTACAGAGTGTTTAGCAAAATGTAATCTTGTTGAACTCTCAGCTGAACTTACAAAAACACGTTTGTGTGTTCATTTGGTCATCTGTATGCAATTCGAAACACATCCGGCGAAGTCACTAGGTGAAGGGTTCTAAGAAGTACTCAGAGACTCACTCTTCAAACGAAACAGTGCACTGAATTCACAAAAATAATGCACTCATAATTGTGATGGTTAATTCACATGAACACACAAACCTTGGTTGTCGTAGAAATTGGATGACAATTGCGCTCGACAACGAGGTTATCATATTCCTCCCCAACATATTTTGAGACGAAAGCGACTTCGAAAGATTCCTAATACCGCAATGGCAAAATACCTGTACCAATGTGTCACTCCTACGTCCTGTTCCAGTAGTACCAATAACAACTAGAAAAAAAAATCCTGAAGGAGACAACACAGATATGTCTTGCCGAAAACGCAGTCAACTAGAAAATAAAGAGAATGTCAATGATAAAAGTTCAGGACTGCCATTAAATATTGCGAACGTTACAACAAGCAATGACCACAGAATATTATTCTCGGATATAATTATTAAAAACTAAGAAAAGTGACTATCCACAACATCTAACATTGTTTTACTACCAGCCTTGCCAAAAGGATACAATTTGGAGTTTCAGACCGGGACTCCATCCCGGAACTTTAGTCTCTCGCAGCTAAATGCACTACCGACTCGGGTAATACATTGAGACACGCCCTCACAGCTTTAACTAGAAATCTACGCTATAAGTTCCCAACGAAATACCTTTACGAGGCGTTTAAAACGAAGAACTTGCTAGACAGAACGAAAGGACAAGTCACCAGACTCGGGCTCAACAGACTAAGTAACACTGGACTTACAAAGTCACTCTTGCAGTACGAACCTACAATGTTTAATTTTTCCAAAATTCAAACATACATTTCTTCCCTACATTATTCTCGAAGCAGTACGGAATTCATTCGAACAGAATCCTCTGAAAAACGAAGAAATCATTGAAACTGTTAACAGACCAAAAACACCAACAAAGATTTGGCACGATGTAGCAGCCTGGTGTAGAAAGAAAACATTAGTGACTGAGCAAAAGTACTACAGTAAATTCCTACAGGCGAAGACAATATTTCTGCATCTATTAGATTTACAACTTTTTGATCCTCTACAGAATTAGATGGAAATTTTCTACATCAACAAAACCACAATATAACATTATCAAGACCGCTGAGATAACACGAAGACATTTAAGTCGAACAACATGCAACCAATCCCAGCTGGGGTTTTCTCGACCGAGAGTTTTTTCCCCTCAGACGTAGGACAAATGCTGGGATTTGGAATGAAGGAAAGTTAATGAATGACATCTTCCTCTCAACTGTCCAACAAAATCCTACAAAATTAAATAAGCACCCAACTGTTGTAAATATAAATGGTGGCACAACTGCAGAAACTACAACTATTGACTGGAAAGAGCTACGCTCTCCTACAGCTCACCATCTCCTTCAGAGGTAGAATAAAAGATTTAAGAAACCTCCAACTCTCGAAAGTAGACACGAAAATTTGTATGAAATTTGAAAATTACTACAGAGGTAATGGCTGAACTACAACTGTGATGGCTGTTCATGTGTCGTGCCTGCCTGATCAGTCGGTAGAGTATCCGGCTGCGAAAAGCAAGATTTCCGGAATCGAGTCCCGATCCGGCATATAGTTTTAGTTTACCAAGAATCTCCTCTAATCGGCTCATGCTCTGCTTTAGAGTGAAAATTCATTGTGTAAGTCATGTCGTATAGAGGCCAAACAGAGAAGGTAGTTAGGAATTTTAGCGACTAGACTCGTATTTTGGGGGGGGGGGGGGGGGGGGGGAGTGGAGTTCATGGTCCAGTCCACCCATTTTGGGACAGGTTTGTGTGGTTTCTCGACAGCAGTCGAGGTGAGTGCAGGGATGGTTCCACGACTGGCTTCGTTCTGCGAAGTCTCTCCGGCGGTTCTAAAAGCAAGGATGGCACCGAATCTAAATAATATATTCACACAACACGCGAGAAGCTCAGCATTTCTGGCTGTATTTCTTACATTGGACGCTTCCACTACTTCGTCAAACCGACGCTACGGATCTAGATTGGCTCACCATCTGCGGCGACAGTTGTGGCTGCCGGACGCCGTCCATGGTGTGCGGTTGGCGGCTCCGAGCAGTGTGTGATGTGGTGCGCTACTCGCACCGCCGCCCTAGCCGGCGCGACGCGTCACGCCCCGTGGGCTTCACGTCACAGCTCACCTTGGGAGGGCGACCGTCGCACCACGACGCGTTGCACCGCCGTCATAGCAAACTACACCCTCTGTCCTGTTGCACACGGCAGCAACCGTTTTCCGCGCACTAATGCACGAGGCGTTGTAATGTGCTGCTGAATATTAGACCCGTAGATCGAGTACTAATGAGGGGCTACTGAATGTAATTAGGGTAAAAAGACATTTCTGACATAACTAAAACAAGGGATCTGTTGATACGGCACATGCGGAGGCACCAAGGAATTGTCACTTTGATAATGGACGGAACAGTGCAGGAAACAAATTGTAGAGGAAGACCAACGCTTGCAAACAGTAAGCAGGTTGAAATAACTATAAATTGCACAACGTGGAGTGCTGCATCAAAAAAGTCATCGGAGTGAAAAGAATAACAACAACAATATTAAGAACGAGACTAGTCTGAAGAAATAGTAGATTAGACTTTACTGTCGGCGAGGTCATTGGTAAATGCTCGATTAGCGAGGGAAAGTAGGCTTGTCTTTATCAAAACGACACTTCCCAGCATTTGCCTGCAGTGATTTAGGGAAACCACAGAGGTCATAAATATCGAAGGCCACCCTCCAACTGCACCAACTCGTTCCTTCAGGGTGAGATACGACGGTCCAAGGAGTCCTGCGCCTCGCGCAATCCTCAAAGGCAGCGGCGTAAAACTACGTTTTCCTATGTGCGGAAATTTATCGCAGCGCGCTATAGAATACGCTTGTGTCTATCGTTGCCGAATGCGGACCGCAGAACGGTGAGCGCCATAACTTAAAAAAATGAAAGTTTTACCATAATTTGACAACTGTACATGATAGAGTGATACGAGAACTTCTGACACTTTTTTTTTAAATTCAATGAAAATTCTGTGTTATGGAAATAAAGAAATACTTAAACTTTCCAGAAAAGTTGGTTTTCCGCGCTACTCAATATCTACCTCGCCCTATCTCCTAAACTGCCTGTCGTACAACAACATAGTTTTATAGTTGGCTTCAGTAGAACAAGTCGATAACGTGTCCAAACTTTCTGGTCAGCAGAGTCAGTGACAGTAATGTAATAAATTAATATGACACGTATGACGCGGGGTTCTTAGCAAACCAATGTTCAAAACGTAGTAAGGGACAAACTTTTTCCCTTTACACTTCTTTTGCGGCGTGAAAGCGAGAAAAAATTTCCGAAAGATTTGGATTTCCTTTTGCAATTTGTTGGAAGCCGGTAGGTGCTACGGTTTCCCCTAGATACGAGTAGTATTGAGTGGTTTGATGGCGCGACGCGAGTTCCACCACGCATCGAGGCACACTGCTATGCGCGGTACAGTGCTAGATCGAAAAACCTGTTCATCTGGTACGGGGACGTTAGGGAAGAAGCGGAAGGCTGTATACGATTGGGAAGAGTACTCAGGAAGTGCAAATCAGTCAAACAAATGTTCGTACATCGTGAAGAAAAACGAACATACAGCATTTTACTAAAAAGACAGTTGCTCGACGATACGGATAAATGCCAGTTCGCACTGCCTTATAATAAAGACTTACCAGAAATTAATGAACTGTCCAAGTAGAAAATTATATACTCTTGGTAGGTGTGCCCACATCTCGTGGTCGTGGGGTAGCGTTCTCGCTTCCCACGCCCGGGTTCGATTCCCGGCGGGGTCAGGGATTTTCTCTGTCTCGTGATGGCTGGGTGTTGTGTGTGTTGTGTGTTGTCCTTAGGTTAGTTAGGTTTAAGTAGTTCTAAGTTCTAGGGGACTGATGACCTCAGATGTTAAGTCCCATAGTGCTCAGAGCCATTTGAAACATTTTTTTTTTCTTTTTTTTTCTGGTAGGTGTCGACTGCTACGCAAAAGCCGAGGAGCAGCTCCACTGATTACTTCAATCGTCGTTAAGAGTAGTAATCACAATAACATCATACAAACCATAACTGTTGTTAACTCGGTACAAATATATTTACGAATGTATTACATTGGACATAACCAAAGACATTTCCTATTGCACGGTTGGTTTTCTTCCGATTTTTACGCACATTAACTCCTTTTGCATTCAGTTTTCCAGCTGAGTGTCAGCCACGTTCCACAAAATATGCTGTTCGCATACCAATTCGATAAGCTGCTCATCCTGTGAGGCAGAGATGCTGACAATCAATATTTCTCGTGAATGTTTCAATAATAAGATCGGAAGACTTAACTACTCTCCTCGTGCGATCAGTTAGACTTCTCCCTCCATTCAAGTAAAACGCAGCGACTTGCGGGACAGACTCCTCCCGAAGCACGCAAGCGTTTCCCGCAGGTAGAGCCGCAACGGCACCGCGTTTCCCGCACCCTAAGGAAACGGTCTGACATGTTTGTACGTTGACGGAGTGAGGAGTGTAATCTCGCACGCGTTTTACGCAGCACGTTGCGGAAAATTCCCGTAGGAAGGAAAACGCGGCTTAATTAGGGTATGGCAGCCGAGTCGTGTGCCCCGCGCGCCGTTGCTATGGGGGCGAATTCTTGCAGCAGACGAAAAAATGGAAAAAGAAAGAAAGTGGAAGAACCGTCGCTATGCAGGGCATTATAATCGAACACTAGCTCAACTGGAGAAATATTGGCGAACAAAGCCTCGGCCGGTATCGACAAGCCACACACTTATCCCAAAATGTTTGGATTGGGCTACAAACTCCATTCCCCCAAAAACATTCTTCCTCTTGTCGCGATCGTATCAGAAAAATTGTCTCCAAGGAAATCACCCTATAAAGGAGGCTCGCTTGTATTGTTCAAAGGCAACCTCGCGTAGTACAGTGGAGAACACTTGGGTTTGATCGTTGGATGAGGTGGGGTTGTCCAAATTTTTCTCCCCTTCTCCATTAACTGCTGCAGTAATCACTTTTAGCGATGACTTATGATATCATTTCGTTCCGTCAAACGGGTTTATGTAGCGGCACCCGTCTTCGCTTGCTACCGGTAAAGACATCATCGCGAATGTTGGCTTGACCACCGTACTGTTTTACCAGGCATAGTCTTTTTGGAGGTAGTATGCCGTTGGCTTCCTCCGACCTTTCTATTGACAGTTATACAAGGGTTCTATAGTTTAAAGTAGACAACAAACCATGGTGCAACTCGACATTTTTCACATAAATAAATCACCGCAGAAGTGAAAGAAGCGATAAGTGAGAGAAACAACCCCAGGATCGACTGGGGATAGAGCCCCAGACTTCTGGATTTTTAGTCTGACGCGTGCCCACAGAACCACACTCAGTCGCTTATAATGTTCTTTTACCTGGAGATATACGTTATAAAGAAACACAGTGTAGATCTGTGCGAGAATCAATCAAAATTTGGTTTCAACCATGGTCCAACATACATTAAACAGCAGCATGGGAGCATGTCACTGCAACCGCTGCAACATTTCTCTTGCCACCCAAAAATGTAAAAGAAACATGACAGGCGCGTTTAGCTAGACGAGATAATAAACTTTAACTAAGTTAGTGCTGTCATTACCGCATGAGCTACTTCTGGGAGACTGACAAATGTCTGTCTGCAAATTTACGACAAGAACACTCCAGCCTCATTTATCGATTTCGAGTAGCAGTATTTCCAAGCTGTGGCAAATGTTGCTACTCTCCCTTCTTGTCGTTCTCTTACCTAAATGGGCGACAGTTCTGTCTTTAACAACCTCCATGTTGACGGCAAGTTTTGATTTCCCCTCACGAAGGCTATGGTTCTCCCAGTCATTGTGCTTCACGAGTTGACGAGTCCGCATGCTACTGAAGTTTGCAGTTGTCTGCCAAACCGTAGCACCTGAGTCGTAAATGTCACCAGCGTCCGTATACACCTATAACTGAAGACCTAATTGGATGCATCTTCGGTTGCAGTATTTGTTCCAGGTGGTAACCTGACCTTCTGAACGTAACATATAAAACAGTACTACAGGTAGAGCAGAGGAGGACTGGGGTTTAGCGACCGTCGACAAGGGTAAGAGAGACTGTGAGTGACACGTCAGATCCCTCTTCAAAGGAACCATTCCGGATATCGCTTTAAAAGGTTTGTAGACAAGCAGGGAAAACCTACACCAGGATGGACGGAAGGGTATTTGAACACAGCTCCTCCTCAGTTCGTGTCCATTGTCTCAAACAGGCAATGATCTCAAAGTGGAAGTGTTAACCATCAGTTTCGCGGCGAACGCCTTACTTATATACGACAGAGCGTTTTTATTGCTTGATAGAAAAACTTGCAGTCGAGATGGTTCCCAATGATGGTTCTCACGCTTGCAACCAAATATTTTCTATGTTGGTATGTTTACAGAACAATGTCTGAAAAATGCTCCTCTCACATTAATAGCTGCCGCGCGATCTGAGGGGCCGTAGCACGGTTCGTGCGGCTGCCCCCCGCCGGAGGTTCAAGTCCTCCCTCGGGAATGTGTGTGTGTGTGTGTGTGTGTGTGTGTGTGTGTGTGTGTGTGTGTGTGTTTTGTCCTTAGTGTAAGTTAGTTAAATCAGATTAAATAGTGTGTAAGCCGAGCGACCAATGACCTTAGCAGTTTGGTCCCATAGGAACTTAGCCCAAATTTCCAAAAAAAAATAATAACTAATAAACCCGCGCTTACCTCGGACAAAAAGCACGCAGTTAAATCAGCCCATTTAACTTTTGTATCTTACTGGTTTGTATCTCTCAGTCAAGCGGAAGCCCTTAACAACCCGAAACCACGTTGCTTGTCATGCACCAAAAACTACACGAGGCGTGAGCACATCATAAACCCTACATGAAAACATGAGCCCCACCCCCAATTTTTAAACAAATATGCGGAATATATGTTTCTTGTGTGAAATTTGGGTTTCTCCCGACATGTAAAAACTTTCAAAAATTATGGCAATTGTGGCTTGAAAACAGCATGATGTGTACCTTTCGAAATATCGGCTGCATTCCAGTAAGTTATTTGAACATGCTTCTCGCACCTATTTTTCTATGGCGGATTTGAGCAGAGGTAGTTCTCATAAAACTTTGACACAGGTCTAAAACGTGGAAAAGAACTGGGCGAAGCTATCAGTATGAAGTGAGCACCTGTTTATCGGTGTGCCTGTGGCTTTCACTGTGCACTACCGGAATCGATAGCATGCGCCACAAACATTTACGGTTAATGACCTCTCCACAAAAGACGATGTTCCATCAGTTAAAAGATACTGGCTTCTGTTAGGTTATTTTCAAATAAATCAACGACGTACTCCAAAAAGAATATTACGAAGGCGCAGGTACAAACGCATATCTTAAAATTATGAAAAAATTATTTTTCTGGGATAGTAATCTGTTATGTTTGAGTCATTGTATTCTATGGCAGTGAATCATGAACTATGAGAAAATAGCGAAGGAAAGAACCTAACCGTTTGACATGTAATGTTAGAGATGGATGTCGAAAATTAAATGGACCGATGAGATAAGCAGTAAGGAGGTTCTCCGCAGAAGACGCGAAGAAAGGGACACGCGGAAAACATTGACAATAAGAAGGGACAGAATGACACGGTAACCTGAAAGCCTTCTCTTTTCACACAGTATTACATTTATTCCTACAAGGAATTTCAACAGATTATCAGAACAAAACTAATGTTGCGCTACAAAGAATTAAGAGATTCAATGTGATACGCTGTGGCGGGATGCTGAACGACTATAGCCGGAAAGATGCGGTGGGCCCAGGAATTTAAATCGTGGAATGCAAAAGACCAGAACTGTATATCTCACTGTGACTATGGACTTAGGGGACAGAAGTCAAGTTACCGATTACAGGAACTTAACAAAATATAGGAAGCTATGGAAAATTACTAAACGCCGCTTTATTCTGAATATGACAGAAGGATAACAAATACCTTACTACTACTGTAAACTGTCTTCTAACAACTTCATTTCATGTCCGTGTGTGGCAAATCGATGGCCGATATATACGGAGTCAGGAGAAGAAAATGCCTATTTCATTAGGTAACAATTAAGAAGAAATTCATCTACGAGCAGAAAACACAAACATCTACAATACGTAAAAACAACGGGTGAAGAAAGACCATGAATATGCAGAATGTGTAGTTTTCCCCCGAACAGTAAGTCAACTAGAGATATAACCCAAGAGTGTTACACTAAAATTGAGGTCAACAATGGTTGAAAATTGTCATCCCACTACGTCTTAGCGTTCAGGCTTGTAAGTAAAGTCACTTTCATTTGCACCAATGAACATCGTGTAATTACTTTCCTAATACGAAACTTCCTGTCGTATTAAAAATCTGAGTCGCACCGGGACTTGAACCTGAGACACTTTCCTTTAACGGGCAAGTGCTCTACCGACTGAGCTATCAAAGCACAAATCACGGCCCGACCTCAAAGATTTAATTTCGACGGTGCCTCATTTCCTACCTTCCAAATTTCACGAAAGTTCTCCTGCATAACTTGCGGGACTAGCTCTCCTGATGGATCAGTCTATCATAAATGGGTACCACGATTATACAGAAGTTTTGTTAGTATAGGATCTAAATAACGCCAGGGAATATTTACGTCCATATTTTTAAGGGAAGCAGTGATTGAGAAGAGAGGACAGGATTGTAGGCTATTCCCGATGTTATTCAACCCGTACATTGAGGAAGGAGCAAAAGAAACCAAGGGGGAACTAAGAAGGGGAATTAAAGTTCGGGAAAAGTAATAACTTTCAGGTTAGGCGATGACATCGTAGTTATGCCAGAGACGGGAAGGTAAGTGGACGTACAGAACGTAATTGACAGTGCCTTGAAAATTCTTTATCATCAACAACAAAAAAGGGTGATAAAATGTAATAGAATTAAATCAGACGGAGCTGAGGTAATTAGATTAGGAAATGGGACACCAAAAGTAGTAAATATGTTTTGTTGTTTGGGCAACAAAATAATCAATGATGAAGTACAGTGATACAAAATGCAGAAGAGCAATAGCAAGAAAGGTGATAACAAATAATCTGAAGAAGAGATTTTCGTTTACATCGAGTATGAATTTAAGTGTTAGCAAGTCTCTTCCGGAAAGTATTTGTTTGGAGTGTAGCCTTGTGCGAAAGCAAAACTTGGATGAGAAATAATTCACATAGTACAGAAACGAAGGTTTTGAAATATCGTGCTACAGAATAATGCTGAAGATTGAGCGGGTAAATCGAGTAACTAATGAGAAGTAAATGAATCGAATTTGGAAGAAAATAACTTACGGCACAAGCTGATTAAAAGAAGGGACTGGTTGATAGGATACGTCCTGAGGTATCAAGGAAACACCAGTTTGGTAACAGAGGCAAATGTGGGCTGTACAAATTGTGGAGGGAGACCAAGGGTGAATAGAGTAAGCAGGTTCTAACGCATGAAGGTTGTAGCAGTTACCCACAAGTAATAAGGCTCGAACAGGGCAGAGTAACAAATCAAATGGCTCCAAGCCTATGGGACTTAACATAGGTCATCAGTCCCCTAGACTTAGAACTACTTGAACCTAACTAACCTAAGGACATCACACACATCCATGCCCGCGGCAGGATTCGAACCTGCGGCGTAGCAGCAGCGCGGTTCCGGACTGAAGCGCCTAGTACCGCTCGGCCAGGGCGGCCGGCACACAGTAACAAAGTAACGTGTAGAACACGAGTATTCGAACTGAAGACTACAACAACGGCATTTATAATTATACGCACTTCAGAGCAGCTCACAATAATACGTCGGACTTCCACGTGAGACTAGCGATGAAACTGGTGGGCGGTCTATTGTTCCTGGAGGCATCTCTTTTTCGGTTTTAGCCTGGTGCGTCACGAGGCGAAAAATGCACAGTGGAGGACGACTCCCGCCCGTGAATCACGTCGTCGGGGATAGCAAAGCGGCTGGAATTCTGCTGACGAAGAGACTGCCCGAGGAGCGGGCGGCACGGGAGTGGCGGACGCGGAAGGCAGCTGTCAGCTGCTGGGACCCGGTCCTTACACGGCCAGTGCGCCGGGTTCAACAGTCCCACCATGCGGGTCCCAGAGGCAGGTGCAAAATTTGCATGTCCATGGTGGCTGAGAGGGAAAGAAAGTAGTTGCAGAAACTGCCACACAAGAGCCTGAAGAGTCGCGTGTTGGGAGGAGTATATACTCGATTTGTATGCTGTATTACTTTATGGAAAACATGGCACATTGTCAATAGTGATGTGTGATAATCTGAATACCTTCTTTTATTTCGGAAAATCTAACAACAAAATCTACCTAATGTATTCCTCAGTAGATTTTTTTACGATGGCAATGCACATTTTGAAGATGCAGGTGAATGAGACGGGCGAAATAGCCTCAGACATCAAAAATAATATTATAATCCCAATTACAAAGAAAGCAGGCGCTGACAGGTATGAAAATTACCAAGCTATCAGTTTGATAAGTCACGGCTGCAAAATACTAAAACGAATGATTTGCAGAAGAATGGAGAAACTGGCAGAGATCGACCTGGGGGAGGATCAGCTTGGATTCCGGAGAAATGTAGGAACACCCGACGTATACTGACCTTACGCCTTCTCGTAGGAGATATGTTAAGGATAGAAGAACCTATGTTTATAGCATTTGTAGACTTAGAGAAAGCTTTTCACAATTTTGATTGGAATACTCTCTCAAATTCCAAAGGTGGCAGGTGTAAAATACAGGCAGCGAAAGGCTATTTACAATTTGTACAGAAACAGATGGCAGTTATAAGAATCGAGGGGCACGAAAGGGATGCAGTGATTGTAAAGGGAGAGACAAAGGGTTGTAGCATATCTCCGATGTTAGTCAATCTGTATATTGAGCAAGCGGTAACGGAAACAAATGAAAAATTTGGAGTATGGATTCAAGTCCAGGGTGAAGAAATAAAAACTTTGAAGTTTGCCGATGACATTGTAATTCTGTCAGAGACAGAAAAGGACTTGGAAGAGCAACTGAACGATATGGACAGTATCTTGAAAGACGGATATAAGAGGAACATCAATAAAAGCAAAACGAGGATAACGGCGATGCTGAGATAAACGAGGCACTTAAAGTAGATGATTACTTTTGCTATTTGGGAAGCAAAATAACTGATGATGAGTAGGCAGGATGTAAAATGTATAATGGCACGGGCAAGAAAAGCATTTCTGAAGAAAAGAAATTTGGTAACCTCGAATATAGATGTAAGTGTCAGGAAGTCCTTTCTGAAAGTATTTGTGGTGTGGGATGTAGTTTTTATGGAAAGGAAATATGGACGATACACACTGTAGACAAGAAGAGAGTAGAAGCTTTTGAAATGTGGTGCTACAGAAGAATGCTCAAGACTAGATGGGTAGATCATGGAACTGAGGAGGAGGTACTGAACAGAACCGAAGATAGAGAAATTTGTGGTACAACCTGACTAGAAGAAGGGTTAGGTCACATTCTGAGGCATCAGGGGAGGGAAGCTTGGTGAGATTAAAATCGTAGAGGGAGACCAAGAGATTAATACAGTATGCAGATTCAGACGAATGTAGGTCAGAGAAGCACGGAAAGCTACATCAAACCAGTCGTTGGACTGAAGACCACAACAACAACAGCTTCAGTTATATGTAAAGACCTTCATTGTGATATTAACAAGTTATAAACGCACAATTTGTGGGAGGTATAGTACTTCCCTTATTGCAATTTGCGAAACTGTAACGGCATAGATATAAACCTAGCAGAGAGGTATCAATTTATAACTGTGTGTCTACGCCCGCAGAACGCAGCGCCTGGCCTTGTGCTTAATGTTTATGATATCGTATCTTCTTAACTATGTGTAGTACTATGACGTAATTTTGTAGCTACATTCAGCGCCATGTGCAAATATTGTCTGCAAAATATGTTGCAAATTGAGTTAGTAGCAACGAAGTAATAAATTTAAAAGCCATGCACGATGCTGCAATTTTTAACTCATCTTACCGTTTATGAAAAATGGTTCAAATGGCTCTGAGCACTATGGGACTCAACTGCTGTGGTCATTAGTCCCCTAGAACTTAGAACTACTTAAACCTAACTAACCTAAGGACATCACACACATCCATGCCCGAGGCAGGATTCGAACCTGCGACCGTAGCAGTCGCACGGTTCCGGACTGCGCGCCTAGAACCGCGAGACCACCGCGGCCGGCACCGTTTATGAACCTTGTGTCATACAATGATGTGAGACTGTAAGTATATTCAGCGGCAAATGTGGATACTGTCTGCGAAACTTATTGCGAATAGAGTTGCTAGCGAAGAAGTAATAAATTTAAACGCCATGCAAAATGAGGCAGTTTTTCACGCATCTCACTGTTTACGACTTCCTATCTCATGAACTAAGGGTCAGTCGTACTGTGATACAATTTTGCAATTACATTCAGCAGTACATGTGCGTACTGTCTGTAAAATGTGTCGCGAAAGAGTGATTAGTAAAGAAGTAATAATTTTATAATGCCATGCCTCATGTTGCACTTCTGCTGCGTGAATAGTGGAAAAGTAATAAGCGATAAACATCGTTCCTTTCATCATTTTGTAGGGGTTGTCACAGGGGGAAAAAATTCGCAAAGATTTGAAATTGTGTGTAAAGCTTGTTGCAAGTCGTTAAGTGCTCTCATTCTCAAACATTGGATGAATAAATCTGGGAATTCATGCGCCGCATACTGCGCTTCTTTTTCACCCTCACCCCTTTGATTAATAGATGGTTCTTATCCCCACAGAGACTGTTGTCTCAACAGTGAGCTATATGTGTACCAAGTCTGGTTGAGTCCGCAGCTCGTGATCTAGGGGGTAGCGTTGCTGCCTCTGGATGACGGGATTCCGGGTTTGATTCCTGGCGGGGATGGGGATTTACTCTGCCCGGGGACTGGGTGTTTGTGTTGTCCTCACAATCATTATCTTCATTTGTGAGAGTGACTAGGCTAGATTGCGAAAAGAAAATGGACTGTGTAAAAATTGGGACTTCGTACGGGCGCGGGCGCTGACAACCGTGCAGTTGTGCGCCCCACAAACCAACCATCATCATAAAGTCTGGTTGAAATCGGTCAGTGGCTGAGGAGGAGATGTCGAACGAACGAACGAACGAACGAACACACACACGCACACACACACGCACACGCGCACACTTTATAGTAAGTATGGATTACAGAATAACAAACGTATTTTTTAAATACTTGTGAATTTTATAAAAATACTTGTGTATTTTTTCAAATTGTCTATACAAACTAAATCAATTAAGTTTGCAAGTGTAAAAAGTTTGAACAACCCCCCACGTATATTCTTCCGTAATCCTGTATATATTTCACCACAATTTCGCAAACTGCAAGTAAATACTTGTTACAATTTCCACACATACGCATTTCTAACGTGCTGATATCGCAATGAACACCCTTATATGAAATATAAACACTGATGATAAAGTTGTTAGTTTTATATAAAATGCTACTGAGACAGACATTAGACGGCTTTTATTGTTACGTTTTTCATTTCTTTCACTATCTCCGTTTTTTCCAAGAAGTCACTACGGCTACCATGAAATGCTTTTATTTGCTGAAAACAGAATCACAAATTCATTTCACATTGCACTTACGGGTTTCGACCAGCCAGTGTTCATCAGACTAAAATCACGTGCTACCACTGACGACCTAAGTTTCCCGCTACTTTGTCAATTTAAATATAGTTATGTCCATACGTAATTTTAGTAGATACTCTAGTTGACAACGCAAGTGAAACGTCTTTTCACCGAATGAAGCATGTGATTTTAATCAGATGATGACCACAGGTTGGTCGAAACCGGCAGCTGCAGTGTGAAATGCTTTTGCAACTGTGTCGTCAGAAAGTAAAAGGAGAAAGTAATCATACTTCTATTTTCCTCTGATCCCTGAACATCTGTGGTGAAGTTTCAAATCTCTAGCTTTTTTTTTCTAAAAATTAAGTCAGAAATAAAAAAGACCGCATGTTTAATAATTATCTGCAGTAATGCCGAGGAAAGAAAAAAGGTAAAAATAAATAAAAAACACTTAAACATACCTATGTACTACGTGCGTAGCCAGTCTTAAGTTTGAATAAACTGTGAAGCGATATTCTTTTTACTAAAACGATTGGAAAATCCACCGCAAGCACATATGCGATCGGAAAAACCGAGTGAACGTCACAGGTCACAAAGTCCAAGACACCGTAAGACCCGTCAACCCTCCCCTGCACCTGGGATCTAATGGGCTGGTTTTCCCCCTAATCCAGTAGACTGGAGTCATTTTTGGGGAAGGATCAGAAGGAATGCTGAATATTGCGGTGTGAATCTACTAGGTTGGTTCCAAGTTTACAAATATTTCCCGTGACACTGCCTATTCTCTTAGGAACAATATTGAGAAATAAATTATATGAGAACCGTATACGGGCTGAAGTGAGCAAAAATATGAAGGTAGATTAGGGTTTAACGTCTGTCGACAAAGATCATTAGTGACTGAGCAGAAGCTCGGATTAGGGAACCACAGGGACGGAACCCTTATATATATAAAAATACCCCGCCTTTTCCCTGAAGCGGTTTATGGAAATCGTGAAAAACGTAAAACTTGATGACCGGACGAGGATTTGCACCGCTTTCATTCCAGACCTTTATCGTTGCGCCAGCTCGCTCGGTAGTCTGAATAAAGCGATTGGCCAACGAGAACATCTGCTTCTGAGTCGAAAACAAAGTACTGCAGATCAAGGGTGATCAGCTGAAAGGTCCTAATGGTTACACAGTATCGGGATTTGCCTACGATACCTGGGGGTCGGTTGGTACTAATCCGTGGATTACGAAGGGAGTCGAGGCGCACAGCTGCGTGATCGTGCTGCGGTTGCTACGGTGGGTACTTCGTGATCCACAATGATTTTTTCTTCGATTATTTTAAGCAAATGAACTGCATGATTTGCGCAGTTTTTATATTTTGTCTTTCTAGAGACCTCTGCGGAAGTTGCATTAACTAGTTGGAAGAGGTGCGCTGAGTCCCAGTTGTATGCAGTTTCCAATACAGTGGTCGGACCTTGGGGTATGCTTGTGCGCAGTTAATTTGGTACAGCGCATTTCCCATTGCTATTGGAGTAGTGACCAATTCCACCCTGTCTGGAGTATCAAAGCATGACTGGCTACACTTAGACTTACGCGTATCTAGCACGGCTGGGAACTGATCAGCGACCGCCGGTAGATGTTACTCTGCGTATCAGTGGCTTGTGTCACAGGAACAGTAGGCCTACTGGGAGACGACAGCAACATCAGTTACATACGCAATACTTCCCGTGTGGTATTTTAAAGGATATACCTGTGACAGTTTCAAAATACATACATCCTTGCCACTTCTCGCATCTTCGCCTCCAAATATATCTACTTTTTTATCATAACAAAGTTTATAGACTACAGTAAAACTGTATTGTGAAACAGCATCGAAGCATCTAACCTACTACATAAAATGCGTCGCATAAATTTATCTAGAGCACTGCAAATCGCTAGGAGCGCGGTGACGAGTGAGACTGCGAAACAAAACCATCACGGAGGACGGTGATAGAAGCTTTTTAATATTTGCAGTCACTGCTCGGTAGCAACTTCTCAGGACTGATTCAAACGTAAACGTACCTTCATAGCGGAGTCCTCACGAGTGTAGACATACTTCGCCACAAATCAATTGGCTCCGAGCACTATAGCACTTAACTGCTGAGGTCATCAGTCCCCTAGACCTTAGAACTACTTAAACCTAAGAACATCACACACATCCACGCCCGAGGCAGGATTCGCGCGGTTCCGGACGGTAGCGCCTAGAACCGCTCGGCCGCCACGCAAGCAATCTCTTTCGCAAACAAAATAGTTTTCCAGTACCATATAAATAAACCAAAACTGCAGTTTATTCTGTTTACATCAAACACTATGCAAATCGATCCACTTCGTATCTCCACATGCTATTGATCCCAGGCATTTCAATGATTTGGCTGGCTGCAGCTGCGACTCAAACTCTACAATCAAAAGATACTGGAGTGTTATCTTTTGTCAATTGCGTAAGTTCACATTTTACTACATAAAGCGCCGTTGTTTAGACAGCAAATGTGGTCATACCGTAAAATTCATTATGAAAATTGAGCGCTTTATGGATATAATTCCTGGATTCAACGCAATGCGTTGCATGGGTCTAGAGTGGAATGGCGGGCGGGCGGGCGGGCGGGCTTTCAGAATCGCACATACCACGCGAGCCAGGACCATAACAAAGTCCCTGACAAAAATAAATTTTACGTGATCACAAAATCATAACCTTAAAATTTTCTTTTACAATATGGTAGACCTACAGACCATTTACTGTGAGAGTCCACAATTTCACATATATACAACACAGAACAAGAAAAAGTAGAAAGAAATGTAGCCCTCATAGCTCTTTCGAGTACCTGGCGTACATTCACGGCAGCTCTGCATGAACTGCGGGGTAAGACAGTTGCGGAACCTAACGTGCTGCACCGTCCGAGGACAAGGACTAAAAACAGAACAGTCCGTATATTTCTGCTACCGTGTACTTTAATTATCTAGAGAACACTGAAGCCTCACATTTCATCTCTACACTGTCAGCGCATCGGAAATAAAAATGATATTTAAATAAGGAAGGATGTGCAACCAACAAACAGTTCACGGTAAATGGAACACGCAGACACAAAACAAATACGGCTATTACCTCACTTTTCAATGAAGAAGCACGCAAAGTGTTACCTTGCGGGAAGACGTAGAAGATACTAGTAAAAGAATCATCAACCGAGAGTCTGATACATATGCGATGCAGCGGCACATATAGGTTGAACAACAATCTATTTCGATTCTGGCGTAAAGAAATTATAAATACCTTATCAGGGAACCGGTGAAGCATCTGCTACCTGCAGAGGACTCAGCATAGTTTACAATTCTGCCTTGCCCATACAGAACACGAAGTATAGGTTTAAACATCGATCGTTATTGTGAAATCATCCAATTCCTCATTCAGGCCACAGGCGCTTCGAAGTAGAACATTACGCTGCCCATGGGGATAGAAAGTGAAAGATGTTAAAAGGAAGAGGCTCCCTCACATGCTCTGCGGTTAACAGCTGCATGACCCGGTCAGCCCACATTAACTCGTTTCTACTAACGCTATCTGCAAATTGGCACGAATTGCCTTCTCGCAAGCAATTTTCTGCCCGCGCGTTTCACTGGAACTCGCTTGTGCAGCTGCCAAATGTAATATCGAAAGCACGCCTATTTCGTTAGACAGTGTTCATTGTCTTCCTGCAAAACAAGGAACAGAAAATGGCAGTGTGTTGGAATAAAAAGTGATACTATCAACAGAAGTTCGCTACACAAAACATGTATAGCTTCTCCCAACATTTCCCAAATTATTTCATAATGTTTACGTAATGGTGCAACCAAATATATAAAATGTGCATCTAAATAGAACAGAAACCTTGGAAAAGAGAATATTAAAGTTGGAAGGACGAAACTGAAGGCCTACTAACAGCGCTGTCTTTTTAACCAAGTCGAGAGATACCTACCTATGGTCGGTACAGAGAGCATCGCTATGTGTGTGTAAATTACATATATGTTAACAGGATTCGTATGCTCTCGTGCCGTGCAGTCTCTCACAAGTGTGAAGCGAAGCGAGTGTCGCTATTTCTGCGTGTAAATTGCACATATTAACAGGATTCGTACACTATCATGTCGTGCAGTTTTTCGAAAGTGTATCATTGTCACGCAAAGCCACATTTCACATAGTAGTTATTATACACTGGGGAAATCTGCACCAGAGGTGAACAGCTCTGAAGGGACAGAGAGACTGATTTTAACCGCGGCATTCACCTCACAGGTGAGGGAGAATGCCGTTATAATAATATATCCCTTCAATCCAAAACCAAATCAAAAAAGTACAACAAAAAGATCGCATAAGACGAAATATTTAAAATCTCCTTTCACGCCATCAATGAGTAAATCGAACCAAAACAACAACTAAAGCAAGGACTGGAAAGAGTGTAAGCTCTGTCACCAATCAACTCTCCCCCATCCATGAGTGGAAATAAGCAGGCCGTTATCCTAATGAGATCATGCAACTCCCACCTCCAATTTTCCACATTCAACGTTCAGGTCAGATACTACCGCCAGCCACGATCCCTCTTCCCAAAAGGTAGCACAGTCAGTGAGCATGAAGCGATGATTTTCCTTGGAACGAAGAAAACTTTAAAATCGACAGGAGGACGTGACTCGTTTGCTGAAATTACAATCAATGTTGAAGTTGTTTTTGTGAGTCGAAGAGTCCATTGCTCCCATACACATCGGTACACAATGAGGAACTACAGCCAGAGCCGTAGTTACTTTTGCAACTAGAGAAATGACATGACGCAGCAGTCTGTATGAAGCCAGCGCCCGTATGTGAGACCGCCGGTCGTTGTCCCAGTTTCTTACCGCAGTCTTTGTTACTATCGATCGCTGTTCTGCGTAATAGCGGCTCAGACTCGACAGTCGGCACGAATTGCAGCGACACGCGAAACATCTACTGATCCGCATAAGAGTACTTCAACCGAAATGCTAGTCGTGAAAAGGGAATTCCTCAACAGTATCCAAGCCCGTGATACATTAAGCACTTGGCAATGTGTGTTTTGTTTTAATTTTTTTACTAAAAAGGGTGACAATGAAGTAACAGTCATAAACAGGAAGTACATATATTGACTATTTGCCCATATGACCACCAAGCAGGCAGAGAGACTTCTCGTGACTGTGTACCAGCTATCCTCCTCTGCAGAAAGACGGCTCCTCGAAGAATCCACCAGAAAGGCGTTGTGTATCACGGGAATTCACTTTCTTCAAGTTCCCAGTATCCACGTTTGATTACAATCAAGAAATTACCACGAGACTACAGTTACGGCAGTTCAGATGCATGTAGAGCAGTAAGGGGTCGCTCACCATTAGCGAATTACACAGCCAGGAGCGAAAATGTAGCCTATATAGTCTCTGTCTGATAACGTACAGACGCATTCGGAGCACAAAGTCGTTGCCAGGTACAAAAATAAACGTGGCTACGTAGTGAAGACTTTCCAAAGATACTCAGGCTAAGTGGTGTGAACGACGATGGGCGACCGATTGCTGCTGCATCAACTGAATGACTACTCCAACTATTCACAGCTGAAGTGACGGATCACTTTATCTACCATCTGGTTTACCACTAAGCGAATTTCAGCTTTTCGGAGGTGAAGTAGTTGGACGGAAAACACGACTTCCCAAACAATAAAATTGCAGAGGGCACCGTGAGGGCATGGTTCGCCAGAAAGGAGCACTATGTTACGAAGATATGAAAACCTAGGTCAGCGTTAAGGTAAATGCGTCAACCACCCTGGTGATATTGTTGAAGTCAATACATTCATGAACCCTTTCTGGTATTCACTTTTTCTTTTTTAATTTCCCGTCCTATCGGGAGGCATAATGTTTAGTCCCCATTAATTCTAAAGAATATCCTCCTAGCATGGAGGACAAACTTGCAAAGCTGATTACTGAGGTAAGTTTTAGATACAGTGTACATCTTTATTTGCAAGGCAATGTGAAAAACAAGGGCGTCTGTGAGAAGTTACACTGGCTCTGAAGCAGAATATTGGAGATACCGTCATCAGTAAGGACGGGGGGAAAGTAACAAAGGTTCCTACGGTGCTAAATAAAAACGTCTGAAATTTAGCAAGATGACTTTTGAAAGTGATATTAACAGCAACAGAGTTGTTATCGCTCTAGTCTCCAGGAATATATTCATGAAATTAATAATGAAGAAATTAGATCTCTCGTCGACACAGAGTGCGCTGAAGTTCGTGGAATAAAAAAATCTACAATACTTTAACGTGTGCAGCAGTCCCAAAAGCGGAACTTGTGGCTTCCAGTAAATAAACTGAGAGTTTGTTCGTATCCCCGAGCACGACGTTTCATCTCTCGATGTCAAACATTGTGACTTTTACATGAGTGAACCAGTACCAGCATTTTAAGCTATGGGTAATGGTAAACGGAACTTATTAAAAACAAAAACACACAGAATTAATGTTCCACACTACTACTTATTTGGATTTTGTTGTGAACTGGATTTTGACTTTCTAGACCATCGTCAGACAACTTAGACTGAACAGACAATTCAGACATCCCCCGCGAGCTTCTAGCTGTACAGAGACTGTTATCACCAGAGATATGTAACGTTTAATGATTTTGCATCCACACAGAAAACAAGAAATCGGAATGTTTGTATTTGGCATGAGAACAAAGCAAGAAATAATATGAACATACGTGTATATTGAATATGTCTACTTTCCTCAAAGCATCAATGAAATATTCCACTAATACACGCTACAGATAACAGAATTCTGTAATTAACTTCAACTACGAAAACACGAGCTAATGGTAACCACGGACGGAAAGTCCTTTGACGTAGCCCTGACAGCAAAGTGTGCATTCTTACTCATAGTGCAGCTTCCTAAGTTCGGAAGTCACGATATTAGTTTTTCCAGATGCCGATTCCTCAACTCGCAGATAAACCTCACCTGCTAATCGATAAGGCAGTTCTGACTGACGACCTGTGAATTTTCTAATAGTCAGCAGGAGGACCATGGTCAAGTTTGGCTTTACTTGAAACTGAGCAAGGATAATCGCGCTTTTAGGTATCATACTGAGCTGTGTAGACCGTAAGTCTATTTGTACGAGAAGTAAAAACCACGTTAATAAATCGAACGATAAGCAGAACGAAGACAGACGAGTTGGCAAAGCCAAAGCGACTTCATCCAGCTACCGAGACGCTCTGTTAGCAATCGCTAAACAGTTCAATTAGCTTCCTTGTTGCACCACGAGGATGGGCGACTGTCGACACACTCTGTTCAGGACGTAATTCAAAGTCACTGTAGCAAATTTACCGAAGAAACCGGAATTTTTATGTATAGAGTTCTTGACAGCAGTACATGGGCAACATTTGATAAACACGGAAAGCAACTTCTGGGGTATTTCCCAGGAGACGACTTCCGCTGCTGCAATATCCTCCTCCTACGATAGCTTAGCCGTCTGTTTCGGTCGATGCCTGTCATATGCATTGGTAGATCCTTAACATCATGCGCTAGACAGTGTCTCGTATTGTTCTGCTACTGAACGCTAACAAGAATGATACATTCCTTCACATATTGGTACCACGTTGCATCTGCGACAGTTCGAGAACCGGATCACTCTTATCAGGTACTAAGACGTAACCAGTTGGCAACACAATTAAAAATCAAGGAAACAATCTGTTCACAGCTCTGGAACATTTCTAACATCACTACCTTATGCGTAAACACAAGTAAAGCACCCAAAAAACCGCCTCTCTCAATCATAGATGGATCAACGATTTTAATGCCGAATCCTCAGCACCAGGTAACAAGCTAGTTGTTAGTTCAAAATAATTTCTCCATGGATACAATAAAAATAAATAAAAATCTGCAACTAACCAGCGTGCACATTTGCTGCATGTAATGCCAAATTAAAAGAAGCACCAAGCTACTAAAGGTAGAATCTAGTATTGCCGCTATCCACGAACGTCCTACGATCAGCGTGCTCGGCGGCTAGCACAGAATTACCTTGAGGGCTTCCATCCTCGGGGTGCGGCCTACGTCGAGGGGTGCCCCGGGGCGACCCTTGGAGCGGCGCGCGGCGGCCAGGACGCGGGCCGCGACGCCGCGGTCGGCGTGCGGCAGCGAGAGCGTACTCACCATCTTGAGCGTGTCCTGCGCGCGCAGCAGGTAGAACATGGACTGCAGGTGCTGTTGGATGTCGGAGCTCACGCGCCGGCTGCTAGTGCGCACGCGGTCCGTCGGTGGCAGCACCAGCGCCGCGCCCTTTCCCGCGAAGTAGCACTCGCTCAGGCTGCAACATGCAATTGTGCGAAACCATCAGCGCCCCGATTCTCGATGCTTCTCGTATATTAGGGTGTCTATTAGCCCCGTTTCCCCCGGGACAGTCTTGTTGTTTCCCAAACTCTTCCGCAATCTCCGAAGTTTTTATGCGGCACTCGAGTGTCCCGGTTTTGTGATTCCGCTTGGCTAACGCATTTTAAGCTACCAGATGTTGATTTGCAATTGCGCTAATACATACGTGAGAATGGGCCTCTTGTATACCTCTACAAACTTGGTTTATTTACTGGTAATGTTGTAGTTGGTAGTACCGATTCACGTTTAGTTTCATCACGCCAAAACGAAAGCGTGATTTTAAGAGCAATATAAAAAGTAACTTTACTTTTACCACTAGCAGCGGAGAAACTGTAGTGTTGTTGCGAAAATCAATGTTTTCGGACGTGGTGGGAGGTTTCACATTGGGGATCACGTTAATACGATGAAGCATCACATCAATGGTCAAATGAAAATGCACTTCTTGATAAAATACGTGTAAGTCAAAAGCACAGTGGCAGTGGAGCAGAATAGTTATTGTTAAGTCATTTGATATCATGTGTCTGCATGACGCGTACGAAAACTTTTTCTTTATTAAATTTTGTACGTACAGCTTTTGCGCCCCCCCCCCCCCCCCCCCCTTGCTTCGTTGTCCCTGTTCTTTTATAAACTTTTTTTTTAATAAAAACGAACTGGACACCCTATCGTATACACAAAATGTAGTACCGAACAAGTACAACAGTGGTGTTGGTATTATTATTATTATTATTATTAGTCTTAGTAGTAGTAGTAGTAGTAGTAGTAGCAGCAGCAGCAGCAGCAGCAGCCTAAGGCGTGGCTCTCCGAGCAAATGAAACGATATTTATTTCACTCTCATACGCGTTTCGCTTCTTTTATTCCCGAAGCACCCACAGTGGCCTTTCTGCATGTTTTGCTTATCAAATATACATAATAAACATGCGATGAAGTAGTTCTGAACATGTTCCCATATTACATTAGTACTAGGATCCTATTGCTGTCAGATGTATATATAATATTTATTCTCGATCTGTTTCGGTTAATTAAACCGTCAACTAGAAGAAAAATTATATAAGTTGCCTTAAAAATGCACTTTTCTAATAGAAGGCATTTTCGTACACCACATGTGACAATGACAAGACGTGGGATTCTATGAAATACGCATTTTTGTAGTAACGTTACAATTTTTCTTCCGGTGCATTAGTGGTTTAATTAACCGAAACATGTCAAAAATAAATATTATATACACAGCTGATGGCAAACAAAAAGGTATTGCTTCACACGTTTGCTGCAATGGAACTGTGGTTGGTTGCCCAGAACAATCCATAGTAGCCTGGTCTTGACATTTACGCGCATATTTCATTACATTTATCTCACGTTTCCACTGCCGTGTTTTAAAAACTTATATTTACTCCATGTATCTCACGTCTCTATTTTGGCAACCACGCTAATCGTATATATTATATATAACGACGAACATTTTATTAGATTACGCAGTCAGCTATTTACTTTATACGGCGTTACTGAAATAAGTGAGCTCTTCGACACTAGTAAGTCACAACACTGTTACGTATCTTTGCGCTCGAGGAACCGCAAGGCAAAAATCGAATACTCCTACTCATCAGTAACAAGACAATGAAACACATTCTATTCTTTGTGTGTTACCCAATTATGGATGAGATGTCACCGCAGGCGGTGAATGTGATTGCAGGAGGTTTATTTCAGCTTGTAACGCTTATCCTCCTTTACATGCACTGGGCAGAAACACCACCTAGACTGAACGTATGGAGACGCTTACGGAGAAATGCCGAATTGCAGTCATTAACTACGAACGTCTCTCTCTCTCTCTCTCTCTCTCTCTCTCTCTCTCTCTCTCTCTCTCTCTCTGTGTGTGTGTGGAGGGGGGGGGGGGGAGGATGAGGCAATGAACTTAAGTAGCTCTTTTAGTCAGAAAAAAAAACTGTTTGAATCCTATAGAAACCACAGACGGTACACTTTAACTGGTTACAGCTGAATATATTAATTTTGTACAACACGATTCGAGGATGGATACTCCATCTTCAGGAGGACATCTGATCATCATCTAGGTCTTAGTTCGCCCCAGTGATGTTATTGTGGTGGAATCTGTTTCTTGGACTTTTATTTACGCTAAATCCCATCTGAAATGTTACAGAGGCGAAATTCACTAACTCATGTTTCTTAATTTTATCCTTCATATCACTATAGCACCCATCACAACAACACTAAATCAGGTATTTTTAGTTCTGTAAAAGCACTGAACACAACTGAAATCTTTGAATATGCTAGATGAATACATGTTACAGTTTAAAAACAGAAAAAAAGCTACAATGCGTAAGGCACTTCCAAATTCTGAGACGTACTTTATAGGTAAACATTTTCTTATTGAATAAAAATTCGTATGCAAACTACAGTATGAATTATTATTCAGATTATTCCAGTCTGTAGCTACTTCCTACAAAAATTTTAATTCCTAAACAAGTGTTTCATTAACTCTTTCAATCGTATGGTTTGCGCGATTTTGTAAAGTTTTAATATATTGGCAACCTGGTAGCCTGAGCCCACTTACTGAACAGTGAATTCTGCAAACCAGATGCCACGTGTGATAACGGATGTTTGCCGTGGAGGACAGGCTATGCCAGTTAGCTCCTAACGTTACGTCATGCCATTAATGCCGAAATGGCTCTGTCCCCTGGCGTTATCTGCTGTCATCTTAGGGTGGTCCCGTTATCGTCAATGCCGTCAGAGCAGCTGCACCTACGAATTCCCAAACCTGAACTGGCTATAGAATGAAAGAGCGGAGAATACATAGAAGCAACTAGTCGAAAAACCCGTGGCTGCCAACATATTTTCCTTAAACGATACAAGATATAACAGCGTGTACCTGAGTCCATAAGTAAATGTCGCCAGAACACATTGGATATTAGGTTGGTTACGGCCTAAAAAGTGCAAATTTTGGTGAAGATTTACGTTTAAAAATATACTTTACCCTTCGAAACTGTCATCAAAGAATCACAATGAGTGAAATTCGTACGCAGAATTCAGTATTAACAAATGCTCCTGTGTAAAGAAAGTGGGATATTACCTAGGTTATGACCTAACAGCTGCAATTTTGGTGTAGTTACATGATTTAAAAGTATACGTCACACTTCCTAACATGAGCGAATATCATATGTAAAAATCACTGTTAATTAATAAATGTTAAGAGTGGTATGAGAATCCATTAATTTTATTAGTCACGTCCAACGCACAAATCCAGAGGTGCTTAATTCAATTGTCCTTGAAAAACAATGACAGGCAGAAATTTGAAGTCTTGGATGTTTGATATGCAAAAAGCAATATAAAAGAAACCATCGCAAAAATTCTCTTATATATGCAAGGTCCGAAGAGCACAGAACGCAAATAAATCAAAGATACGACCGATGCAAAGAAATAGTTTTACACATGGAGAAGGTAACCTACGAACATAGCACATATGTTAACGAGGAAATGTCTTTAACGGAACACAGATTGGATCTCCGACAGGAGTTGAATATAATGCTGAAGTTGGGAACAAATCGTGCGCTGGACATTATTATTATTATTATTATTATTATTATTATTATTAGTACTACTACTAGTGATGTGGAAGGGCTACTGCTCGAAACACTACAGGAAAGGTGTGGAAAGAGGGCATTAATTGTTCTCATGTCGGAATCCACATTCCGTGCTCATCGAGAAGTGTTTAATGGTAGTTGTGCAGGGGAATTATGAAGTCGATGAATCACACAAATTGTCACGATATCAGACGCTGCGATGCGGAGTCGCAAGATTTGGAGCTTCTGCGTTAGAGACGGAACATAACAAACGCTGTCCTTGACGTTAACGCTACAAGAAGAAAATCGCAAGGCGCCGAGTCCAGTGAGCGTGGCGGCCACTCGAGTAGCGCCAGGTGAACGGCGGTAGGATGGGTTGTCCAGCGACATGGCGACGTCACATTTTCAGGTACTCTCGTACACTACTGTGCTAACGTCCAGGGGCGTCATCGGGATTAAAGACAGAATCAAGTTGTGGCGTGAGCCACTCTCCGCTCTGACACATCTGGTCGGCCCGAACACTTTGCATCGCATCCTCCCCGAATTTCTCGTGCCACTTCACAGCACTGATGTAACCTGGTGGTGTCTTGCGAAACTTTCCACAGAAAGCTCTTTGCGCACTCAGTACCAACTGGCAAATTCTGCCACACAACATACTTTCTCTCCGTGGTTCGCTGCCATTTTCATTAACTACTGTCCGTGGCTCCCTGTTGCGGTTTTCCAAACTTACTTGTCGGCATCAAGAGAAAAAAAAAACACTTCAAGCGTTTGTCTTTCATATAACTGTAGCATTTGTTATGTTATGTTTACCATTTAACTAACAGATTTCTTAAAGTATTTCACGGACTTTATTTACCCCATATGTGGTTTGTTGAGAACAGTTACCAATGAATTTGCACACGCGTTTCTCTACTGTGGTTCTAATTCGCTTTTCTCATGACAAGTCTGCAGCATGATGCCGACCTCCACCTTCCTTTATAGCTTACGACGAGTGACGCAATTTCTCTACATCGGAAAAAACATAGTAAGCTTGAAAACATTCCTGAGTGAACAAATACCAATTCCAGTCTCAGAGCGCTAATGTGTGACTATTTCAAGTGCAGAAGCAGATTTTTCGATGTCCGGACATATGGGAACAAGGGCATTTGCAGATTCCAGAGATTCGGAGAAATAACGGGTGAACTGAAGGATTTACCTGTTCCGAGGTGATAGGCGCCGTGCCCCTACCCCTGCTCCTGCCCCCTCCCCTTCCACTCACCCCACACTCGGCCGCTGGACGACAACAGTTCCCAGAAAGGACTTTCCTGTCCCGAGGGAATGGTATTTGCTCCCTCCCCCTTCTCCCTCAAGCACAATGTGAACGTCGCACTGGTCGAAATACAAGCCCCTATGCTTGCTTTTCTTCCGACGTTCCTAGTACGATTGTCAGTACGGAAATTGTTACAACGGCCAAGGGCAGCTATTACTCTCATTACACTGGGTACAGGTATCGTGATTTTGTAGGCGTATCTTAAATTTTGAGAATCTAAAGGTGTTTTTTTATGGGTGTCCTTAAGCAAAAAGACCTACCATTACAAGGGGAAGATGTATTCGAAAAATGCAGCAGTATTTTACCTGTCCGAACATCTCTGCGGACTCGAGAATAAACTCACCAGTTATCCCAGATATGAGTGGATAAAAAGGGGAACTTCAAAATAAAGGTTATCATTTTGTTACCGTAATGATTTACCCGAAAATATGAAGAGGTCCTTGCGTTATCAGAGTAGTCAGGCGTGGAGGAACAAACAAGAGCCCGAGCACTGATCTGAAATCGACCTGCTTCAGTATCTCTTAAAAGATGGTAACGGCAGCAGTTTTATTCTGGAAAACAACAGATTAGAAGAGAATAATTTTTTAGTGGAAAGAAAGGGAAAGGAAGCTTATGAAGGTCATCCCATTTTTTGTGGATGGAACTTCTAAGTGATATAGCAAGCACTTTACACAAATCTACTTAGAGGAGCGACTGACGAAACTAACATTCCTCATGTAGTATTCGTCCTGCTCTCTTCTCTAATAAGAAGAGAGACCCCTATGTTCACCTGTTCCTTGTGATTAAACAGGCGTTTCCTCGGTGGTGTCCAAGAGAAGTGAATGATATTTTGTCGTATTTCCCCACGTGAAGTAAGTGGATGTTATTTCTATACGAATTACAGTTTATGGAGGATTTCGGTGTAACTGAGGAGTACCGTCAAAGCAAAGATTTACCAGACTTCACGTCAGCCTGTATGCAGCGCTCGCATTGGTAAACCCAGAGGGCATAAGTAACGATTGGACTGAAATTCACGCGCAGGCTCCTGATAACGAAAGACTCAATATTTTGGCTGCTTTTTGCGTCCGGACTATAGAATAAGGAGATCGCCAACGCAATGTGGAATTGCTACGGAAAAAGGCACCGAACGCCGAATGTTGCAGGGTGGCACAAACAAAATAAATAAATAATAACTCTTGGAATGCTCACCCTAGATTCAATGTGAAATTAAAGCTGAATCTTGAACAGAAGATGAGGAATATGAATGACAAGTTAGAGAGAAATATATAATATTATGAAAATAACGGAAACATTAAATGCTGCTTGAAAGTCATTGGCCACATTCAGAGAGTGTACTAATTTCTATTCGCAAATTGCATATTAAAACGCTATGAGAGTAACTAAGTCCGCGGAATTTCTTGCTTAAAATTATTAACTACACTGAATAAGCATTATCAACATTAGTGTTAAGTTCTGTTAATAAATAAGGTAGGTGTACTGTAGTTGCAGCATAGACATGATGAAGCCGATTCAGGCTGATTTTTAAAAAGCCATGTTTTCTTTCTCTATTTTAGCTAACGATGAAAGCTCTATTTTGTCCTAGACATCATTAATAAATCTGCGTAAGCCACAAGAGATATCAGATTTTACCTGCGAAATTAACATGGGGTGTGTCGTTCCTTTTTTTCATTCGTTCACACTTTCGTTTTCTCCTCTTTTTTACGGTCACGGTTGATAAAATGGCAACAAACTCGTCATCGTTCTTCGACATCTTTCGCTTTACCAAATTAAGCGCCTAACATGCCGTAAACAGTTATATCAGAATTTCAGTATACTGAGTGACTGGCAATATAGTATTGTTAATAAGTACTGAACATGTGAAGGCCCCTAGCCTACTGGCGCTGTCGGGAAAGGTGCAGAGACTACAGCTCGAAAGCAGAGATTTGGGACACCGCCCGCTCGAGGAAGGCATTCCTCCTCCCGAGGGATTGTTGCTCAGACTATCTGGTACAGAGTTCGTCCGAAAATCTAAGGTAAACCTTGCTATCCGGATTTCTCCGGCATTCGTTTTTTGTTCAGGAACAGTTGAAGAACATATTTTGTTGGGACTCATCAGAAAGTGTTAAAACGGACGTGTTTGTGGGTGAAGTTGACGATACCTCCATATACACCCAGCGCCAACTCTGTTTTTTTTGTCTTGTGGCACCTTTGGTCCTCCCAATGTGCGCAGCAGTGGCTGTGCTGTGGTAATCATCATGTTTGTGGAGGTACATGTGTGTTAAGTGGTAGACAATCACACGGTGGTATCTTCTCTCTCTTACTCATCAGTAAATTCTTCCAATGGAAAAAGTCGGGACTGTTACAAAATGTTCTCGAGCTTTTTTAAGAATATTCTCTAATGTTCTAGAGTACAATTCTGAGATGACAAATATCGCACTGATCTGCTTCGGCAAAATCATCTTAACCAGTAAGTTATGCGCCGTGGTAAAGAAATAGAAACAACTCATCGAAAAAGTGTATCCTATTGCAGAGAAGAACTACTTAAACAAAGAATGGTTATCTGAGTGAACGTTTTAGCACCAGAAAATTACGATGTTCAACAAACAAATAAGCGAATACAGACTATGTCAGAGGAAGAAAAAATATTTTGTTGCATTGAAAAAACGATGAACCGAGACAAAACCGTAAATTTCCCAACAGAATTCCCAAATTTGCTCGATGTTTTCAGTATGTCTTCGCAAAAAGAAAAAAAAAAATCTCCACAACACCATAGAAGAAGGGAAATACTAAACGAAACCGAAGAAGGCTAGACAGCATTCACTACACAAATTCAGTTAACCAGCCATGAAACTCCCAGTTCCCGAAAGATTATCGTACAGTGTGGCAATCTATAACTAATATATGCTGGAGATTACATGAACCAGTAATGTTTCGCAGAGTTGTGACTATAATACTATAGACACACATACATTTGATACATTGTTATTGCCACCAACATACAAATGGTCACGAAAGTGTGTAATCTCCAATACGCTTAATTTACAGAATGTCAGACAATGATGTCTGGGTCCCGCTGCCATCTCAAAGTGAGGAATATTTTTTCTGGTCTATTGGTATTCTTGATTAGTATAAATATGAAAGAACGTTCCGTCGACATCGAGGCCGTTAGAGACGGAGCGCTAGTTCAGATGGACAAGGACAGGACGGGAAACCGGCCGTGGAGAGACGCTCTGACAGGGGACAGAGAAGTGAGCTAGACATTTCGACAGAGCCCTGTTACGGCCACTGGCAGTTCAAGGGCAGCCCAGAAATCCCGACGAGCGCGTGGCTGAGGCAGCTCAACGCACAGATGCCCGTACGACGGAACAGTTTGGCGTGCACTGTAGACTAGAAAGAGGAAGAAGAACGATGCCTTCTTTTTGCACTTAAGCCACTGTTGCGACATACAACCAACATTACAAACTGCAGTCATCCCTATATCTGTAATGACGGAAAATTTATAGAACCAAATAATATAAACTGTAAAGACAGGGCAGAGATGCTAAATGAGACACACACACACATATATATATATAATTCACTGCAGTGGGCAGAAACAAAACGTAACTAATTTAAACATTTCGTTAATTTCATATATATAATTAATTTAGACTGACATGTGTAAACTGCATGCATTGCCATGTGTGAACAGCAGGCATAAGCTATGTTTGAATGACCTACAATACCTCTACAGGGCCCGTCGATAAATACGTAAAGCTTTCAGTAAGTAATGCAATATGGTCTTGCTTCTGAACGCAGGTTGGTTTCATTCAGGATTCCAATACGCCATATTACTCCCTACTATTTGGGATTCAAATGGCTCTGAGCACTATGGGACTTAAAATCTGATGTCATCAGTCCCATAGAACTTAGAACTGCTTAAACCTAACTAAGCTAAGGGCATCACACACATTCACGCCCGAGGCAGGATTCCAACCTGCGACCGTAGCGGTCGCGCGGTTCCAGACTGTAGCGCCTAGAACCGCTCGGCCACTACGGCCGGCTCTTTGGGCTTCAAAACCCTATTTTTCAACATAATCTCCATTCAATGCGACGGCTTTACGCCACCTTACGGGGAGGGTCTGTATTCCTGCATGGCCCCACTAACCTCCCCGTCGACGCACTGTTTCTCGCGGTGTGATCCTTCATTGGGTAAAACAGATGGAAGTCGGAAGGTGCGAGATCCGGGCTGTTGGGTGGATGAGGAAGAACAGGCCTCCGAAGTTTTGTGAGCTCCTCTCGCGTGTGCAGCCTTGTTTAAGGCCTTGCGTCGCCATAGGGAAGGAAATGTTTGTTTGCATGACGTCGAATGCTAGTGTTCGCACGTTCCAACATTGCGGAAGTCACAGCTGTGTGTGTGTCCGGCTGGCACGTGGGAGACCGGACTGGTTTGCGCGACCTTACTGCGACGATGACAGATGCATCGTTCAACGATTCCCCGTGCTTTTGTTCACTGCTAGGTAGCCATTCCGCAAGCGCCTATGAATATCTCCGATGCTCTCGTTTTCCGTCAAAAGAAACTCAACGACAGCTTTCTGCTTGGAATGCACCTCCGCTATAGACGCCATTTTGAAAGCTACGTATATCGCCGCCACCAACTTTAAACTATGGGGGCTGAAGCGAGAATATTCTACCAAGTCCTACAATAAATTCCGCATTTTTTCAACGGAAATTAGCCTACAGAAAAAAGAGTTGTACTACTTATTGAACGCCCTTCGTACATCGCAAGAAAAGGTTTTTCTGGCAGGTTTATTAAGTACATAGAAAGAATTTCAATGTATTTATGCAATGCTGTTTACATACACAAGTAATTCAAAGACGACACTGAGGTGGCTCATAACAACATCTCTGGACAATGTTCAGTCATTTGAAAAATCAATGGGCCTCCACTCGAAACTAACTAAAGTTAAACTGTCCCAAGCACGGTGATAGATTGGCATAGCACAGTTCTTTATTAGATCTACTGGAGGTGGTGTATTCCTGCTTCCTGCCTTTGAGATGACTTGGTCAGGCAGTTAAAGGGGGACCTAAAGCTTAATATCGTCTCTCAACAACGCTGCAAGTCAACAATTTTCACATTAACAAGTCATTGCCGGAAATAATAAGTCACGGAAAAGCTATGGGACTGGTTGGGGATCGAACCTTTCATTTCTTAGAGTTGCTGTTTCCCACTAAGCCACCCACAGCTACTGATGCATTTTCTTATAAACAATTATGACGGTTGTACAATAAATTGTCCAACGAAAAAATAGCATTTTTTCCATTAAGTCTGAAGATAGGTTGGCGCAGCTGTCAAAGCTACTCTATGCTGTGCAAGCCCCCTTCCTTTCTACCGAACTATTGCAACCTACATCCGTTTGAACATGCTTTGGTCTCGTTCTATGATCTCTATATGCACACTTACTCCCACTCCAAAACTGACGGTCCCCTGATGCCTCAGGATACGTTCTTTGAACCGAACCCTTCTTTTATTCAAAGTGTGACACAAATTTCCTTTCTCATTCAATACTTCAATAGTCCTTTGATCCACCCATTCAATATTCAGCATTCCTCTGTAATCTCATATACCAAAAGAGTCTATACTTTTCTTGTATAAACTGTTTATCGTCCACATTTCACTCTCGTACAAGGCTACATTCGACAAACATACCATCAGGAATCAATACCGTACACTTAAAATTTTTATTATCAGTTGCCAAAATTACTCCTCTCCCCATTTTTTTCTTCTTCAGAAAGGTTTTTCTTGCTCTTGGCATTCGGCATTATATAACTGTCTACTTTGGCATCATCAGTTAATTTGCTGTCCAGATATCAAATCTCATCCACTATTTTAATGTCTGATTGCCCCAGTCTCAGCTGATTCGTCTACGTTCCATACCTTTCATGGTATTCATTTTAAAGCCGGTCTTCAAGGCGCTACACATTCCATTCAACTGATC
Source organism: Schistocerca gregaria (assembly GCF_023897955.1). NCBI lineage: Eukaryota > Metazoa > Arthropoda > Insecta > Orthoptera > Acrididae > Schistocerca > Schistocerca gregaria. The sequence goes on from NC_064920.1 coordinate 408,684,363, forward strand.
TTTCACGTCCTTTGTCGACTCTGAAAGAACAGAAAGACTTCTAAATTAAAAAAGAGGTAATTCGTATTTCTCCGTACTTATAAATATCAGGGAGAATCCCTGCACTGAAAGCTCCATTACTCTGACCAAGCGGTACACTAACTGTTCAAGCTAATATCCTAGCATTTTAGGAACTGTTTTGCACAGGCTCTGCGAGCATAGTGAGTTACGGCTGTCGGACTATATGATGTTGTTGTAGCCGCGGCTGCTGCGGGGTAAACAAGTGGACTATCTTGCGTTTGCGGCGGCCGATAGGCTCACAGCTGTTTCCGGCTTCCGGTGGCCGCTGACCCACTGGCGCCGTCCTGTCACCTGACAGCCTGAGTGGTTGTGGAGGGGGCGGGGGTTGTTAAACGACAATAGCTGTGCACAGCCTCCGGGGTCGGGTACTTATTCAGAATTCTTCCATTCTAGATTTTCCAGCCCTTAACTTCTTTACTGTACAGGGTAAAGAGAACATACTTCCGGAGGCAGATATCAACAGGAAAAGCAGAAATGATAAGGTTCATATCAAATTATGTCCGGAAATGGACGGTGAGTACAAAATGAATCAGTACATGTACCTTACGAGGTGTAGCCACGAAGTGTTAATTATCGTCTCGAATAAATTAAGTTACTTGCTAATTTTATTTTTGTTTGCAAGCAGATGTCTCCACTCCTGCCACAAATTCCAATTCCACCGAAACAGTACCATAGCACGTCGCAAGAGTAGGAAAAAGAAAATGGTGCACCTCTCTGCCACTGAATCAACGAGATGGACCATTTCCATATCTACATCTACATCTACATCATTACTCTGCAGTTCACAATGAAGTGGCAGACGGTTCATCGAATCACCTTCATTGTTTCTCTACTTAAATCTTTCCATACGAGCTTGAATATCTGTTAGGAGAAAACTGGCGACTGAAATTTCATGAGGAGAACCTCCCGCAGCGATAAACGCCTTTGCTGTAATGATTGCCACCCAATTCCCGCATCACGTGTGGGGCACTGTCTCCCCTATTTCGCGACAGTAAGAACGAGCTGCCCTTCTTTGAACTCTTTCGATGTCTTCCGTCAGCCCAATCTGTTTCGGGTCCCACACCGCACACGAATACTCCAGAAGAAGCCGTTCAAAATTGTAATATAAGCTCTCTCTTTAGTAGATCTGCTGCATTTTCTAAGTGTTCTGCCAATAAATCGCAGTCTTTGGTTTGGTTTCCCCACATTACCTATGCATTCGTTCATTTCTAAGTTATTCGTCATTGTAATCCCTAAGTATTTAGTTGAATTTACAACTTTTAGATTTGTTGGTTTTACCTCGTAACCGAAATTTAGCGGAATCCTTTTAGTACTCATGTGGATGAGTTCGTACTTTTCATTATTTAGTGTAAATTGCCACTTTTCGCACCATACAAATATATTGTCTAAATCGTTTTGCAATGTGTTTTGATCATCTGGTAAGTTTATACCACAGTAAATGACACCACCATCTTCAAACAATATAAGAGGGTTGCTCAGATTATCTCTTAAATCGTTTACGTAGATGAAGAACATCAGAGGGCCAATAACACTTTCTTAGGAAACGCTAGATATCACTCCGTTTAACCAGATGACTTTCCGTCAGTTACTGTGACCTCTCTGACGGCAAATCACGAATCTCGCCGCACAACAGGTTTCAAAAGCCTTCTGGAAATCTGAAAATAAGGAATCTATTTGATACCTCCTGTCGATAGCATTTCTTACTTCTTCAGAATAAAGAGCTAGTTGAATTTCACATGAAAGATATTTACTGAATCCCTGTTGACTGTGTGTCAACAGATCGTTCTCTTCGAGTTATCCCTCAATGTTCGAAGACAGAATATGTTCCCCAATTCCATTGCAAATCGACGTTAGCGATATGGGTCAATAATTCAGAGGATTACTCCTATTTCCTTTCTTCGTATTGGTGTGACTTGTGTAGCTTTATAGTCTTTAGGTGCATTGATTTAAGCTGCTTTGCTACACCGACGATATCTTCTTCTTCTTCTTCTTCTTCTTCGTATTCTGGATCCTATCGCGACGTGTCACGTTACTGTGGCCGTGGGATTTCAATGTGCATCAGGACTGGAGACGTACCTGTAAATGAACATAAAATAACTCTTTGTTATTCGATGTGATTGTTAAGACTTTATGACTATCAATCGTTCATTATGCGTTTCGGGATTTAAATTTATTTAATTAACTCATATTTGTCTATGTAGATGGGGCTTCTGAACAAAACCATTTTCTGTGTTGCAGATTTTATCGTGCACCTAAGTCAAAGGAATGATATGCTTCTCATTCCGGGAACAAACCAAGATGGATATTGTGTACGGTGAAGCACTTGGAACACACGATCTCTACTGCTGCAGAATGTGCTTTTAGCAGTAACACAATTGTCGAGCCTGGTGGTCCAGCGGTAAATCGTGTGCCTGGAAGCCGAAAGGTCACGGGATCGAATCCCAGCCGGTCCTCTCAACGATAGGAGGATTCGCCTGGTTCTGATTCCACAAAAATATCTACGTCTCCTTCCCATGTTGGATAACGGAATTCCCCTAAGTGGCACCTGCACCCGGCCACTGAGCCACGCGCAATTACTATTAACGCGACAAGTAATATGGCTGATGCATGACGGAGCACCAGCTCACTGAAACATGTCAAAAGATCTTCCCTAGGAGATGGATAGGACGAGGAGGCTCTAGCGCCCAGCCATCTCTCTCACCAACCCCGCTGACGTTTCACTTGGCCACCTGTGAAGTGTGATCGCTGAACCTTGCTGATGTCCAGACCCTTGATCATCTTTCCTAGCGTGGAAGAAATTAACAACAAGCAACGAGTAAGAAATAATGGAGAAGAAATAAAAACTTCGAATTTTATCAAGGATATTGTAATTCTGTCTGAGATAACAAAGAACATGGAAAATCAGTTTAATGGAATGAACAATGTCTTGAAAAGGGGTTATAAGGTGTACATCAACGGAAGTAAAACGTAGTTAATGGAATGTAGTCGAATTAAATCAGGCGATGCTCTGGGAATTACATTAGGAAGTCACACCCGGAAAGTAGTAGATAAGGTTTGCTTTATGAGCAGGAAAATAATAGAAAGGCTCTAAAAGGCAGATTGAGAATAGAAATAAAATATTTGCTGAAAAAAAAAGAGATATTTTGACATCTAATATAAACTTAAAAGTATAGACTTCGACTGTATTCAGCCATCCAGGGACATCAGTAACATCCTAAAGAGGATCCTAGAAGAGGGATCGAAACGTAGGGCAGTGAATAAATTTGAAGAGGATTATGATGCAGCCTAAAGAGTAAACGGATTTTACCAGCTATGACAACTGCGGCGAAAATCTGAAGACTCGTGTAACACAATTGGGCAGCACAAGATAGAACGGTTGCGAGGAAAGCCAATACTGTCCAAGATAAGTGTGCATGAAATGTATTTGCAGTTGTGAATATGGACAACTTTCAGCTTTTTAAATTAAGAACTTGTATTTGCAAATAAAGACTCAAACTATCATGAATAAGATGCTCCCTATGAAACCGTCGTAAGAATAGACTATTCTATGTCTATATTAAGCCAGTGCAGTTGTAACTCTTGCTGCATGCACGGTAGATGCTACTTGGAACCAAATAAGTAAATAATAAATTAACTTGAGGTGGAGCGATAAAGACCGATGCCGAAAATTTTCCTGAATGATAGAACGATTCTACATAGTTCTACCTCTAGTGCCGTCAACAATTTTCAGCCTACTCAACATATGATTCAACGTGAAGCAGATATGTAGAATTGACCACAATGAATGAAACTCTACCCCTTCTCCACGTGCAGTACACTGCGCGTTCAATAAAAAAATAATAATAATAAAAAAGAAGAGATTCACAAACTGAAATGACACATCAGACATACAACAAGGATCAGTGATCGCATAGGACCTGGGGTCGAAAACATCACGAGAGGGCGCTATGGTCATGATAGCCCCCGCACATTTCACGAGGCAAGCGATGGCGCATCTACAGGCAACCTTTTTCGGCAGCTGGATTGGTCGGCGGAGGGCCCGTCGCATGAGCACCACGATCAGCCGATCTGCACCCCATCAGTTTTTTTCCTGTGGGTGTTTCTGTATGGCCTTGTGTATGAAACATCTGTTACATCGCAGGAGGACATAGTGCGCAGGATTGTTGCGGCAGCAGGATGTCTTCAATATGTAAGTAGGCTGTTTAGGTTTTTTTTTTATTGGTAACGCCGCCGCCACGTAGCGCTCTGTATGAAAATTACTGGCTGTGCCGTGTGCAGTCTGTGGCTAGTTTGCATTGTTGTCTGCCATTGTAGTGTTGGGCGGCTGGATGTTAACAGCGCGTAGCGTTGCGCAGTTGGAGGTGAGCCGCCAGCGTGGTGGATGTGGGGAGAGAGATGGCGGAGTTTTGAAATTTGTAAGACTGGATGTCATGAACTGCTATACATATTATGACTATTAAGGTAAATATATTGTTTGTTCTCTATTAAAAACTTTCATTTGCTAACTATACCTATCAGTAGTTAGTGCCTTCCGTAGTTTAAATCTTTTATTTAGCTGGCAGTAGTGGTGCTCGCTGCATTGCAGTAGTTCGAGTAACGAAGATTTTTGGTGAGGTAAGTGATTTGTGAAAGGTATAGGTTAACGTTAGTCAGGGCCACTCTCTCGTAGGGATTACTGAAAGTCAGATTGCGGAGAGGAAAAAAAAAAGTGTGTCAGTTTAAGCACAGTCTTGTATAATTTTTCCAAGGGGACGTTTCAGAGAGAGAGCGCCGTTCAATGCAGCGTCGATGTCAGGCGTGTCTGGATGCATCTGGGCGAAACTTCGAGTGTCTCCTGCAGTGGATGTCTATTCATAGCATGTACTCAATAACTGCAACGTCATTCAGTAGCCCAGAATGACCTTTGCGTTCCACGGTTCCTATGTGATTACTGATCCTTGTTGCACGCCCAATGTGCCATGTCAATTTGTAAACCTTTTTTTGAATCACTCTGTAAAACCGAACAATACCACCCTTTCGAATCCGGCACCTAACTAATACACCAATTACGTAACTCACTCTGAGAGATGAGCGTAATAACCGTCTCACACTTAACATTATAGTTCCACTTCGGTCAGTCTCTGAAAACCTGTTGCGGCATTAACGACAGCGATCAATTAATCGTCAAAAAAGGACGGAAGAAGTAAGCCTGCCCGACGACCACGGCACGTGTTGGAGGTCCTTCAGGTTTTTCGGCGGCCAGTGGCCACGAACGCCGGCAGATGGCTGGCCCTGAAAGCCGGCAGACACCTGCGGCCAGTCACGACCCACCCGCTATACCTAATTAGTTCTCCAGCGTGCTTCGTCTGCTTCCAAAGGAACCACCTTACGTTCGAACAGGCAGCTAGTGTAAAAATGACTCAAGCAGCTACACTAGAGAACACAGTGAACAATACCCTACCTCTAATGGCACGAATAATATGCAACTGACAAAGGGCGCCCTCCCTGCCAGTGTAATCTCTCAGTATATCCAGTTTCACCTCGGCCACAATACTTTTTTTTCAGACACCATAAAGAATAAGCTTCGCATACTTGAAGCTCCCAGCAGTCACGGGGTGACCTCGTCACCGTTGAAAAAACGTCCTATGCGTTTTCTCTGTTGAAAACCGTAGATTTAGCAATACTGTGAAAGGTGTGAACATCTTTGCACTCAAAAGACTTCGGCCTACAGATACATTCTTCTTGTCTAGTGCAGTGCCATATGTATCGGTTGTAACAAGCAGTAACACAAAATAAAAAATTAAAAGAAAAACATCTATTTTATTACCTTAGCCAGTTTCCTGTTGCAGTGGAGAGGGGTTTCTGTTCGACCTCAAGATGATGGACCGGTTTTCCATAATCATCCTAAATGGGAGCTGACTAGGTGGATTTTAAGGGCGAGTGATTTCCTACACAGGACCGCTCTTTTCGACATTCATTGCAGAGGGAGATCTAAACGTCGCGCCTGAAAGCAACACCTTACAGAAGCGCTATAACTGGCACCAGGAAAGGGCCAATGAAGATGTCTACATTCTATTCCTCTTTGTGATTGGATGAAAGACCTAAATGTTAAGTAATTTCGTAGGACGGTATCGGCCTCGCGAAATCGAAGAGTCAGCAGGCAACCCTAGTGGGGTATTGAAGTCGTGTTCCTTCTGGGGCGGAGCTCATGTTTCCGCAGTGTATTTCAGAAGTTTAAGAGTTGGTGATCCTAAGTAATTAACCAAGTTACTTAGTGCTGTACGGAAGTCGGAGAGAATTTCTAGTAGCCAGTTGGAGGCAGTTTTTAAACTGGTAGAGCTAAATATATTCAAGTCCAGTGCTCGTATCTCGGAATATTTCTTGGAGGTAGTTAGAAGGCTACAATTCTTTTAATGACTGACTTTCGAATTCTGAGAAATTCAATTCTTTCTCGCTGGTCAAAGCGAGGTTGACGATCCTGATGTAGACTGATCTGATAGTGTAACACAGCAGAGAATGAATCAAGAGTGCACTGACAGACGTTTCCAATTAAATGCGTAGACTAGTACGTCGCGTAATTTGTCTCGCGCGCTGCACATAGCCGAAAACGTACATGGATTCTGGCAGCGAGAGCGATTTCCTGCGATCCCTGGCAGCTCTGAGGTACAGGCAACGTTTCTGGTGTCCTTGAAAATGTGTCATGACGGTCTCTCTGTTGGGAAAAGATTCTCGACAGGCCCCACTTGGATCTTCTGGAGGGCACTGCAAAGTGGGATGGGACCACAAGAAAGAGGATGACGTTCTACAAGTCGGAGCGTAGAATGTCAAAAGTTTGAACGTGTTACGAATGCTAGAAAATATGGAAAGATACATGCATAAAAAATCTCAATCTAGACATAGTAAGGGACAGAGAAGCGAAACGGAGAACAAATGCGGATTTACGACCAGGCGAGTATACACTAATATCAACAGCAGCAGAAAATTGTATCCAATTAGAATTCATTATGAATAAGAAGATCGGACAGACGGTGAGTTACTCTGAACAGTTCAGTGATAGGGTTGGTCGTATCAGAAACTAAACTAAGACAAACGGCAATAACTCAGGAAATGAAGTATACATTCAAGTGGGATTAAAATTTATGTTGGAAGGGAATTAATGATAAGATCTTCTAATGACACTGCTATTGTCAGTGAAAGTGGCGAAGAACTACGGAACTTGATAAATGGAGTAAACATTATAAAGGGCACATACTATGGATTCAGAGTAAAACGAAAAACGCCACAGTAATGAGTAGTAATAGAAGTGACATTAAGGAGAAAAGTAACATCAAAATTGCTGACCACGAGTAGAGGAAGTTTACGAGTTCTGTTATCTTGAAAATAATACATGACGAGCGAAGCACACACGAAATAAAAACATATTTGCACAGTCACAAAAAATGGCTCTGAGCACTATGGGACTTAACTTCTGAGGTAATCAGTCCCCTAGAACTTAGAACTACTTAAACCTAACGAACCTAAGGACATCACACAACACCCAGCCATCACGAGGCAGAGAAAATCCCTGACCCCACCGGGAATCGAACCTAGGAACCCGTTTCCTGACCTCATGTGTTAAGACATCAAAGAATAACGTATATGGTACTAGAGAGAGAAGCAGAGGGTAAGAACCGTTGGGGAAAATAGAGATTGGAAGTCAACAAATAACTGAGGATTTTCAGTACAGCGCTAGACTCATATGATGAGGTCGACACAAAAGTGGAATTCTTGGCGAAGCGCATCAAACCAGTCAGAAGAGTGACGATGAAAAAAAGTTTCCTTCATGGTGAAACATTTCAAACACGTTACTTGTTTTTTATGTCTTAGTCTCAATAATACAGTTCTCCACAGAATTAGATATTAATGAGAATCATTGTTCTAGAGGTACACAGTACTCCTAAGGCCGCACTTGTTTCAACCATTAATAATGTTTAAATTCTCGTAATTTATGTCGCGAGTAGTCTTCTGGTTCAAATTTTCTGGGTGTCTGGAATTTAACTAAGAGTATGACGTTATTTGACAAAATCGACAATCATAATCGATCCAGACGCCCAGAAGTATCAAGATTCTGCCGTGTTATGTTATTTTCAGTAAATTCAGACACATCTGTTCTTATTACTACCTTAAAGTGAAGCATAATGAAAGTACCGTTATGGCTCGGATACTGCACGGCTGAAGATGTTACGAAAAATTCTTACGGAGGAGACTGTGAAATAAAAAGCAGAAATAACATAATACAAATTGCTCTTTCTTTTCCAAACAAATTCAGGCATCCATATGGTTAATGATTGACAAAGAAAATAAGATTTTAACAATATTCAATTACAGATCAAGGAAAAAAGCTGTATGCCAGATATTACAAATTCCGTCCATTTGTATTAAAGCATATGTAAGCGATGTTAAACTTTTCCGCGTGACGAGAACGAACACGCTACATACGTTGTAATTAGAGAAGTCCTTGACATTTGTCTCCAGCTGTACCGCAGTCGTTGTTTCAGCTTTAATGTCATTACTGATGGAGACACACAAGCGACCTTGGAGCTATAGGCGAGTAAGCGGGCTGTCTTTAAATGTTGATCCGCATGCGGTGCAAGACATTTTCCCCGGGTACTCCTATCCGTACGCATTCCCTGTCCTTGCTACTTCCATACTTATCCGAAGTGGTTTAAGACGTGACGCAGGGACCAGGAGGTCAGAGGTCCACCGTTAGTTCGAGGAGCAAGAAAGTTTCTCATAAGTAGGTGGAGCGCGAGACGTTAATAGCGATATCGATCGGCAACTGAAACAAAGCAAGCGCGCTGGCGGGTCAAAGGCGATGGAGGCTGCGGAGTGCTAGGTGGGCAGCCGTACTACACCAAAAATTCGCAAACCGCCACGGCATCGGGACACAGCAACAGTTTACGGCTTCTCCTCTTCTGTCCCTCTTCCTCTCTCTGTCTCCCTCGTGCTATTGTTGGTGTACAACTGGTATTATACGGCCATGTGACCGTTCACCTCAGTGATGCAATGTGTATGTGCCAGTCGATTGTATGGGAGGAGGCTACGACCGCATCGTGAACGAAGTCGCCCGTTATAGTAAGTGTATCAACGTGAGTTTTCCAACCGCGCAGGTGTCTAGAAGGAATGAATGGTGTAACACACACAATTGTGTCACACGGCTTATGAACGGTACAGTAGCGCCTCGCTAATCCGACCTCTGTTTGTACTATTTCCCGTTAAGTTCGACCATCCCGCTTCCAGTATTTGTTTACTTACACGGGCCGGAGCTAGTCAGATAACTCATCGTCTGCGATGTGGACAGGAGGCGCTTGACCGTTGCCAGTTTCTATAGCTCGATCACTTTTAGTACGAAATAAGTTGTTTCTAACTCGACTAGTAAGTGTTACTGCGCACGCATTTGTTCTATAAATTAGTGACGGTGTCAGTGTGCAATACTAAATTATGGCACCAACCAAATGAAACCACGAGAGACTGTCTATACAACCGGACACTGAGCCCAGAGACGTCCAATCAAAAGGTTAGTACAGCTGACGTTGACTGTATAACATAAGCAGAATAAAGAATCAAGGTTGTCGTCTGCTAAGGAAAAGATCATCACAACATTTTTCCTGTACGATTTATCGTGTTTCATAAAGTTCAGTGCAAATTAGTTGTGTGTCAATGAAGTACTGTAACAAGATATGTACAAATGTTAAACTTTTACTCACTCATAGTTAAAAATATCTTACTATACAATACAGACGTATTTTACAGTTCAGGTGCTACTGTACATTGCACTTTCGCGTGAGATATTGTAGTTTTTCAACGTTTTCTTTTTGTTGAAGTGCTGTTTTAACATGGAACAATATTTCAGGCAGCACTTTCCGGGCCCTCCCGCCGGAGGTTCGAGTCCTCCCTCGGGCATGGGTGTGTGTGTGTGTGTGTGTGTGTGTGTGTGTGTGTGTGTGTGTGTGTGTGTGTTGTTCTTAGCATAGGTTAGTTTAAGTAGAGAGTAAGCCTAGGGACCGATAACCTCTGCATTTTGGTCCCTTCAGAATTCACACACACTTTAACATCTTTTTTCAGCACTTCCTGATGAAAATTAGTTGTACTGTGATGTTATGTTATGGGTCAATAAACGTGTTCCTCGGATAATCCGACCTCCTTTGCGTTACGACCATGTTCCCGGTCTCTTAAGAGACGGATTAAGGAGATCCTACTGGATTTGTAAAAAATATCCTTACAGAAACGGATCGAAGACTGGTGTCACGCATGTAAATGACAAGCGATACCTGTCGGGAAAGCGCTGCCGCCAGTAAATGTTTGTCCATCTCAACCAGTTCCCGAGTGAACATTGGCAAGGGCTCTGCATGCGATGGAAATCTAGAAACGGACGCCTCATAAGAAGCCAGTGTTGATAGCGGCACATGAAGCTCTACATCTTCAATGGGCCAAACACCACAGTAACTGGACAGTTGGTGACTGGCGTGGACATGACGATAACAGCAGTGTTTACACAGCTGCAGGAATACGATCCTGGTATGACGCGAACTGAGCTACGGTACCACACCTCGACTGGACCGAGCTTAAATCCACAGCAAATGTCTGCGTCTATCTGAAACAGTGAATGAAGCTTAAGAGGTCAACAGCACCTTAATTTGGTAGTCCTGCAGAACCTAATCAACAACAAATGTTTTCGGCTGGATATGGCATATCTAAAGAAACTAAATCTAAAGAAACTAAAGGAAATTCTTCCTCGCCGAACTGAGACCATTATCGAAACTAACTAGAGGTGATGTATTAGTGTGACTGGGGTTGAATAATTTTGTGCCTAGTGTGCCCCTGTAAAAATACAGGAACTTAAGAATGCGGGTGAATTGCTATTATAGCCTAACAGTCAAGTCACCAAGAAAATCAACGAAAGGAGAGGGGAAAGGAAGGGACGAGACTCATTGGATGACGTGCTGCTCTGTAAGCTCTGATCCTTAGACTCTTGCCATTCATTTCTTATGGACGTCTTAGACACTGTTATTAGTAGCATCTTACTTTAGTTTATGTTCGGTATGGCTGCTCTGAGTAATTCTAGTCCGTGTTGATTTTACACTTGTGTAACGAACCGAACACATTCGCTTTTCAACTTGCAAACATGTTCTTTCCAAATAGGCACTTTTTTGGGAACTGTGTTTTCATGTTCGATTTATGCGACGTCACATGTTAAAAACTTTGCATTTCATCACATTTAATATAAAACGATTTCAATGCGTTATTTCGCGGTTACGTACCTACGTAAACGATGATGTAAATGTTCGTCTATTCAAAATTAATCAATCAATTAATTAATTAATCTTAAATTTCCGTAACTTCTTCAGCAATTGCTTTGAAATTTTGACACAATGCTACATTCGCATCGCCGCGCGTGTTTTTATATACATGTTGTACGCCATCTTATAATATATGGGCAGAGGGAAACATTGTTACCAAAAATCACTCAAACTTCCTAACCGATTTAATTCCTATTTTTATGGGATACTTCCTATCTTTATTGAATACTCTAAAGAACAAGAACAAAATTCTCGAAAAAATTGTAGATTAATTTGTTTCAAATTTTATCATGACACACTAATAAGCACTCATATGTACAAGACGTTTTACAGGTTTTCTGATAAAACCTGCGAGAAAGAAAGTGCTTTACATTGCTTCGCTGCGAATATGTGAGGTTTTGTTTTCTTTCTCGCAAATCACCTTTAACTACTTTAGTAGTGCGTTGAAACCATTACCAAAATTATTTCTCCCATACATATTCTCTCTCATTAAATATATTTAGAAACAAAAACTGTATTCACTACAATGCGTTTTTTTTGTTTTCTTCCTCGCAGTCGGCTTCCACAGGAAATGGAAAAGTTGTATTTATCGCTTTTCAGCTTATGATTTGAATACAACTACTACGAAATATGAATCAGCAATAAAAAAAAAAAAAAAAAAAAAAAAAAAACAGGTCTCGAGATCAGAGGAAGGGGGAGGAGTCGATAGGCAGAGAAGTGGGGCAGGAAACGAACATAGAAAGGGGGACGGAAGCGATGGAAAGAGAGGGGGAGAGGAGGAGAGGGCAAAGGAGATGATGAATAGACAGCGGGGTGAGGTGGAGATTAGGATATATACCTAATTACATTGCCAGGTTAGCTGGTTAAGTATAAATGAACGTCAGTGGGCGATTAGACGCTAAACTACAAATCCAGCGGTTCCGGAGTTAAACCCAGTGACTGGCTCTCGAGTTATTTTGTATGGCAAGTGGCATGAAGTTCACCTGTGGCAGTGCTTTGTGTGGGAAACATCTAGTCGCATCATAGTTTGGATCCCTTGTTAAATTGAAGGTCCTCCCTATTACTGGGCTGGGTGAACGGTTCACGAACCGAAGAAACCACTATATGTTGATACGCGAATCCAATACGTATGTCTTGTAAAGCATGCAGTGTTCAAACAAATCTTCCGAAAGCGCAGAGTTTTACGTTACACAACCCAATAAGACAATTCTTTTGTGCAGACACATATGTGCAAGAGTAAATAATTACTGGTTTGCCGTGTGCATTGCTAGAACAATTCTCTCGCACAGCCCCAAATAACTAACGTTCTTGGCAGTGGCAGAAACAAAGGCGGCAGGCTGGGCAGCTAGTGGTCACTACGGGTTTGCTGCGCAGCTCGCGATGTCGTAGGCAGTCCGCGTGGACGCCACAAATAGCAGCTGCAGGCACCGCGCCGGCCGCACTGTGTACGAGTAGCTTACGGACTATGCGACACTTCCATTTCGCCGAGCTTTGGCACAGTCGCAGTCCATTCAAAAGTATCTCCTATCGGAGCGTTTAGCTTACTATGCTTCCGTTTTCGAATAAAATGTGGTTGAAATCATGACACAGGACCTATATCAGACAAGACGGAACCGATAGAACAGTCGAAAACACTGAAATTTCAATCATAAATATCGGACCCGAAACCTAATACTTTCCGATAAATCGGCTAATTAAAGATTCTGATCTGTCGCAGATGTACAAAGGGCGACCCCAAACTCCACCGACCAAATTTCAGATTTTTCAGAATAGTTTGGTGTTTGGGACCTATGGTCTACGGTGGCGCGCTGAGAATAATTGAATTTCATGTATTCTGTTGCCTCCATCTGTCTTTGTATCTGTACTGGCCGGAAAATGTCTTGCAGAAGAATGCAAATGTTGACGGCATATGCCGTGTCTCTTGTTTGGAAACAAACTGGTTCCTTTCACTCATGCATCTGCTGTTGAGAACAGTAATCGAGCGGCACAGAGACGATATACTGAACTGTTGTCGCAGCGATGGCAAACACATCACAGTAGTTTTGCAGTTGAGGGTTATTGCATTAAGCTTTTTTGTGTTGTTTTGGGGGGAAGAGATCAAACAGCGAGGTCATCCGTCTCACCGGATTAGGGAAGGACGGGGAAGGAAGTCGGTCGTGCCCTTTCAAAGGAACCATCCCGGCATTTGCCTGGAGCGATTTAGGGAAATCACAGAAAACCTAAATCAGGATGGCCGGACGCGGGATTGAACCGTCGTCCGCCCGAATGCGAGGAGTTTTATTGTGTGCTATACATTTTAGTGACTGCACATTACACGCTTATTCACTCTTGTCAACGTATTTTCACATAAAACCAAGGAAATTTAGGGGATAAGAAACCGAACAAATCACAACATTACTCTCTAATGATCCACTGAAGAACAAGGGTCCTTTACATGAAAATATTCAGAAAATATCACTGAACAATCGCCAACATTTTGTCGCCTGAATCAGATTTCACCCCGTGTAACGGGGAAGACAGTTGTTGACAGGGGCCAGTGGCGAAGTAGCATAAGGCCTTCGTTCAGATCACAGATAACTTAGTGTGCGTGCGCTCGAACTGCAGTTCTTGCAAATCTTCTTACTCACTGGCAAAGGAAGTAAACCCGAGAAATTTGCTAACTGTTCTTGTAGATAAAATCTACTTTACTGTGAACAAGATAAATAGGTTATCTGTTTACATGCCTCCGAACTTCCCTTACATCTGGTCTCTCTCCTTTACCCCACTCTCTCTATTCCTCATATCTTCTCTCGCTGTTTCTTCAATGTCCCCTATTTTTTTCCTGTCGTGGTAAGCCTTCACAAACGTCGGATGGTACTCGGTAGTCATCACAGAAGCAGGTGTGAGTTGATAGAACTTTCGGAAGTATTCTTATATAGTTTACATTAGTAAACTTGTGTTAATATTTACCGTGTCTTTATCCGTTATGGGTCATTAATTGACGTTCGATAAAAATAGTCTATCCATCTGTGCGCTTGGAATTACGTTTCACATGACGTGAGTTATTTGTGATTTGTCCTCGTCTCGCATAACGAAGATCGTCGTACTTGGCGGGTACCGGGGCGGATCTTTTCTTTGTCTGGCGCTCTTGCGCTACAGCAAAACGACCATCACACAAATCGCAAAACAGAAGTTCTTGAGACGACGAAACGCTAAAATAACACCCTAACGACAAAGATGCGCCAGGGTCACACAGCACTGTCACATTACTCAAGTACGAGAATTCTTGCTGGGAGAGGGCGACGAAATTGTCGAATGCGCTGCGCCATCATTCGACCGGCCACTAAACAGCAGTCGTCATCAGACATTTAACACTGTTTAACAAAACGAGGAAGACGATAGCGTCGCCTTGCGCAGGCGTTTCGAGTGTCGTGACCTCTGTCTACCATGTTTACCGCAGGCCCAACAAAACAACGAGCTCCGGCTGCGACCTTCCCATTGAGGCCCCAAGCGCCTGTCAGACATTAAAATAAAAAGCCCAAGTGGACGCGGAGTCTAATCCCGCCGGAGGCAACGTGTGTCGCGATTCTCACGTAACTACCTGCTGCAGTCAAGTTATAGGATAGCACGGGAACTCCAGCGGCGGATAGGCTGGTATCGGAAAGGCAAAGATCACAACGGCGTACGAACTAACTGCGGTGCAAAGATGACAGTACGAACACAACCTCACATGATTAAAGGGTACTTGCCCATTCAGAACGTACCACATCTGCTGGGAAAGACATTCTTGCTTCCAGTAAGAAACTCGTTCAAATGCAATATCCAAACCAGCGGGAACATAGGTTAAACTCGCGGAATATCATATGCGTTACTCATTTCAATCAGTATCTTCCTATCCATGCCTCAAGGCAAACTAAAGTATGTGTCATCGCCACATTTTACACATTTGGATAAATACCACATAGTATTGCAGCTTATCTAAAATGGGGTCAGTCAAACGCTACGATGGCGAGAGAAGCTTTGGATCAAGAAACAAAGGAATTAAAGACATTAGCTAGCAGTGGGCATTGATTTATATCAATGGAACAAGCTGAAAATCTGTGCCGGGCTGGGATTCGAATCCAGGCCTCCTGCTTACAAGGCAGATGCGCTGAGCACTACGCCATCCGGACACAGCGGTCACCACAGACGTACGGTCTATCTTGGCACGCCTCCTGACATCCTTAAATTCTGTATATATACCACACACTATTGATGTAGGGTCCCTGCTCATTAGCCTCACTACTCGTGGCATTTCACTGATTCCCATAAGGGTTCGAGTTCGGTGTACAGCTGCAATGAAGCGATCATTATCTATCACCGCCTTTATATCCGAAAGAACAGGCATCACATATATAAGCTCTGGAGTTAACTTATTACAAGTACAGCGTCAAAAAAAGGAAAGAGGGAGCCATGCAGACTTACGGCAGCAGTCCATAGGCTAACACAGAACAACTTAGTATAACACATAGAAATAAAGTAACAGCGAATTAATACTACGTTTTTTCAATGCCAAGTCGTCCTTTTTTTGAGATCTAAGGACATAATTTTCAACATCTCAACTGTAGAGAAATGTGCTTGCGTAGTCCTACGCCCAACAACAAGAGACGAGAGGCATGCGAAAGTCACTACATCTGGCCGTCTCCTTGAAGATGAAAAACTAGAGTTGTAAAACTACCGTAAGCTATTGTGTAACATAGTAAATAAGCGTGGACTAAGGTGGCTTTCCTAGTAGCTTTGGTCAGTTACGGTCATACACGTGTTACCTGTATGCTAGGTGTACTGCATGCATATTGAGCGTTACCTCGTAACAACAGCTTTCTTTGCGTATGCGATCTGTGTCTTACTAGATTCCTCAAAAACCGGAAGCGGTGAATCATCTAGAAGCTGCGTAAGAGTACATAAATGTCGAGTAACCTACGGAACATCTCTCTCTTACGTAGTTATCCACCCGTCTATTACTTAAAAGTAAACAGTATTTATAGCATAATAGAAATTGTCAACGTTTAATTCAGGTTTTATTCGAAAATTGTTGATTTGTGACATGAAACGAGAGGAATGGTGTAGTAAAAATAAAGAAAACAATACACATTTGTCATATAGCGCTAGAAAACGCAATTTTCTCAACGAAAAGATCAAAACAAAAGAACCGCAAAACAAAAATATATCAAACATCGATTCATTACTTCGTCGAACTTACATAAAACTCGTTTCTTTCATAAATAACATTTCCACAGGAAACACTTGCCGTTGATCACGATGTAGAACGTTCTATTGATTAAAAAGTAACAACAATAATTAAATACATTTTTATATTTGTGCATGTAAACTGTACTTGCATTAAAAGTAGTTGCTTTGGTTACATAAAAGGCCAGAAGTCAGGCGATCAACAAATTTTTCTTACTTACAAAACCCAATTTAGATACCGTAAGGATATGAATGGACTAAAACTTAATTATGTGCGGTGTTAACTACGTGCAACACTGCTACAAAACGAACGAAGAGAAATCGTCGGCTCCCAGTTTCTCTCTTACAAAGTCATTTATGTTTCATTCTTTACAGTGCAACCCGCATCTACATCACCAGTAATCCTACCATTCACAACGCCATTCATGTAGTGTAACAAACCTGTCGCGCCATAGTTTTCGAGGAGCGTATATCTATGGAAAACGCATTTTTCTGAACGTACATCCCGCTACACGACACAATTGCGGCATCACAACAGTTTACAACCCACTTGCGAATATCGCAACATACATTAGACAAAAATTCTGCGAAATGGAAATGAATTTACACAACAGCAGTGTGAAACATTACTGTCAGGAATGAAAGTAATTAAATTATGTGCAAATTTGCTGTAGCAGTAAGAAACAAAACTCTGCTTTTCCGCGTCCTTTCACCAGAAGGCGGCGGCGGCGGCGGCAGTCAGAAAAGGCTTGGGAAAGCTTTGTTGTGATACAATTTTGTTCCAATAGTGTAAAGCTCTGCAGAACCAGGTTTAACAAAATGCGCTACACAGAGGTTTATGTATTACGTAGAGGAAGAGGCTTTTCCATCTGGTAACCAACTTTTCAGAAGTGCGTTTCACAAGGGGACTTTCAGACTTGTTAATTATGGATTTTGACGAGTCTTAGATATGTTGTACAGGGAACTGTCTTCAGTGTGTAGCTAGCGACTTTTCTTGCGACGATGCCTAGTATCCGATAAAATCGATGTTGAAGTTTCATATTTACCTCCTACACCTAATAACGCTAACCGAACGTAGTGTAACGATTAAGGTTTACAGCTACCATGCTGCTGGTACGGGTTCAGTCCGGCCTCCATACATTTCTTTACATTATTGATTCGTGGGAAGGGCAGAGTAATCAGACACTTTACGCTGAAATCTTAGTAGATGAAAGGAGAAAAACAGGCACCTGCACCGTAACAGCTACCCCAGCCAAATGCACTCCACTTTGCCATCCCTACGATGCTTATTTTTTCAGATCGGTTACAATGATCACGCAGAAAAATTCATAATGCTCCCGACTTGCTGCAGACTAATAGAGATACCGCTTCGACGGAAGATTTCACAGCAATGCTTTCTTTAATCTCACATCAATTTAGTGCAACTGTTTTCACAGGAATGATCAAACACGCGTGGTTCGCATCGAAGCTGATCAAAAAATGAACAATCCGTGGGACTGCAAAACAATAGTTTTCATTAAATTTGCGTGATTTTCTACAAATTTGTGTTTTGGCTGCTTCTACGATAAATACCATCCGGAATCTGTTCCAGCACAGAAAGCGATGCAAATGATAGCGAGTAAGATGATTCTGTGATCTACTCTGTAACAAACGGAATACTCATTTTAAAAAATTACTATAATTACGTATTTATAAATGAAATTAATGCGGCGAAATTGACTACTCTGAATAATAATGCATGACACATCCAGTTAACGATATTGCGAAAGATGACATTGGAAACAAATGCACGAACAAGATTTGATCCGGTAACTCCAGCATGGCAGCCGCGAACCATAACTGCTGCGCTACATTCGCTTGGTCGAAATATGACTAACGTTACAGATCTAGTAGGTACGCACAAAACTTAACGACCATTTTCTCAGGCACTAAGGATAGTCGCATGAAAGGCGCAAACCAGGCACTCAGCCCATATCCCTTTACAACGTACATAATAATAATCGAAATCCGTGATTAACAGGTCTAGTTCCCTTCTCAAGTTTGCTAGCAGCGCTGCAATAGTTGAAGGTAATGAATCATTGTGCACTAAAATCTCTCACCAAAATTCATTTTTCTGTGGATAATCCGTATAATAGTAGATGGTGCCCGTCTCTTATTACCGAAGCACGACGGTTTGGAGTAATATATGGGAATATAAATTATCTGACAGTGGTGGTAGTTGTCTCCAGTGGTGGTAAGTTGCTATGGGACCAAACTGCTCAGGTCATCGATCCCTAGGCTCACAAACTACTTAATGTAACTAACTTACGCTAAGGACAACACACACACACACACACACACACACACACACACACACACACACACGCCCTTGGGAGGACTCAAACGTCCGACGGGAGCAGCCGCGCGAACCGTGGCAAGGCGCCTGGTACCGTGGCTTCCCAGCTCGGCTAAATTATCTGACAGCTTCAATAACTGAGGTCCCAAATAAGAAAAACAGTAATCTATGCGTCAGACTCAAATGCGAAAGACGCGTGGCCGCAGGTCTATGAAAGAAGAAAAAGTCAGAGTAGAAGCTGACAAGGCACGATCCGGTTGGCCTTTATCCCCGACAGCGGGTAGAGTAAGGAACGCGGTTCGCAGAGGAGGGCCTGTTGGTTTGCAAGTCACATGAGGAAATATCGGAGGGGTCAAGAACACGATCTCCATTCCACCTGACCAAGTGCAATCTTTGTTTTAAACCACAGTTCAGAAAAACCAAAGCTTATGGTTTGTGTTTCCTCGTGCGGGAGGTCAAGCACTCTGTGTCGATGAAACACGCCTTATCACTGAGTGTAACAATGGGATGTGTGAATCGCTTTAGCGTCAGAAAACTCCTGCTGTATATACGCGCCATAATATCGTTTGTACGGTAGATTAATTCATGTACGTGAAAGAAAAACCAAGTTCCAACTGTGATCGCAACAGGAAACAAGACGGAAAGGTAAGCTTACTGATTATATTTCCTCCGACAATGATGTCATTAGTAGAAGTTGAGTCCCATAGAGCTCAGAGCCATTAGAAACATTGCATACGCTGAGAAAGGGCAAGGATGGGACGAAATTTTTTTTAAAGAAATAGGTAATTATGGAAACAATGGAAAAGGTAATTCAGGATCAAGAGTATTCAGCGTCGTTCCAAACGAAAGCAAATGTAATAGCTTAACAGGTGCGCCTTCTCCTGCTCGGTGACGATATCAGAGGGTAGCAGATCATAAACATAACCATAAAGAACGATAAGTATGGGTTAAAGCTGTAGTACTCGAATTAATAGTTTCTAAATGTAAACTGAACGCCGCGTATAACATAACCAAGGTTAGAAATCCACAACGCGTACAACCTGATTGACCGAGCAGCATAGTTGCGCAACAAAACACATTTTAAAATATTCTGCAAAACTTAAGGACGAGATAGACCAAGCAACAAATATACTAAGTACTCGGCAGAAAGGAATGAAAGTGCGGGAGCTTTGTTACCGGAGGTCCTCCAGTTGGGCAAGGAAAGTTGGACGTGTGTGGTCAGTGTGGATTTAGTGCCAAATGGAACTGGTCCCGCAACACGAGGCAGCTGAAGAAACGGGAAAAGACAGCGTGAGTCAATCAGCAAGAAGTTGCGGTGCACTGTGGTGGTCGTCTTCATTACAACATGTCCCGGAGACAAGTCTCGATGACATCACACAGGGATAAGCATCGGGCAACTGCAAGAAGGGCAAGTGTGACGAGTGTAGCGCAGGAGTTTAGAATTGTTCACTGCACTGATTCACGCGCAAGGGGAGAGTGTGGTGCTAAGTTCCTTGGGACCGAACTGCTGAGGTCGTCAGTCCCTAGACTTACACACTACTTAGTCTAACTTAAACTACCTTACGTTAAGGACAACACACACACCCACGCCCGAGGGAGGACTCGAACCTCCGACAGGGGGAGCCGCGCGAACCGTGGCAAGGCGCCATAGACGGGGTGGCTGTTAACAATTGCGAACGTGTTGCCGGTGCTGGATTTTGTCCACGGGCTGACCTTTCGATTAAGTCCCATAAACGTTCGATGGGATTCATGACGGGCGATCTAGGTGGTCAAATCATCCGCCACAACTGTCCGGAATCTTCTTCAAACCGCTAACAAGGCCCATTGTCACCCATAAAAATTCCGTCGTTGTCTGGGAATGTGAAATCCATGAATGGCTGCAATGGTCTCCAAGTAGTCGAACACAACCATTTCCAGTCAATGACCGGTTCGGTTAGATCTGAGGACCCCCGTCCATTCCCTGTAAACAAAGTCCACATCATTATGGAGCTACCGCCAGCCTGCTCAATGCCTTGTTCACAACATGGGTCCATGGCTTCTTGGCTTTGCGCCACACTCGAACCCTACCATCAGCTCTTACCAACTGAATCAGTCCTCATGTGACCAGGCCACGGTTTTCCGTCGTCTGGGGTCCAGTCAACATGGTGACGAGCCCAGGAGAGGCGCTGCTGTCTACGTCATGCTGTTAGCAAAGGCACTCGCATAGATCGTCTGCTGCCATATCCCATTAACGACAAATTTCACAACACTCCTCTATCGGATAGATTCGTCGTACGTCCCACTTCCATTTCTGCGAAAATTTCACGCAGTAATGCTTGTCTTTCAGCACTAAAAACTCTACACAAACGCCGCTGCTTTCGGTTGTTAAGTGAAGACCGTCGGCCACTGCGTTTTCCGTAGTTGAGAGGTAATGCTTGGAATTCGGTATTTTCCGCACATTCTTGATATACTGTGGTTCTCGGAATACTGAATTCTGAAATGGCATGTCCCATGCGTCTAGTTCCAAATACATTCAGCGTTCAGAGTCTGTTAATTCCCAGCGTGCGGCCATCATCACGTCGGAGATCTTTTCACATGAATCAACTGAGTATAAATCACGGCTCCGCCAATGCACTGTCTTCTTATATCTCGTGTACGTGATACTACCGCCATCTACATATATACCGGGTGATCAAAAAGTCAGTATAAATTTGATAACTTAATAAACCACGGAATAATGTATATAGACAGGTAAAAATTGACACACATGCTTGGAATGACATTGGGTTTTATTAGAACCACCCCATATTGATAGACGCGTGAAAGATCTCTTGTGCGCGTCATTTGGTGATGATCGTGTGGTCAGTCGCACTTTCGTCATGCTTGGCCTCCCAGGTCCCCAGACCTCAGTCCGTGCGATTATCGCTTTGGGGTTACATGAAGTCGCAAGTGTATCGTTATCGACCGACATCTCGAGGGATGCTGAAAGACAACATCCGACGCCAATGCCTCACCATAACTCCGGACTTGCTTTACAGTGCTGCTCACAACATTATTCCTCGACTACAGCTATTGTTGAGGAATGATGGTGGACATATTGAGCATTTCCTGTAAAGAACATCATCTTTGCTTTGTCTTACTTTGTTATGATAATTATTACTATTCTGATCAGATGAAGCGCCATCTGTCGGACATTTTTTGAACTTTTGTATTTTTTTGGTTCTAATGAAACCGCATGTCATTCTAAGTATGTGTGTCAATTTGTACCTCTCTATCTACATTATTCCGTGATTTATTCAGTTTTCAAATTTATACTGACTTTTTTTATCACCCGGTATATATGTATATGCATATCGTTATCCCATTACTTTTGTCAGCTCAGTGTATATAGATAATTTACGTATGCAAAGTATTTCTCCCAGTAAAACTTCGTCAAAACTATTACGTAGGTTCCGAATGTCTCCACAAGCCTTTATTACAACATCGTACCGCCATGCGATCACAACGCAGTTATGTATCACAAGGAAAAAGCGACACAAACATCGACAAGCGATTGGCGTGCGTGGTGCATAATGGGAGCGGAGTGTGGCCGCGCGCCGCCGGCGACCTTATTGCAGGCTATTTCCGAATGTGGCACGGCGTGGCGTACGAGACTATTCCGGGGAGGGCGACCGGAACACAACAGGCAACAGGCGCCGCGCACTGTGTCGCCAGCCGAGCGCCAGCCAGCGTGGTCCAGCTTCCGCTCACTGGCTAGTCCACGGTAGCGATTATCGCGCCAAACATTCCACTTTCCCTTTTACCAGATTCTTCATCCTCCCAAATGCTGACGAATCTCACTCTGTCACGGCAGGTAGCATATGTTGCAAAACAGTAGCGAGCAGTTATCCGTCCATCCATCCACGACTAGGCCAGTATCTGAGAACAGGCCGGATTAGTTGATAACTTTCAATGTACGTTGCGCGGACAATCGTACGATAGAAGCTATTACTGACCACTTCGTTTAGTACACTGTGCAATCCTGTACCCCCGTATACGCACAATCACTCAACACTTGTCGTCCCCCGTGCCACCAATTACGATACTGTATTATCAGAAATCCTGAATGGCAGGCTTTTTCTCTGGTGGTCACCAACGTTGCGTAATAAGGGTGGGATAAGTCGCACAAGTCAACCGTGTGGCGCAGCAGGGATGCTGAGTTACAAGGCCAATTACGTTCAGGGATAAATAATTGGAGAAGTCAAACAGTAGCTCTGTCTTTCTACTAGCACTTTTCTATGAAAGGCCGAGGAGACGACGCCGTGTAAACACTGCAAGATATTATTTCACAGTCCTCGATCTATTAATTTCGTATAACATTCTAGTAGTTAATCTTAGTTTTCTATTACAAGATACTTTTCTATTAAAATGATTTGATTCGTTTGCATAAAGTTAAGCAGGTTAGTGTCATTCACTGGCTATTAAATGTGAAGTCTCTAATTTCTAGAACTCGAAAATTTGTACAGAAAAATTTGACTGAACGATCGGTGACAGATTTATTATTCCTGCACATTAATTCAATAGGACTCATGTTTTATGCGCCTCGATGTTTCACATTTCTGACCATGCCGTTTGAGCATTTATTGTTAGATTCCCATACTCTCATCTGATCATCTGTCAATGGACATGATTATAAGGGAACTGATTACTGTTACTGATGTCACAGTATTATCTTTTTTAAGTAAATTGTGTTATTTTTATGAAACCAATAATTGTAAACTAAACTGGTAGGCAATAAAAAATTTTTGTTCAAGAAGCGGCTCATCCTGAGTAACATATATTTACAGCTGTGGGAGCACTATCTAAGGTACTTTTACTGAAATAATGGGATCTTACTCGACCAGAGCACCGCATAAAAAGAAATTAACGTTTGTGGTCGTTTCGTTGCCCCGGAAGAATAGTACAAATGAATGCAAACTAGTAAGACGTGCAGAAACTAGGCAAACGTCTAGAGCAGCACACACCAGCATCATATTTTGTGTACCCTGAATGGTCAGTATTATCCACCAAAGACCTGCCAAAAAATGGATACATAAAAGCCTCATCGCCGTCAAAGAGCACAATATCAGCAGGTGATCTAGTTTAAATGCAGCAGAATTATCAATCTGCAGGAAGTGAGATTGTGTAGCTAAACCAGTAGGTGCTAGTACACTGCACACGGAATGTTTGCTTATTCCATTCAGGAATAGCCAAAACTATGGCACATATTTGAAACAATGGTGAGAATACATTACACTTTCAATACGGGCAAGCGTTACCTCAAAACGCGTTTTTCATAGATGACATTATCTACATGACACTCCAGAACTATACCACGTGTCAGGTTGCGTCACGGATGTTATCCACAGTAACTACAAAGGATTGACGTTCAGTCATCTTCGTAGTTTGAAGAACATCCAAATGAGGTAGCAGACCTCAGCCATGTGGTTCTAGGGTGTTCATGATACGGACATGAGCATATCTTTCTCAAGACATGGTAACAGCAGGAATTCCTCAAGTTACGTTTGCACGAGGGGCGTACAATAAATAAAGCAACACTTTTTTTCTGAAAGCAGGTTGGTTTTATTCAGGATTCCAATACGCCATATTGTTCCCTAACCACTCTTTTAGTCACAAAACCCTACTTTTCAACATAATCCCCGATCAATGCAACGGCCTTACGCCGCCTTGCAGGGTGAGCATGTTGCCCGCTTGGTACCACTCTACTGGTCGATGTCGGAGTCAAAATCTTACTGAGTAAATAACCACCCCATCATGCACGTACTGCTTCCCGCGGAGTGCATCCTTCGTTGGTACAAACAGACGGAAATCGGAGGGACGAGATCCGGGCTGTACGGTAGATGAGGAAGAACAGGCCAGCGGGCACACACCTATGAGTAACCCAACTGGAACTGGTGGACGAGTGTCCTCAGGGCTACCAACAGAGATGTTAAGTTGGACGGCGGGGTGTTTTACTGTAATCCGTAGACCACCTCGAATGAATATGTTCGCACGTTCCAACCACTGCTGGAGCGACAGCTGTGTGCGGCCTCGTTACGACGATGACAGACGCCTCGCCCAACGGCTTATCGTTTTTCTTTTCACTGCCAGGTCTGCGTTGACGTTTAACAAGCGGCTATGAATATCTACGATGTTTTGGTTTCCCACCAAAAGAAAGTCAATGGCAACTCTGTGCCTGGAACGCATCTCCGTTTCAGACGCCATTTCGTAGGCTACGTGTTGCGCCGCCACCGATCGGAACTTCACGCAACAACGGGCAGAAGTGAGAATATTCCAGGATGTCCCACAACGAATTGCGCATTTTTTGAACCGAAATTGGCAGAGGAAAAATGTGTTGCATTACTTACCCTCTTCGTAACACAACTGTTTCGAAAGGAAGAAGTGAGAGTCATAGAGAAATTAGCCTCTGCCTCACATCATTAGGTGGCTGGCAGGATGTAATAGATGTAGAACTTATGGTGTAGAACAGCAGTTTGTGAAATCTTCACTTTCCCTGAGGGGGTTGGGTTGTTTTGGGGGAAGAGACCAAACTGCGAGGTCATCGGTCTCATCGGTTTAGGGAAGGACGGGGAAGGAAGTCGGCCGTGCCCTTTCAAAGGAACCATCCCGGCATTTGCCTTGAGCGATTTAGGGAAATCATGGAAAACCTAAATCAGGATGGCCGGACGCGAGACTGAACGGTCGTCCTCACTTTCCCTGACTAAACGGGTAAAGACAAAGACCAATTAAAGAAATAAGAAAATGCTTGCACTAGTGATGGTACACACACAAATGAGGTGGAGCGACAGAGCCAGAGCGAGCAGGTGGCGGGAAAGCGGCGGCGCCGACACGTGGTGCGCAGGCAGGGCCGGCGCCCTATTAGGCGCGACGCGGCGCGGCCGGCCCTCGCTATTAATACTGCAGCCGCCCAGGCCACGGGGCACGGCGAGGCGAGAGGCGCGAGGCGGCGGGGCCCCGGCTGTACGCCGACCAACAGCACTGAGCGAAACCTTCGCTGCGTGCACCAGTCGTCATAGTGAACCACGACAAATAGATTTTTCATACTACGAGATAATTGCATACATACAGCAAAGATGAAACGCACAACACAAACAAAAACTATTACCTAATGGCAATGCCTTAATCTGTTTAGTCTCGAGTTCAAAAATGGTTCAAATGGCTCTGAGCACTATGGGACTCAACTGCTGTGGTCATTAGTCCCCTAGAACTTAGAACTACTTAAACCTAACTAACCTAAGGACATCACACACATCCATGCCCGAGGCAGGATTCGAACCTGCGACCGTAGCAGTCGCACGGTTCCGGACTGAGCGCCTAGAACCGCGAGACCACCGCAGCCGGCAGTCTCGAGTTCGCACACTGTATCTGCACATTACTCTCGACGACGAATGTTCAACAGAAACGAACGTAACATAGGATGTGCCCACTAGAAAGCGTAATACACTGTCAATGTCGCCACCTGCCAAACGCCTCAATAATCACCTTCTGCAGTGCCGAAGAGAGGAAGAGAGCCAATTAGGTTCTACAAGGCAGCGACAGTCATGTGGAGCCGTGCCGCCTCCAGAGCCGTGGCGAGCTGCGCAAAGTTGCTCGTTTGGTGGTCCATGGCGCGAGCAGTCCGATCGAGGTGGTTCCACTGATTCACGATTGGGTTTAACTATGGGACGTTTGTCCGGGGCTGGTGGCCACGAGAGGACGGTAAACTCATTCTGCGGCTCTTCGGACCACGCACGTACACCGTGATATGTATGATAAGTTGTATTGTGCCGAGGAAAAGCAAACTGCATATTGGGTGGACATGCCGTCCAAGGATAGACGTATACTTGTGTTGATCCGTTGTGCATTCCAGAGTAAAGAAATAACTCAGGAAATGCCACAAAAACATATCTCAGACCGTAATACTCTCTCCTCCGGGCTATGCCGATTACAAGATTGTTGAAGGGTGTCTGCTACCGCACGTTTCACACCCATGGAGCATAAAACGTGATTCATCTGAAAAGTCCACGTCTCGTCACTTAGCGAACGTCCGGTTGCGATATTGACGTGAAACTTCCAACCTTGTTGGCATTAACCAAGCGCCTGCTGTGGAGGTACATACGCAGCAACGATCACTGAACGGTTGTCGAGCAAACACTGTCGGTAACCTGTCGGTTGATCTGGCCTGTCAGTTGCTCACCAGTTGCACGTCCGTACAGATCTCCGAAGCCGACCCCTGTCTTGTATGGCCCGTGGTGCATCTATGATCAGCCCTCTCGGATGTCAGATAAATCGGTCTATTTTCGCGTCACGACAACGACTGCACTGTTTTCCGCGTCCGCCCCCCCCCCCCCCCCCAAACACACGCGTACACCTCCAACGGCTAGCGCTGCCACCTGGTCTGTGAATGACTACTGCTTGTTGACGTAGAACATACGCAGGGGTCACATTAGTCTGACTGGACCGTGTACGAACACTAGTGACCTCAGTAGAAATGAAATCACATACTCTCGGCCGTAGTGTCACACGCTGTTGGCTACAGGAAAATATCGTCGTTGGACAGTCCTAAAAAAGTGCATACAGACTTGGGGAAAAGTTCCACTTGATGTAATGTACAGTAATTCTAAAACTTCCTAGCAGATTAAACTTGTGCGCTGGACTGGCACTCGAACAAGGCACCTTTGCCTTTCAGGAGCAAATGCTGTACCGAATGAGCTATCCAAACACGACTCACGACCCGCACTCACAGCTTCACTTCCGCCACTACATCATATCCTACCTTCGAAACTTCATAGAAGTTCTACTGCATGCCTTGCGGCAGAAAGACTTTTGGAAGAAAGGACATTAAGCAGCAGTGGCTAAGCCACAGTCAAGTGGATTTTTTTTTCCGACAAAATTTAGGCTTCGTGTAATAAATGGCATTTCTTTTCAAATTAAAATAATTGTGAGAAAAGTCTATAAAACGAAAAATAACTCGATGATATAACACTACAAATTAGCGGTGAACGTCCAGAGCACATCCCAAGGGGCTAAATATTTAGTGGTAATACTAAAAGCGGCTGATATGTTACGAACGTCTGACATCACTATTCGCGAAGGTGAATGGAAGACTACGATTTGTCAGGACGGTTCAGGGAAAGTCCAGAGCACATGTGAAGGATAACGCGTACAAGATGGCAGTGCGACAAAATCTACAATATATGTCCAGTGTCTGGGGACCTGTATCAATTGAGCATGACACCAGCAATCGAACGAATTCCGGGACGCGCAGCTAGGTTCGTAATATGTTGGTAAAGACTGTACGAACAGAGATGCTCGGTGTACTTAAATAGAAAACTTTGGAAGAAAGTCGCCTTTCTTCTTGCGAAACCCTGATCGGTAGATCTAGAGTGCCGCCGCTCTTATAAGACCGGAACCCAATTCACCCGATGCGAATGTTATCTGTAATTCATTTTTACTGTCTGACCACAAGTACGCATAATGAATAATCACCCTTATCTACAGAAAGGTAGTCGCTTTTTTTAAGAGGAACTTTTTTAACATTGCCAACTAAAGGAATTTCCCAACACCTGTAGACATTCTTACTTCTATATCCACGTCTCTGGTCCAAAATTGTCTTCAGCGTGACAATGTCCGTTTAAATTAATCGAATGCATTCATCTCTAGGGCCTAAGACCACTATATTTAGTATCTTATTAAGACAAGTTTTGCCTAACATTCTGTTGCTGTATTTCGAGCATTAAACAGCTTTATAGACGTTTGCGATGCCGCAAATGCCACAGGCGTCTGCGTAGTACGTCTATTTCTGTCCGTCCAATCCATCGCAAATACAAACACACTATGACAGAACTGGGGCAAAACAGTGCTGAGCCAAGAGAGTTTAAGATCGCCTTTCCTTCCCCGGAGTATTTTGAGTTCAGCAATTGCTCCACTTGGATGAGAGTTACGGACTCCACGTCAAATTAAGATAAGAGAATCGGCTGATTTTCGACAAAGTATTATGAGAAAACACAGATTATGGTACGTTTGATACAGAGAGCAAACTTCTGAAAGAAAATCTACGAGGAAACAAAGACATACATACAAAGTGACAGTTACTGAATTATATGAAATAAAATAATAATAACTTCTGAACGGTTTGCGTTAGGACGTTCACGGTTGGCCGCGGAGCACGGTGGGAATTAGTATGCGCATGTTCCATGTTGTTGTCGGCCATTTGCACGTGAAAATGTCACGGTACAGCGTGTCTGAGTTACAGCGCTTGTGAAAACCTACTAAGCGAGCACGTACAGCCCAACTCCGGCTCAATAGATGTTTGCGACCAAGTTCAAATTGAAGGCAACCAGTCCAAGGGTGCTAACAATCAAGAATTTGATTATTAAGTTTGAGAGAACAGTTAGGTTCGTGATGACAATGTTGGCAATGTCTGTCGACCGGAACGGCTAAAAACTGACACGCGCTGTGTTTCAAACTAGCTCTAGGAATTCGATCAAAAGAGCTGTACAACAGGTGGGACTCAACCGGAAGACACTGCGACAAATTCTTGTTGAAGACCTCATCTCTTCCCATACAAAATTCAAGCCCATCAGCCATTATGCACCAGGGCCATGACACAGCGGTTGTGTTTCGCCAACACTGCTGTCCACAGAACTGATGAACAAGACTTTTGACGTGAACATAGTTTGATTTAGCGACAAAACCCACTTCCATTTGAATGGGTTCGTAAATAAGCAAAGCTGGCCCATTTGGCGGACTGAGAAGCCGCATTTCGCGATCGAGAAGTCTCTTCAGCTTCAACGGGTGATTGTGTGCTTTGCAATGTCCAGTCACGGAATAATCGGTGCGATACTCCTTGGTGGCACGGTGACTACCGAACGGTACGTGGAAGTTTTGGAAAATGATTTCATCGCCTTTATCCAAAGTGCCCCTGATTTCGACAACATGTGTTCATGCATTTAAGTGCTCGTTTTTCTCGCGCGCCGTTCGAGAGAGGAGCGGTAGACAGATAGCTTGAAGGTTGTTCATTGAACCCTCTGCCAGGCACTTTATTGTGAATAGCAGGGTAACGATGTAGATGCAAGACGGAGCTCGGCCCATCGAAGCAGGAGAGTGTTTGATGTCCTGGAGGAGCACTTTGGGGGCCGCATTCTGGTTGTGAGGTAGGCAGAGGCCTCTGGCATGGGCTTTGACTGACCGCCATGTTCTCCTGATCTAAACACATGCGACTCGTTTATGTGGGGCTATATTGAAGAAAAGGTGAACAGCAATAACGCCAAATCCATTGCTGAATAAAGTGTGTGCACGCCGTAGTTTGTAACTAAATTACGTTTTTTTTCATATATTTCAATAACTGTCACACTGTACATGTAAGTAAGTAGTAAGAACCAACAAGGCAAGCATAAAAACAGAAGAAGCTACACAAGTGAAGGAATTTAGCTTAAAAATAATGAAATACATAGCCTGTAAAATTTCACGGAACAGTATCAGATGTATTACTAAGGTCTGATAAAACTGAGTTGTGAACACGGAACCTAGACGAAAGAGGATTTTTTATTTTCCTGCAGTTTTCTACGTTGACATACTGTTTTGTCCCCACATCTAGTGCATTTTGTATTGCTATGTAGTAATCAAGCCAGGAGTTTCGGTTTCATTTCAGGATGAGAACAGACATTGTAGTTTCCTTTAATTCATTTGTCCTTAGTGGCTTCCAGACGGAAAAATCTGATGCTCTTCCTGCTACTATTTGCTGACGGTTGTAGTTGCAATCTCCTGGAGTACTGTGCTGACTGCGGCCCATTGAGTGTCATCCAACAAAATTCTTAACCGTTCTTCCACGTTTTCGCAAGAACACTGTAAAAGTTTTCTGCTGTGCACTAGCCGCTGAGTCCACATTAATTATTGCTTTGGTTCATTTTTTCCGTATTTTACCTCACACTGAACCACTTAATTAGGCGTGAGATGATAACTCCGGCTATAAAGGCTCCGAAAACGTCTTCGCAATGGTCTGTATTTCTTTATTTTAAGAAGCCTTGAAAGAGGGAAAGAAAAGAGATTTTTTTGGATAGAACAGAAATGGAAGGTGGGGATGCTGATGGCGGCAGGGATATATATATGAGAGAGAGAGCTAAGGTTATTTCACATCTTTCCTTTACGAAAACCGTAGCCTCTAACAGTGCTACCGGCAGCTTTCCTTGACGTATAAACGAGTCAAAGCTCGTGTAGTTCAGACTGTATCCGGATAGTATACTCTAAACTGTATGGTACTGACTAGTTTTGTCTTTATATTGCGGGCTTATTCTTCTGTCGTCTTAATACTGATATATATTTTGTACACATCTGTATTATTTAAAGTTTCGTGAAGAGTTACGAAAGCCGCCGTAAGCGGGGGGCGTAAAAGATAGTGAATCTTGCATTACACGATACTGATATCAGCTGTTTTTCTTGTACAGCGAACAACACATGTCTCCACATCAATTAATCGACGATTCCCGACGTCCTAACATAGATCCTCAGTTTTCTGAATAAATTTTTCTAATACGGCAACACGTAAACAAATACGTGAGCACATGTTTGTATCTCTATACCCCTTTTAGCGTTCCGCTTCGTCTTGGTTAACTCTTCCCATGTTATTTCTGAACTTGCAAAAAAGTAAGACGAAGTAATATGTAGATGCTAAATACGGGTCAATGAAAAATGAAGAGCTTGGAAAGATCGTTCTTCCCGCTTGACGCACCGTCAGGCCAGATGCCAAAAATAGCAGTGACAAATGTACTTCGCATTTATCGCTTGTGTTCATCACAGACTGTGTTGTTTCATCTAGGTCTTAAAGCTTGGGATTCATGGAACAGATTTTTAATGTCGGAACTTACTTGTAGAAAGTGTTGAATAAATTAATAATTTAAAAGACTTTTCTATTGCTTCAATGGCGAGTCCGAATAGTATGTACTACGAGATCAAAAGTATATCACCGTCAACACGAGAAAGTGGTTTTGTCAAAGCAATGGTGCGTACCGCTTGCAACACAGGAACAACGTAGATATCCCGAATACGCCGTTCTGCGGAACATCGAAACTTCAAACGTGTTCAAAGCGTAATAAAATAACGAAGGACATAATACATTTCTAAAAACAGCCAGGTTAACTGTTTGTCAAGCAATTGCTACACCCAAATGCGACGGAATCCCCGTAAGACGGATAGACCAGCAATCTTTAGCTTCTGAGATCGTCAAGCGAGGAATCTCGGTGAAAAATTGTTTCCAACTGTCCATATCTTCACTATAGATGGACGTTTGGATCAGGCGTGACAACTTTTCTGTGAAATATTGCCCACCGGCAAGATTTCATGCCATGAAATACAACAAACCACCTCTTCCGTTCAAATGAGGAATCGGAATAGTCCTTTTCGTTTTGTCTAAGCTTGCTAACTTGTTTCAGAAATAGTGTGTAAAAGTTCAGAGTCTACTGTCTCATGGACGGCAACGTAGTTTGAGCTGAGTGCAAGCTATGATAAAAAGCCTCTACCTTCCCAAAGGAACCATACAGCATTCACCTGAACAGATTTTGGAGTACCATGGAAAAACTAAATATTATATGCCGGATCGGGGTATCAATCGCCTTATTTATGCACAACAATATATCTGGAGTGACAGGCCTGTTCCGATTTGTCGTTTGAACGGAACTGAATGTTAGTGGTATTTCGTGGCCTCAACCCTTCCGTACTAACTGCGGCGAAATTTCCCAGGAAATTGTCACACGTACCTGCGTCTAGAGTGAAGGTTTTGAAACCTGGAAACAATGATTGAATTCCGTATGAGACCCTACTCCGTGAGCTGCTGCTCTGAATACACATACTGCAATTTTTTTGTGTGGCTGCATCGTTACCTTCAATCACACAGTGTATTAGCCTAAAGATTTGTCATTCAAAGCGTCAAAAAATACGCCCTTCGACCAAGAGAAGCTTCCTTAGTATTCTGTCTCTATGCCGCATTTAAATCGGGTTACTTCACTGAACCTCTACCACGCATAGTCCTGAGACCACCTCTATACTTGGAGGTTATAACCAATCAGACTTTTTTATCAACCACTTTCGCAGTAGCATATGAAAAAGGAACAAGAAGAATAGTACATATTAGTCGGTGATGGAAATCAGCTCTTAACTGATTAGATGTCGAGCCAGTGTTTCTACCAGGAAAATTAATAAAGTATCTCATATGTTACAAGATACAATATACTGGTTTACATGGGACGTATACCCAACTCCTACTTCAAAAGTCTTTGAACTGTCCTCGTATCAGGTGCCAGGAGTTTGCCGTTATCGAAGTTATTGCCAAAAAGGACCGTACGTAGACCACACAGCTACATACTGATATGGCTGCAATCCCTGAGGAGGGGAGGCCTATACGTAAAACGGCTTGCGCCGGCCAGCGTGTGAGCGGAATATTGCCGTAGATTAGCACGGGCGCGTCCGACCGGCCTAGTCATTCCCGACACGTGCGAGGGAACAGGTCGGGCCAGCGAGCGACCGTTAGTTTCCACGGCGGACCGCGACACACATTAGCTGGCGCTATCATTAATGGAGCCGCATTCCGAGAGCTTTTTTGCGCGCGGTGAGTGGTAGCGCGTAGAGGACTTTGCGCGTAACGACTCGCTCAAGCTCTTCCACGATTTCTGCCCGAGTAACAACAGAACAGGGAACCATGTAGATCACATTGACCTGCATCTATTCCCAATGTCGTCTCAATGTGCTGTATTCTCCCCAACCCTCCCTACCTCTCATCATACAAACACGAAAATAGTTTCGATGTTTTTTCTCAATTACGAACTGTCTTTCAGAATGGTAAATCCTCACAAAAATTTGCTTCTCTTTCTCCCTCCGGTATTTGTACCTCCCACAGGACCTTTACAACTATTTTGTCGCCAACAAACATGTGATCAATTGCTTCCAGCCTTTCTTGTCATCTTTTTGGTAATTAACGTTGCGACTTTTTCTTGTTTTATTTTTTCTTTCCTTGTAGTCTCTCAAGGTTCATCATCAGAATATGACATCTGCTTTTGCATTAACAAAGCCAAAGTTACGACACTTCTAAGTTGATATACTTAATACTAGATCACGACTACTGTACACGGATGGTGTGGGTATATATGTTTTAAGGATAGCTTAGGCCAAAACAATCAACAACGGAAACAGTAACTAGTTTCATAGAAAATTACACCGTGGCTGCACGGTTTAAAAAAGTTTGCAATGATGAATATCAGCCTAGCGTTTATAAACTAGATTCAATGTTCCAATAGTTTGTTTCGTCCGATTAGTCTCTTTTTGAAATCCGCGCAGCGTAGTAAGTAACCTGCAAGCCGCAGGTGTAGATTTATGGTGATAAGAAAAATCGGTAGGCATAAAGTGCTATTTTTCTGCTATAAAGTACATTAAGAATACGCGAAAGTTTCCTTGATTTGTCGTTCAGAATACAAGGTTAATCTACTAAATATATTCACAGGAGGGGCGTTCAAGCCCCCATAATTTCACGAAGTTCCTACACGTGGCGGCGCTACACCTAGCCTTCAGAACGGTGTCTATAACGGAGGCGCGTTCTAAGCAGAGAACTGCGATTCAGTTTCTTTTGGCGGAGAACTAGAGTATCATAGATACTCATGGGCTCTTGTAGGATGTCTACTGAGACCTGGCAGTGAACAAAAGCACGGTGGGTCGTTGGGCGAGGCGTCTGCCATCATCGCAATAAGGTCGCGCAAACATGTGCGATCTCCCCCGTGCCGGCCGGCTCTCAAGAAACTGTAGAAACGACTTAAGCGTGTTCGTCGCCAAAAGAATGTAAACGAACTACTTCTGCTCTACGACAAAGCAAGGCCTTACAGAAGTCTGCGCACCCGAAAGCTGCTCACAAAACTTCACTGGACTGTTCTTCCTCCGTGGCTGATGGGGAGGTTAGTGAAGCAGCAAGACGTCGGCTCGACGGCGACCATTAGACCGGTATCATGCGAGCCCTCCCAAGAGGGCAGCGTAAGGCCGTCTTATTGAACAGAGGTTAAATTGAAAAACAGGATTTCGTAGCCAAAAGATTGTGGAATAATGTGGGGCATTGGAATGCACAATAAAACCAACCTGCTTTTAGAAAAAAAGTGTGTTAATTGCTCACTGAACTCTTCTCTTATGATTAATTGAATGTTTAAAAGCGTATCCCCGTTTGAAGACGTGCCACGTATGAAGCCCGAACGTTGCACTCGGATGCGGCATTTGATGCGAGTGTAGAATATATGAGCAGTCTGTTACAGACAGGTGTGTTGCGAATATACCAGTATATTGCGATTAAACGATTTCGAAAGCGGGCTGAAAATCGGTGCAAGATGCATGGATCATGGCAAGTCACAGACAACACAGTAATTACGGTTCCAAAGCCAACAGTGTGTCGGTAGGGATTTTCAATACGACAGAGAGAAGATACAGTGTTTCCACGTGCGTAAACTGCCGCACAACATGATCGCAAGTGTGTGATGAACAAAGGTCACTTCTCCTCCGGAGAGCTGTAAAGGGGTCCGGATTCTTCTCTATGGCTCGATTTACGAGCGATTTATTATCCTGAGCTCGCGACGTCATTTCATCCTGCGTTTTACCTCTATATACGAAACAATGGAACCCCGCATTCTACGGCATTAAATCTGTGAATTGTGCTCAATCGTCGATCGCCACGAATCAGAATTACTAGTCGTGGGACAATTGGCCATAGTTCGCACACCTAAACTGTCACGGACGCAGCTGCTTGGAAGTGGACTTCTTCGTTAGCGATCAGGACAAGTACACTGAAATAGGGCACACGTCTCGTAAGGAACATAAGATCAAGGAGAGAGCTGGACAGTATCAGGTGTGTAAAACCTTTTGTGATGTTTTTGCTGCGAAACTACTTTCACCTTCTCTTGAACACATTCAGTGTAACGAATGCTCCTTTCAGTAGCAGTGAACTAAACGGCGAATGAGTCCAAAACTTTCTGTAACTGAATGTATTCACAAACGGAGATTACCAAACGCTCCTACTTTCTTCTGCCTACGACCAAGGTGGTTGCAGTCCTGCAGCGCGATTACCGGTGTGATATCGTCGTGTCTGCACTGAAACGATTCCTGACGCTGCGAGCCGCGCGGAATTAGCCGTCGGTCTACGGCGCTGTAGTCATGGACTGTGCGGATGGTCCCGGCGGAGGTTCGAGTCCTCCCTCGGGCATGGGTGTGTGTGTTTGTCCTTAGGATAATTTACGTTAAGTAGTGTGTAAGCTTAGGGACTGATGACCTTAGCAGTTAAGTCCCATAAGATTTCACACACATTTGAACATTTTTTTGACGCTGCGAGCACCCGCGGCTGTCACCTGCTTGTGCGCTTCCTGCCAAAGTCAGATCATCGCCCATTTGAAAGTATGGCGCCTGGATGCCGTTAGCGAGGATAGTTTGATAAATCCGTTAAAAGACCAAGAAAAAAATGTTTGTTTCGTGAACAATGCACCTTATTTTTCTGTCTCCCTCGAGGGATGTAAACTTAGGCCAGCGATTCTCCAGCTTTTTACCCCATCGGAAAAATGGGTTCTCTCACACTCTGAAAAATACTCTTTCACTCCGACTGTTGCTCCCTCTTTTGAGAAGAATTTCTTTCCAGCTAGTCAAAATTCCAAGTTAGGGAAAAGGAAGAAGTCACTTGGATGTTAAATTTGGAATAGGGTGGATAAGGAACCACTTCGCAGCCCTGTTCATCCACTTTCGCCATTGCTATCGCCGATGTGTGGGATGGAGCGTTGTCCTGGCCGAACAACACTTTTTTGCATGCCAACATAGGTCTTTTTTCAGTCAACGCAAGTTTCGAATGATGCAACAATGAAGCGTAAAAGGATCCAGTCTTAGTCCTGCCTGTTTCCAAGTAATCTACGTGGGTTACTCCTTCGGAAACCCAAAAAACACCACACAATCTGACAGTTCTTTCTATGCCTTCTTCGATGCACTTTCACCAGCCTTTTTCCATTGTTGTGACTGTCGTTTTGACTCTGGTGTGTAATGATGAATCCAGGTTTCATTAACAGCCACAAATCGGTGCAAAGAATCTTATGGATTGCGATAAAACATCGCCAGACATTGTGTTGAAATATTGTGCCAGATGTGCTTTTGGTCGACTGTGAGCGATCGCTACACCCACCTCGCATACAACTTCTTCGTAGGTAATTTTCCGTCTAGGATATTGTGCAGTCAGTCAGCTGAGATGCCTACAGTCTGAAAAACCTCACGAATATTTATTCGGCGGTCTTTCAGCACCATGTCATGGATTTTGTCAATGGTTTCCTTTGTGGTGACCTCGACCGGACGGTCGCAGCGCGCTTCGTCTACGTTGCTTGTCCGACCCTGTTTAAATTCATTCCTCCAAAAGTAAATAGGCTTCAGTGACAGAGCACAGTCCGTTTGAACTTCGCCGATTTCCGTTCTGATTTTTGTGCGAGTCCAATCCTTCAAATGAGAATGTTTAATAACGGCAAGGAACTCTGTTTTCTCCATTTTCAATCGCAGTCGACAGACTGGATAATTCAGACGGCAATCATCAATGAACTGTACGCTGTAGAGTTTCGAATTCTTTTTAAGATTCTTGGAACGTTCAAACTTAGCAACCGTGAAGGCGGAACAAAAATGTTCCATTTTTCATGGAAATTCACCAGTCTTATAAACCACCTTCGTATAGATTTCAACAACCGATGGTCGACAACGCATTCAGTGCCTCCCCATGACGTTTACCCACTGGCTGTAGCTGACCAGTCAGTCTACACGCGATTATGCAGCGGGTATCGTGTTAGGGGGGACTGCAGACAGTTATCCGAAGTTATGAGGTCAGTAGTGGGGAGGTTTACGTCTACGAGAAACACCATCGTTTGTCCTTCCCAATGCACACACAGCTGCTTTGGAACTCTGCCCCAGCACGAATTTCACTTTCGCTGCCAAGACTCTAAAGTCAACTACAATATAGTGACACGCGTTGTGTGTACGCAGCAACTAAATCAGCAGTACAGGGAAATCAGGACAAGGTTTCTCGCAGGGGGAAGGTTCCCAATGACTTCTGCGACGTTGAAGTGCAGAACGCTTACAACTAGTGCAAAAACGACAGTGTACTACAATGATTCATTCACCATTGCCGTACAAACACTAAGGTACTGAAGTAAGTGGGCGTTTCAAAGTGGCAGAGGGTAGGGGAATCGAGAGAGCGAGCAGCCTGTACAGTTCAGTGCCCTTCGCCCAGCGGATGTTCCTTTTGGAAACAAACACAAACCGGGAGACTAGCCACGGGCGCACTCTGAAAACGTCCCAAAGGTCGGCTAGCTGCCACCAGAAAAAGAAACAGGCACGGCAGCCAGCCTACTTTTGCTACCAATACGTCGCGCCACCTTATAAATAGCTCGCGTCAGCGAAGGGGCTGTGGAGGGGAGAGGGGGCAGATGGCAGCCCACGTCCCTGCAGACAAGCCAGATTGCCAATTTACGAGGCATGCTCATACCCATGCTGTTACAGCAGTCAAGGAAAAAAGGCACAAGAGAGAGTGCCGTTGCCTCAAGAAGTGGTGAAGGAAGATTTTAATATATTCGTTGGTCTCAGATATGCGGAAGACAGAACAACACATTATCAAAGTAATAGCAATTCACACGAGCCATTCAACAGCTGATAAAGCACGCGTAAGAAATAAGTATCGCAATGAAAAAGTCTGTATACAAGATGGAATTCTGAACAGTCGACTAAACCTAACAAGCACTTTTGTGAGATCATTAACGATGCGCGGGACCAATATTATCAAGCCATGTAAAGACAGCCGAAGCGTGAATAACGGATACTGGATGAATCAGTGAATTTATACTGCACGCACATTGCCTGTATTACACTAGGTTGATAAAAGTCATGATAAACCTGCTAATGCCCGGTATAGTGCAGCAACGCGACGTGACATAGACCCAACAAATCGTTTTAAGTCCCTGCGTAAATTTGTGCACGAGTTGACATCTCGATTATATCTCATGAATGTTCGATGGAATTCATTTGGCGATCTGGGTGACCAAATCATTTGGTCGAACTGTCCACAATGTTCTTCAAACCAGTCGAGAATAACTATGGCCGGGTGACGCATCGTCATCCATAAAAATTCCATTGTTGTTAAGAGATTAGCTGCAAATGTTCTCCAAGTAGTCGAACAACCGGCATACCCAATCCACTCCATGTAAACACAGCTCACGCCATTATGGAGCCACCACCATCATGCATAGTGCCTTGTTGACAACTTGAGTCCGTGGCTTCGTGGGGTCTGCAACACACTCGAACCTCAACAACAGCTCTTACTAATTGAAATGGGGACTTATTTGACCAGACCACGGTTCTTCAGTAGTCTTATGTTACAGCAGATATGGTCACGAGACCAGGAGAGGCGCTGCCGTCTATGTAGTGCTGTCAGCAATGGCACTCGCATAGATCGTCTGGTGCCATAGCCCGTTAACGCCAAATTTCGTCGCACTGTTCCAACGTATATGTTCGTAGTACGTCCCACACTGATTTCTGCCGCTATTTCACGCATGTTGCTTGTCTGTTAGCACTGACAACTATACGCGAACGCCGCTGCTCTCGATCGTTAGACAAAGGCCGGCTGCCACTGCATTGTCTGTAGTGACACGTTATACTGGAAATCTGGTATTCTGAGCACGTTCTTGAGACTGGAGGAGCTCTGAATATTGGATTCGATAACGATTTCCGAAACGGAATGTCCCGTGCGTCTAGTTCCATCTATCACTCCGCGTGCAAAGTCTGTAAATTCCCGTCGTGCAACCGTAGTCACGTGAGAAACCTTTTCACATGAATCACCTGAGTTCAAATGACAGCTCCGCCACTGCACTGTCCTTTTATAGCTTGTACAAGCGATACCATGCCATCTGTATATATGCGTATCGCTATCCCACAACTGTTGTCACCCCAGTATAAGCAATAAGTATATACAACAGACTAGACAAATGTGCAGTTAATAATAAATTGCCGATAACGGTCTCATTGTCGTAGATGTGTCAACATATTGAAGTACAGGGATGCATGCTGGGTTTGACTGATAGTTGATCACAAATACCTCGTGGTACGGAGAAAGGGAATTAAGGTGACAAAATAATGTGGTCACACAACTACGGCACTTACCGCATAGTGACATCGACCTGTCATCGCAACAGAATACCGGTGAAATTATATGTCAAAGCTGCTGCACTCCACTCGTGCTATTATAATGCCTACATATGACAAGTTGGCGGAGACGACTGCCAGCAATAAAAGCTTGCCCTGAAAAAATTATAAGACTGACATGGAAATGACTCTTGTTAATGAAAAGGATAAATGACCACCAGAGAAAACATTTCGTGCACCAATCAGCTGCGGATATCTGTACACGCGTATCTCCTGCATACTCTATCGCGAGTACTTCGCTGTCTCATTAAGTTTCAAAAACATGAGAGGAGCAGACGTGTTTAGTGAGCAGTTGAAACCAACACAAAATGATTCTCACGATAAAATAGCGCGTGTTCATCTTCGAGTGTTACGCGAAGTACAATCACTGGAAAACGGGTGCGGAACCGTTTGCACGAGAGTTTAAGACTGGAGGTAGTTCGGCAATATCTTCACGAAAGCTGCAACGCAAAACTCAGCGGTAAAATGAAAACAGGCCGTAACAATCCCGAAAGTGTTCGAACAGCAGAAAACAAAGCTCGCATGAAGGAGAGCCTGGTACAAAGTCTGACGAAATCTCAATGCCGCGTATCTCCGTAAATAAGAATTAACACTGTCACGTCGCACCATTATCGGATAGGATCTGCACCTGTGTCCTGACAAATCTACTGTTGTGCATGTGTTAAAGCGTCCAGATGAACTTTAGCGTGTTGAGTTCTGCCGGTGGTTTATTAGTGAAATGGGATCAGAGCTTTTGAATCCTCAGTTTTCCATTTCTTCAGACGAGACCTGTTTCAGCCTGTCACGGTACGAATACGTAAACATGAGCCGTTATGCATTACAAAATCATCATCAGTACTTTGAAGAGCAGACGCATACTCTCAAGATAGGTGTCTGGTGCATAATGTCTGGTGTCCGCATTGCGATACAATTCTTTCACCAAACCATTTCGGTATATCCAGATACTGTTTAATGTATATCCGGTTGAAGTTGAACGACCTTGCGCATATTTTGAGATAGACCGACCGCCTTGACACCTTTGTCAGGAGATCATGAGGTGTTCGGTGAGAAGAGGTCAGCGAAATAAGTGCAATCTGCTGGCCACCTCGATCGCTTGATTTCTCTCCCTGTGATTTGTACAGTCGGGGCAGATTCAAGTGTCTCGAATAATCCACACACACACTGGAACAGCTATAGGAAAACACTACTGCAGTTATCCCTCATACAGGGCTGTCTTACAGTTTGGGATATCGAGCACTGTGCTGCAACGATGTCAGTGGTGGTCATTTCCAGCGTCTTCCGTGTGCTCATTTACAACGGTCAGTCCCGCGTCGGTCGCATTGTAATTCAGCGCGCCAGAACATTCTGCCTCGTTATAACAACCTCCTCGTCGTTTAATTTCTAATTTAAAGTTAAGTGAAGCTATGAATACTTTCTAACAAGGAAACGTGACGCACTTGACCTCATACTGTAAGGAGAGAAACGTACACTTGCAAGATAACAGTGCAGCAATAGATCCCCTGTGAAAATTTGAGCCATAATTCTGACAGTAGACAGTTACGAACTACTAAATGCACAGCTTCTAAACTTCATGAGCACCTGTTGTTTGTCACTGGCTGCGCCCCACTGTAGTCGCCTACTGACAGCGCTGCGAAGTACTGTACAGCTGAGTAAGAAGTCTGAAGTACTATTTTGCACTGGTGACATGGTTTCTTCCTTGTGTGGTTCTTGTGCGTTTTATAACCTGTAGCTGGTACCATAAAAGTCCTTGCTTTGAATATTTTTAGGATGTGATTTACAAATGCATATAAATGAAACGACTTAATATGTCATTAAAGAAATAACGTATCGGTATTTAATAATTAACATCGTTGTGCTTTATTTTCTTTGAACGTACATTTGTAGGAGATGCGTTATTCTTCGGCGTCATTGGCATGATTAAATTGTAAA
Source organism: Schistocerca gregaria (assembly GCF_023897955.1). Classification (NCBI taxonomy): domain Eukaryota; kingdom Metazoa; phylum Arthropoda; class Insecta; order Orthoptera; family Acrididae; genus Schistocerca; species Schistocerca gregaria. The sequence continues at coordinate 408,726,438 of NC_064920.1, forward strand.
TCGAAAATGGCAACACGATGATAATTTTTCAGTTGCTTAGGTTTACTCACTTTGCTTTGGAGGCACATATATAGCCTCCTAGCATCAATACGAGAATCCTGTTTAACGTGTATGAGCATGACATTGACATATTACGCACTCACATTATAAATTATTTTTCGCGTAGATTTACAAGTGATGTCAATCGGTATTTCAAAATACGTTGGGCAGATGTGTTCACATCCCCCGCCCAATTCAGTCGCCTTCAAAATCGCGCGGATATAAAAGGGCTCTGGCGGTCAGTCCGCTGTACAGTACTTCACGCTTGGGCATTAGGCGGCTACGGTGAGGCGGAGCGAGTGACAAACGACCGGTGCGAGCAGAAGTTTAAAAGCTGTACACAGTTACGACTGTCTGAATCACTTCCTCCGTTAATTGAAAATCTTATTAATTGTTTATACAAACGTTTTCAGGAAATCTGTGGCACAGACACTGCTAGTAGTTTTCTGCAGTGGCAGCACGCTTAGAACTAGCAGGCAATGGCAACAGCGCCCAGTTTCGCAACTCCCTTTGGCATTAGTTGGTGCCGAGGCGCCTGGAGACGGAATAGTCCTGTTCAATGGAAGTCCGGGTAGTGTTGGTTCAATACGGCAACGGCCCATCACAAGACAGGGTTACAGGCCGCAAAAATCTCAGAACTGCTGAGGGAGAATGCGCCTTTCGAGAGCTGCCAACGACCAGGATGTGAAGGGCACAGAGGACGGTGTTGGCTGGTATGGCAGAGGTTTCTCCGGGAAAGGCAGCGCACCCTGACAGGTGAGTTAAAGGCGCAGTAACGATCCGGGGCAGCGCCTTAACCGGCTCACCGATCCGCTGTTCCTCCGCACCGCCGCACCGGGCTGTGGGATGCGGGTTGCCCGTCACCCGACGGATTTATTCGCTCAGATTCGGCACTGTTAACGGCCCCTACACGGTCTTCTCCTGCATCGTATTTCTCCAGCAGAGCCCAAACACTGGAGTATAACAACCAGGCTCGTGTGCCTCTCATGTAGGACTAATGAAACAATATTAGCATTCTCAATCTACGATTTCTGTCCCTATTTCGCTCTCGCACTGGCTCAGAAAATCGCCACTATAGTGTCAGTGACGCACGCCCAATGCGATTGCTGGCTTTTACGCGTTTACACCGGTATGTAATTATTATCAAGCACGCAAACACACCAGCTTTACATCATATACTTGTGTCTTTTTGAGTCAAAATCTACAAATTCTTCATAAAAAATCATGCTCTGTAAGGTCGTGACAGATTATATTTTCACCATAATTACTTATATGAATTTGATGTGTAGCCTTTACCACCTCACGAAATCGCCTCACACTGATGAGTGAAGTAACAACAATAAAGCAATAAGACGTTAGAAACCAGAATCAAGAAATAGCAGATGTCGAGAACTATTAGGATGCTATAGCTGAAAAGTAATTATAGTTTGCTTAATGAATGGGTGTATTCTTAATGACACTCAATAGCTTCAACACTGAAATTACTCGCGAGGGATTGAGAGACACCTCATGACCTAACTGTAAATACCAAGGCTGCCGAAGAAACGTAGTTTCCCTTTACTGACGCTTACGTGATATCGGAGACTGCATAGCATGTTTGGTCTCTTCCTCGTCCACTCATCGATATCGTTATGGTTTAGCAAACGAAATCATATATGCTTTTAAATTTAACTGCTATAAATAGGACTGACCGCTTAACCAACGTACAGCATTGATTTTTGGTCTCACGTAAGGGGATAAGTCCAGAGTTTGAAGTGAGACAAGAATATGGATGAGCGGCTATCTGTTATGGAATGCAGACTAATAGAAAAGTGGTGTTTTGGTACCAGAAACATACAGCTGTTCGTTGTAACTTTAGTTATGAATAAGATAGGGTAATCGTATGTTTGTAACATTATGCATATCAAGTATTAATTAATTTATGTTCGTAAGTGGCAATGATGATCTAGTGCGTAGAGCGCTGACCTCTGGCCCTGGAGATCGCAGCTATGAGCGATGACCTTTTCTCTTTCCAGTCCCTTCAGGACGGCCCCAAGTTCAGGCAGCCTGCCTGCCACCTTCCCCCTCCTAATGCCGCAGCTGAGACAGGTTACACTCTACCTGCAGTCAGGCCAATTGCCCGGTCACTCTTCAGTAAATATGTACTGAGTAGTTTACTGCGTACTCACTACGTTGTTACGAACTCGAGGTGAGTCGTCCGACCTTGAGTTCTACTACAGTTCCAAATCTCGATTCTTCCTGCATTATGAAACACACGGAAGATTATGTAAAATTAAGAAAAAACAGAAATAAATTACACAAGTGACTGAAATCAAATCAACATCACACACATTGTGCATGACGTCAAACAAATGATTAACTTTCCTTAAGTACACGTCTCTGAACTTGAGGGTTCACTTCTGTGTCAATCCTCCAAGTGCTGAAATGAGTGCTGATCAGAGTCGTGGCATAGAAGTAACTACACTTTGAGATTCTGGTCCCACTCAGATTGTCTGTGGCTCCCAAGCATAAAGAGGGGTACTGGGTAGTTCCACTGCAAGCAAGTTACCGATCAAACATAACCTGGAGACATTCGATATGCGATCGGGGAAGCTGTGGCGCCCATTGGTTTTCGAAGGAGCCTTCCGCGTTCCTCGCCACACATAGCTGGCTCTGTGCTGTTTAACAATGTAAAGTAAGAGTTGTAAAACATTTCTGGTACAGTCGTCGTCGTAAGGACTCCTAACGCCGGCACAGCATAACACACAGCAACAGCAGAACAGTGACGCTGTAAGAAATCCGTTCCCAGGATGCCAAATATTCTGCCTCGTCCGAAGTCAATCACTTGCCGATACTGTGTCCCTGAGGTCCGTTCGCCGTACTGCTATCTAATTTCATGTATCCTCTTCATTTGATGGCTCTTCACCTAATGTGGGTCGGTTAAGAATGGAGACCCATCTGATCACTGAAGAGGGTATGACGCAGCAGCAGCTCACTGTCTGTCATCCGGGGTCTTAATTCTGGTACAACGTTTTAAACATCTACCGAATTTGAATTCATTTTCACTATTTATTCTGAAATTTATTTTCACAAACGTTAGTTATTATGTACGGGCAGTCCTACATACAAACAATTATCAAATTCAAACGTATAGATCGATCAACTGAACAAGCTGAAGCGTGTCTTCAAACAGTGCTTTAAGAGCCATGAGACAGACAACCAGCTCTTCTGTAGAGCCCTCGTCTCTTGGATGCCACTGTCCCGAAAGCTTACATCTAAATATAAGCAGCACAGAGAGGAACCAATTTGGCGCGCTCGCCAAGAATAGCAGGTCACTGCGCGATTTAGGTTCTGCGTGCCCAGCCTACGTAATTACCGCGATATTTCGCAACGCGTCCTCCTGGTGGGAGCCCGCCCATTCTGACGGCGGGACGGCTCGCAGACACCGCCCTGGACGCTTCGCGACCGGACCCAACCAGCCGCCACGCCGGGAACTAGCTGGCGCTTCGCCAGACCGGCGACGCCAAAATAACAGCCTAGCACCGCGTCGTGTTGTCGCATCGGGCGTGCGACACATTTGTGAATGTCAGAGGCTATCAGCTGCTCCGCAGGAACAATATTCGTATTTCATGTGTCCGTAAACCCTCGCCAAGTCGCAACATACTCGTAAAAATGATGGAACCAAGTACTGGCATTTTATAACCACGCAAGACCTCCTAGCCAAACAATCCAGAGTTTCTAATATGGACGTATGCAAATAGCTACCTTGACTATATGAAGTAGCAAGAGAATGACCGCATTTACGTAAAGACCTCATATACATAAAGAACAGTCGTTCCCGCTGTTTACTACGTCTAGTCAAATGAAACTGGAGGAAACTATCCTTACCGTAACGTATGATTTGCAGGGTAAACATTGCCTACACATTGGATTCCATAACACTACTCGCTGTAAAGAGAGCGTTTCTTTTCTCTATATGTGACACAGATATACGAGGATAGTTCAATAGATAATGCGCCACAAATTTCTTCCTCAGGACGCATATATTCTTAAGAGTTAAAATTTGGTGACAACATCAGTTAACATTTGTTTTACAATCACTATTTTTACAGTGTCTCCACCCATTCTTTGGCCTTTAGCCAACAGTGTTGGTAAAAACTCAAACTGATGCACCCAGGTTTGGCCAGCTGACGATCTGGGATGCGCCGGTCTACACGAATAAATCTATGCCATTCACTACTACGTCGAGAGAAGTGGCTGTGTCACGACGTCCCTAACGGGGCTAATTATGGAGTTCAGTTTCTACACTTGGGGCTTTGACGCTCTTACTTCGCCCTCAAAACCGTTCCTATCAGCAGCATGCTCAACATGTACAGCACACACAGTCGTTTATAAGTGTTCTCCACGGTTTCTTTTTCTGCAACCAAGAATTCAATTAATTCACGTAGCTTGTAACCAGTGTATTGTCTAGACGTCATTTTGGTGGTTCATTACGGCTCTGAAGTACACGTTCAAATCTGAAGCACCTAAAAGGACATTAGCTGTATTTGTTAATGGCAGTAACAAACAATTTGGGGCACTATTCATTTAACGACCCTCATCTAATGAAGCCATACAGATACTAGAACTGGTTAACAACTGTGTAGAACAGCAATATAATGTTTCTTTTCAGTACATGTGCACAAAACAAACCAAAACCTTTTAACTTGCAGACAGAAAGCTGTGATGAGAATGGTACCGCCGGTTTCTGCAAACACGGAAGTCAATTCTTAGTTACTTCTACATCATCATCATCATCATCATCATCATCATCATCATCATCATCATCATCTCTTGGACATTTTTTTAAAAAAGTTGTTTATTTTCATACTACACGTGTTTCGCTTCTTTTTATTTGAGAAGCCTCCTCTGTGGTCTCTAATAAATACTGATATTAGGCATATAATCGTAATAAATGTGTTTCCTAATTGGGCGAAATGTGCTCGCAACGCCGAAAATCTGACATCCTGGTGTACGCAGCACAACGTCGCACAATTAGAGGGAGTCACATACGTGATAACAAGATACCAAAAAATCCTCAGTAGAATCAAATAGTAATTTAACCTCACGAAGCTTGCGTTCCAAAATGTTGTTTCTGACCTAACGATAGGAGAATAACGAAATAAAACCTGTATATCTTGAAACAAATTTATTATATGCAGTTAACAAACACGCAATACACGCCACTAAGGACGAAGCGAAACTCGTATAGCATAAAAAGAGACACTCTTCTTTCATTGCAGACAGATCCCATCTCCAAGACGATATTTTTAATTGTGTAGGAGTCATATGCGTATAGCAATAATACATTTTTCATTCACTTGCACAAACGGAAAACAGATAAATCACATACAGATTGAAATCACCTAGGGGAATCAGAGCTTCGTACTACTGTTCTGCACCCTGCCTACCCCGATGTATGAAGTGCAGAGATACCTTCGTTCTGTTTCCGAGGGGGGGATGAGGAGGTAAAGTTTTAATTATCAACTTGAAAAACTAGTCACGTAATCAATATTCGTTTGTTTGTAGACAGATATTCGCAGTACTGGTACACATTGAAATCCCAGCGTCACAGTACCGCAGCACAACTCTAAAAAATTCCAGTGGCCAAGTGGGATATCGCACGTCAATTCGTTTTGTGCATCTGAATTGGAGCAATGTTGGAACAATATATGTTGAGTAGCTGGGAGTGAACGGCAAGAATGCACCATTATATGAGAGGAAGTCGATACCACAGACGCTTCCAGTGTGGTCAACCAAGCCTGAATGACGAAGCTGAGAAAAACCAGGAAGCGGAAGACAAATGGAGGCTACTGTCACTCGAAGATAGGCTATAAGAATCGAAGCGATTGTCGAAAAAGTGAAAACAGGTTTTCAATATCTTCCTCGAGAGGAGACACCGTCCATCCTGTGCCACCAGCATCGCTAAATCCAGAGTAAAATGCCGACCCAACATGAAGATTCGGGTAACGGAAGGAAACAGAAGAAAGAAGATTCGTCTATAGTTCTCACAGATTTTTTAAGAGAAGTTAACGTCTCGTTGTCTTCCATGCTTCAAGTGTAACCTTCGTTTTCCCATTCATTTACGAGGTATAACAGCCTTACGAGGAGAGCTCCACAGTAATGGAATCGACTTTTTCAAACAATCCATACCGTGATGTTAAGTCGAGGTCCCCTTGTATGACACCCTGCAGACATTAAAGCCGGTGGGTTCTCGTTTGCGAGTAAGCGATGGAAAAAAAAGTTTCAGAATTCCGCGTGATACTCTACAGTTTGAAAAAAGAAAGAAAGAAAGACATGTCATACAGATTGGTTCCGTAGCGTAATGGTTATAGTACAAACGCATTTGCAACATTCGTAGATTTTAATCTCATCAAGTGCTTTCAATTTTTTTATTTTTAAAGATTTATAGAAATTACTTTGATCATTTTTATTCAATTAATAGGTTTAAATGTTTTTCTATTACTTTTTCACATCATTTTAATCACCGAATTGACTTTTTCAGTTGCTCTCATTTTTTGTTGCCATAAATCTTTCCCCCCTGTAATCTTTGTACGTGTGATTTTATTTATTTCCACGCATTAAAATCTACTTAATTTCTCTTCCTATATTTTTGTCCATATTACTGCATTCGTTATTTCTAGCCCACATTTTGCTTGAATTAAGTTTTACTTATGATCTCTTCTTTTAAATTTTTATATGCGATAATTTTTCATAGTGCAATAAGAATTTATTTTATAATGTTTTTATGGCGATTACCATACAAGAAAATGTGCATGTTGTACAGAAAATTACGTTTTTGATACCATTGCGCATGTGTCATAAACATGTTAATCCTCTTTTGCTTTTTAACCGATAGATTGGCATGCTCAAATGTTTAAGTGTTATGACAGATAAATAAAAATAATTAAATAGTTAAATTCACATACACAGTGACTCCGGCTGGAAAAAGAAACACGGGACGAAAAAAAAGGCGAAAAATTTATTACCATAGTTAATGCTGTGATTAAAATGACGTGACTAAGGGATGGAAATAAAGCAATTACAATTAAAGCCATTAACGCAATAAAAATAATGATCACGTCATTTAGATAAAGATTTAAAAATAAAGGATTTCAAAGCACCTGACGAGATTGGAACCCACCAACTCTTGCATGCGAGACTTGAACTGTAACATTTACACTACGCACCAGCCTGCATGATGACATTTCTTTTTTAAAGCTGTGGTGCACCACTTGAAATTCCGAAATTATTTTTAGCCCATTCGTTGCGGCTGAGGGCGCACGAGGGTGAACGGCTGCAGGCTGTGATACCTGGGACGTTGACTTACAATACTGTATAGATGGTTTCAAAAAGGACGACTGCGGGCCTCCTCTTGTTAGTTTTAACATTCTATCTATCGCTTGCACCTTGTCCCGCGGCTACGCAGGGTTGGCCATGGTTAACCAGATTTGGCATGTTAATTGTAAGGGGTGACCAGATGCCTTTCCTGCCACCACCCCGTACCCCCGGGACGGAATTAGTGTACCCCAGCTGTCTGCGTCAAGTGTAAATCGTGAAATACTCTGAATTTGGTTCAAATGTCTGCGAGTCGTGTAACTGAGGCGGGACGTGAGGACCGGCCGGTTTTCACCTAGTAGGATGTGGAAAACCGCCTAAAAACCACATCCAGGCTAGCCGGCACACCGGCCGTCGTCGTTAATCCTCCGGGCGGATTCGATCCGTGGCCAGCGCGCTACCCGAGTCCAGGAAGCAGTGCGTTAGCGCTTTCAGCTATCCTGGCGGGATTGTTAGTTTTAACATTAATCCTACGTATTTAAGGAGTTCTACATTTCTGCAAAGCATTAGAGCTATCCTGTTTTTCCATTCGTAGAAACCGATAACATCGCTGCTACCTACCATGGTTGTAGCTTGATTCTTTCAAGACGTTAGTTAAAACTCCGTGACTACTCGTATTGGTCTCTAAAAAGCTTTGATCAGTAGTGTGATTGGAAGAGGCAGGTGACTGCCAGCCGTCGGCGCTGCGAGGCTGGGCGCGGCCGACAGGAAGCGAGCCGCCAACGCCAGCGTCGCCGCCGGCGCTGGCGCAGCCTTGGCCCGCATCTCCGGTTCGGCCGCAGCGGCGGGAAAGATAGCCGAGCAGCTGGCCAGTTGGCCGCCGCAGAGCTGCTGCCAAGGACGCCGCCCGAGTGCGTCGCCCCACCCCTCCCAGCCAACCTTGTCCTTCCGTCTCACCGGCACACTATAATTCTCACGTATCCTCTATTTAGTCTAGCGCGATGTCACTGCCAAACAACCGAGCCGATCGTTATAGCTACCTAAATACTCTCAACCTTGGCCACAATAAAATCCTGGACGTCTAGAGGACGCTTCCGGACTGATACTCGTAAGCTGCGGTAGAAGTCTACTGGAATAATCCAGAAGAGACTGTTGAAAAGGGGTTCGACTCCATTTTTAGTGTTATAAAGGTTATTTCTTATTTGGGTTTAAAGTTTAATTATTTTTGATTATCCAAACATTTGGCTTTCGCCCACAACTCTTTGCCATCTTGTCGACCCTTGTACGCTTTGGGGCCGACTCAAACTGTTCGGTTGCTGCGTAAGTTCACAGCATTTTCAATAAGTTCAATAAACACAACAGATACACTTAACAGAGACTTTAGTCATCAATAATATATTCTCGTTGTCTATTTACAAGTCTGCCAACACTGGGGTACCTGGGTATCTATCCGACTCCACAAATGTAGAAATCGCATGGTTTTGAGGCGAAGAACTCGTCGGGCCATGTACGGAGCGCATTTTCGTCTGAAAACGAAGTTCTTTGAAGGTTGTTCGATAGAGAACGGAGCCGCGCGGCATTCGCCGAGCGGTATCAGGCGCTGCAGTCCTGGACTGTGCGGCTGGTCCCGGCGGAGGTTCGAGTCCTCCCTCGGGCATGGGTGTGTGTGTTTGTCCTTAGGATAATTTAGGTTAAGTAGTGTGTAAGCTTAGGGACTGATGACCTTAGCAATTAAATCCCATATAATTACACACACATTTGGAACATTTTGATAGAGAACGGGAAAGGTGATAATCTGCGTGCACAAGATCAGGTGAATAAGGTGGGTACGGAATAACTTACCAATCCGTCTCCTGTACAATGTTTTTTGTCAGTCTAGCAGAATGTGTGCGGGCGTTATAGGGGGGTAGCATCATTTCACGTAGTCTTCCTGGTCATTATTCTTGGACTGCATCTGCAAGACTTCTCATTGTTGAATTAACGTCAGCAGTGATGGTTACACCTTAGAGGAACACTTCGTAGTACACCACACCGCTACTGTTCCACCATATGTATAACATTATCTTTGGTGTATGCTCGCAGGTCTTTGTACGGGGAATTGCTGCTTTGTTTGGGCTCACCCATTCCTTTCTTTTCCTTCTTTTACCATAAAGACACCATTTCTCGTCGCCAGTAACGGCACAAAATAGGAATGGCCGGTGTTGTTCACAAAGCAATCGATGACGAGCAAGCAGACATACACATATGGCCACCCACCGATTTTTGTGATGTTGGCTTAGACCACGCGGTACCCACACTAGTGGACAGTATGCAATTCATCACATTTGCCAGTTCTTAGGGGATTATTCTGAATGAATGCGTTTACGCGGTCCTCATAAAACCCCGAAGGTCTTCCTGAACGTGCAGAGTCACCTCTGTCAAAATGATCTTCCTCAAAACGAGAAATCCATTTTTTGCCCTGCTGTGTCCAGTGGCATTATCTTCAAAATGGTTCAAATGGCTCTGAGCACTACTTCTGAGGTCATCAGTCGCCTAGAACTTACAACTACTTAAACCTAACTAACCTAAGGACATCACACACATCCATGCCCGAGGCAGGATTCGAACCTGCGACCGTAGCGGTCGCTCGGTTCCAGACTGTAGCGCCTAGAACCGCACGGCCACTCCGGCCGGCCATTATCCTCATACAAGGCGCAAATGTTTCTGGCTGCCCCCGCTGCTGTCCCCCACCCTCCAATGCACTCTGACTCAAAGAAAAGAATATGTGGGAAACGTTCCGATTTCTCCACTGGCACTCCATTTTGTAGCGTCCACAGCTCCACTGACTATCTCCAAACGACAAAAGGACAATATGTAAACTCAAATAGCAGCAGTGAACTACAAATAAAAACCAATCGGTGAGTAAACTCATAGCAACTGGAACATCAATATGCAAAAGAAAGACACAACGAACTTATGCATCAACCTAATAAACCTAGTGTTTGGCCGAGAATTAAAAAAATTGAATTCACAGTGACATTGAGTATTAACGCCGAGTATTCGAATATAACATCCCCTTCCTTTTACACTGTCGATCGGTTCGCGTCGGTTTTCTGAAGTGTATTCGATTCCTTCTCGAACACTACAATAGCATTCTCATTCCTTTAAGTTCTTCCTTTCTACCCGTCACCATTCTCAGTCTAACAGAATTATCCCTTATATTTCCAAGATTCATCAGGTTAAGTTGCATGCAGAGGTTTTAACATAGGAAGTCGGTAGCGGGGAGCCTTCTACACAGAGAACGACAAAAGAGATCACTTTGTGATGTCGACAGTGAGGGGTTTTGTCTGCCTCACGCCATACTCTTCAGCTGACATCTTTCATTACACCGTACACCTATTGAGACAACGGTCTCCAGGGACAATTACTCGCTACGGATTTCAAACGGGGTAAGAATTTTATTTTATTTTTTAGTACGATCCGATCGACGACGCGCGTTCGGACATCATCTTGGCTGTTAGGGGTGCAAGGTACAGCGTTTGCCATTCGCATTGTCTGCCAGACTCGAGATGGTGCGCTAGATTTTCCCTAATACCTGCGAAATATGCTGTACAAGAGGTACACAGTAAATGCTGAATGTTGTAGTCGGTGGTTGGCTTAAAAACTAAAGACTGTTCCATGACGTCAAATTATCTTCTAAGATCTTTTTAGTGAGAGCGTTAATTCTTTCTTATTGATCTAAGCAATACTGGAAACTCTTACACAAACTGTTCTGTAAGTATAGCTGTGACGATGGTAAAGGTTTCCGTGGGATTTCGTGATGCAATATGTCGCATAAATTGCCACACTGAGATTCGTTGCAAGAACACTCAGGAAATCGAATCTCAAAGGAGGTACCTTATAAAAGCCTCTTTCAACCGATGCTTCAATATTGCAGAGAAGAGCAGCACGTTCCGTTACAGATTCATTTAGTAAGAGCGAAAGCGCCATGGAGATGCCCAACCAACTCCAGTGTTCTGCATCGAAGGGATTCCGCTTTACAGATGCAGATGTCTAATTTTCTCACGCGCCGCTCAGCATCACTAGAAGCGCATCGATTGTGGTCGTGATCGCGAACGAGTCTTCGCTCGACGCCACGACACTTCCGACGAGTCGAAGGAACGTTTCAACTTCGGCACGGATATGACGTTGGGCAATTGTTGAAGAAAGCAACCCAGCATTCGTCTTGATTGATACAAAACTTGAATCAAGGTGGCCGGATGTGAGTCGAAGCGCTCTTTCTGAGGAATACGAGTCCTGGACTTAGCCACTAATACTTTGTAGACGGGATGGAAAAAAAATTTGCAGACTTCGAAGATCATCCTTGAGTTAGGTTCTTAGAGGGTGCCCAGCTTAAGAATCCCTAATTTCAGAATTATATATCTCGAAAACTAACGCCGACAGATGAGTGCAACAAAGCTTGCGAAAGCTGTAAGAATTTTACACAGAAGTTCCGAAATAGTTCGAAAACCTCCTGACAGATAGCGCTGTAATCGCTGTACGTAGTGGCTATAAATGCTTCCGGGCAGCTCAGAGCGATTAATTCCATCGTTGAAACGTGAAAGGAGGTTAACGTATCGAAGGAAGAAGTTCAAAAATCAGGCATTCCATTGAACAAAGTGTTTTTCTGGTAATGGAATAACACAGGTTAGAACACAGTCCTACGGCAACAAGGAGCAGTTTTCAGACGCGCTTTAATGTTCCGAAGGGACCCGATGCAAATACCATTCGCAACTCTTCACCAAATTCTAAAGAACAGGCAGCGTGGTTGATGATCTACCGGGAAGTGTTGGCCCCAGGCACACTGTAGCTATTCCTGAAAATATCGCCACGGTTTCTGGAATTATTCAGCAAAATTCAAGGAAATCCGTCCGAAGAATTGCAGCAGAGACTGCTTTGAAGCGTCAGAGCACGCAGAAAATGCTGAAACTGAGCCTACACCCACATTTCCATCCAAACTCAAAAGACACCACGCCGTATGTGTTGGAGCTGTATGGCAGAAGGCTGACACAGCAAAACCAGATTCTCATAATGGTTGATAATAAATGATTTTATGTTGGCAGCATCTCTCAAAGTTAATGTTTGGGCTGCGGTATGCAGCAGAGCCATTATAGGCCCTTTTTCAAGCGAAAACCGATCACTAGTGAACATCACGTTGCAATTTTGGATCACACAGCTAGCGTTGTAAGGGCGACCACGCAGCAAGTGGTTTAAGCAAGATGAAGCCAGAACACACCGCACCGAACAGGTGTTTCGCTTTCCTGACGAATACTTCGTGAATAGAATCACTGCGTTGGATTACTGCTAATTTACTAGCGCAGGGACGGACTGACCCCAATGCGCCCGATCTGACTGCTGAATATTTTTCGTGGAGTACATTGAAAGACACTGACTACTGGAACCATCCGACCATGCCGGACTAGCTTGCTTCGGCCATCTATGTAGCATCTTAATCATATTTCTGTTGAAACACTACAGGATGTGATGACAAATTTCCCTGTTCGTTTGCTCCGCCTCCGTACGGCGAGCGGTGGACACTTCAAAATGATTGCGATGTGATTGCAAAATCTGTTTGCAGATGACGAGTTTGATTATGCGCGATGATACCGTACAAACTACACAGATTACAGTGCCATCTGTTAGCAGCTTTTCCAATTATTTCGCAACTTCTGTATAAAATTCTTACAGCTCTCAGAATAAACATACGTTCTCATACGTTCTGTTGCGCTCTTTTGTCGATCTTAGTTTTCGAGATATCTAAGTCTGAAAACAGGGACTCCTTTGGACAGCCTGTATCACAAACAGTTAACGGATGTGAATTCGTGCACTATAAGGCATGTACTGAGTTAGCGGACGCGTTAGTGACCGGCCGTAGCATTCTGTGCGGACATGCCGCCCTGCCACGACATAGCCAATACAGGCAGTCACATGGCTTGAGAAAATCCTCAACAATAACAACAGAGATGTGGGGCTGCAGACGGCGACCTTGCGTAGCCCCGGTTGCTTTCGGGCCCGCGGGCTCGGCGAGGCTGTATATGGCCAGCGCCGACCGCCAGAACACGGCCAAGGCGCCCGGCTCTGTCCCTCGCCTCCGGCCCCACAGCTAAGCTCACGCAAATATGGCCCGATCGACGAGTGGCGGCACAGTCTTTCGCCCGTTAGTAGCGAGGCTGTGCCTAGTGGCAGGGAGTCGTAAGAAAAGCATCGATATCCATGTCACTGACATCAATTTGCAATACGATTTTGGAATATGTAATTCGAACATTGTGAATTATCTCGAAGAAAACCATCTATTGACACACAGCATGCATGGATTCAAACAATAACATTATTGTTAAACATAACCGGTACTTTATTCATACGAACAAAGGAACCTCCTCATCGCACCCCCCTCAGATTTAGTTATAAGTTCACAAAGTGGATAGGCCTTGAAAAACTGAACGCAGATCAATCGAGAAAACAGGAAGAAGAAGTTGTGTGGAACTATGAAAAAAATATGCAAAATATACAAACTGAGTAGTCCATGCGCAAGATACGCAACATCAAGGATAATGCGAGCTCAGGAGCGCTGTGGTCCCGTGGTTAGCGTGAGCAGCCTCGAGTGAAAAGTTTACTTTCTTTATTTCGCAAAGTTATGATCTGTCCCTTCGTTCACTGACGTCTCTGCTCACTGTAATAAGTTCAGTGTCTGTGTTTTGCGACCGCACCGCAAAACCGTGCGATTAGCAGACGAAAGGACGTGCCTCTCCAATGGGAACTGAAAACATTTGGTCGCAAGGTCATAGGTCAACAGATTCCTCCACAGGAAAACACGTCTGGTATATTCTATACGACACTGGTGACGGCATGTGCGTCACATGACAGGAATATGTTGTCGACCCACCTAACTTGTACACTTGCCGAATGGGTAAAAAAATTCTTCTGCCTTGCCTGACTTAGGTTTTCTTGTGGATGTGATAATCACTCCCAAAAAAGTGGTGAAAACATAAGAGTTTGTCACATAAGCTGCAACAAATGAATGCAAAAGTTTTACAATCGCACAGTTTTCCCTGTGCTCTGTAAAAACATATGTTTTTAACGTTTTCAAATTTTTCCGTGTGTAGACCGTCAAATCCTGCATATGTCCAAGCAAGTCTGAACATGTCCTGGAATTTTGGAGAGCGAAGTTAATTATGTGTGTGTGCCTGAACTTTGATAATTGTTTGAAAATAAAAAATTAAACTTCTCACTCGAGGGAAGACTTGAACCAAGGACATCTCGTTCCGCAGCTGCTCACGCCAACAACGGGACCACGGCGCTCCTGAGCTCACAGCATCCTTTATGTTGCATATCTTGCGCATGGACTACTCAGTTTGTATATTTTGCTTATTTTTTCATAGTTCCACACAACTTCTTCCTGTTTTCTCGACTGATCTGTGTTCAGTTTTTCAAAGTCCATCCAATGTGGCAACTTATAACTAAATTTGAGGGGGGGGGGGGGGGGGGTGCGATGGGAAGGTTGCCTTGGAAGAAATGAGTGTTATCGACTGGGGGACGTAATACTCATTCCGTATTCCTAGATTTCCAAAAGGTTTTTGATACCGCTGCCAACGCTCTTGCAACAGTGGCAACACCGGTTTCCGCCAGGTCACGGAAGTCGGACTCAGTTAGCACTCGGATGGCTGATCGTCCGGGTCTGCCGAGCACTATTCGCAATCGAAGTACTCACACCCCTTCTGAGGCCAAACGAAGAGCTACTTAACTGCGCAGTAGTGACTGCGATCGCGAAAACTGACAACGGCTGCGAGATTGGTGTGCTTAACACATGGCCCTCCATATCCCCATCAGTTGGCTGAGGACGACACGGCGGCAGGTCGGTACTGCTGGACCTTTCGAGACCTGTTCGGATGGAGCTTCGATACCGTTTCTCACAAGTAGCTTCCAATCAAACTGCGTGTCTATGGAGTATCATCTCAGTTGTGCGACTGTATTCTTGATATCCTTTCAGAAAGTTCACAGTTCGTAGTAACTGACGGAAGGTTAACGAGTAAAACAGAAGCGAAATCTGGTGTTCTTCAGGGAAGTGTTATAAACCCTCTACTGTTCTTAATCAATGTTAACGATTTAGGAGACAACAGACAATCTTAGCAGACCTCATAGGTAGTTTGCAGTTGATGCTATCGTTTACCGCCTCGTAAAGTCATTAGAAGATCAAAACCAACTGAAAAGTGATTCAGACAAGATATTTGACTGATGCGAAATTTTGCAACGGCTCATGGGTACTAAGAGGAATCCATTAAATTTCGATTACATAATAAACTCCACAAATTTAAAGGCAGTCAATACAACTAAGTACCTCACGATTACAATTACGAACAGCTTAAAATTGTAGTGAAGGCAAACCGAAGACTGAGTTTTGTTGGCAGAACACTTACAAGACGCAAAAAATCCATTACAGACTGCCTACTAGAGTACCGTAGTGTGGTATGGGATCCTTACCAGATAGTAAAGACAGAGGGCACCGAAAACGTTCAAAGAACGGCTGTTCGTACTGTATGATCATGAAATAGCGTAGAAAGTCTCAAGTGCATAATATACGAGTTGCGGTGGCAATAATTACAACAAAGGCGTTTTTCGCTGCAGCGAGATCTTTTCACGGAACTTCAATCTCTAATGTTCTCCTCCGAATCCGCACCTATCTACACAGTGAGAAATGATCATAAAAATAAAATAAGAAAAATCAGAGCTCGCAAGGCAATAATTAACCAATGGTTTTTCGGCGCGCTATTCGAGAATAGAACGGTCGAGAAAGGGTCTGAAGGTGGTTCGATGAACCCTCTGCCAATCACCCAAGTGCAAATTACAGAGTAGTCATATAGATGAATATGTGCACACTTAGATTTGATAAAATCACTTATGCATATACTCTCTATAGGCTTCATCAATCTTTCCATCTCTGTTTTCAAAATCTCTCTATAACTGAGATGATGATGATTGGTTTGTGGGGCGATCAACTCTGCCGTCATCAGCGCCCGTACAAAGTTCCGATTTTTCCACAGTCCGATTTTTCCACAGTCCGATTTTTCCACAGTCCGATTTTTCCACAGTCCGATTTTTCCACAGTCCGATTTTTCCACAGTCCGATTTTTCCACAGTCCGATTTTTCCACAGTCCGATTTTTCCACAGTCCGATTTTTCCACAGTCCGATTTTTCCACAGTCCGATTTTTCCACAGTCCGATTTTTCCACAGTCCGATTTTTCCACAGTCCGATTTTTCCACAGTCCGATCGAGCCACTGTCACGAATGAAGATGAAATGACGTGGACAAAAACCCAGTCCCCGGCAGGGAAAATCCCCAACTCGGTCGGAAATCGAACCCAGGACCCCGTGATCCAGAGGCAGCAACGATAGCCAGCAGACCACGCGCTGCGGACGACTGAGACAGACTCAGCGATTTTCACCAGTTTCAAAAAGGAGAACACATCCAAACAAACCATTCGTGCTATTGGATGAGCACCGCTAATTAGCGGGACTCGGTGTTGGGCGTATAATTCTTTCTTTACTTAGCATCAACATTCAAACTGATAGGTGTAAACCTCCGGATGGAAACAAAATTTTGCAAAAAATCACCCGAATATGTTAAGTCAGCGGAACGCGATATTCTGAGGACAGGTTTTCTATCAATCTTGGTATCGCACCGTCCACCAATGTGCGTCGTAGCAAAGACTTCATACTAAACAGGAAAACATATCTTGATCTCCTTGATTTTCTTTAGCCCTTGTCCTGGCATAACTGGTCCACTAGGTGAATCACACTCCATGATTAGCAATAATTTTATTTCCTCGCAGAATGCCCCTATGGCCTCCACAGTCATCTCATCTAATTTAAAACCGTGGGAACGCGAGCCGGAAACATTTGCGGTGAAGGGTGGCGGGTGGGGGGAGGAGGACAGACAAGGTGGAAGTCTGCGTGCGTAATGTCTGTGATTCATGCTTACTGTGAGTTGTGCGCACTTGTGTTTCTGAGACAAATTTAGGAATTAGGACAGGAGAGGCACGGGCAAAACCGCACGGTTAAAACCGACACAGGTACTTTAGTGATGAATTTCGATATTCATCGGTATTTGTTTGGTGTTGGTTATAACAGGTTTATATTTTACTAATAACTCTGAAAAAAAAAAAACACCGAAATATTAGTTGCCATAGGAGCAACGCTAACACTTTTCTTTCTTTAAAAAATAAGTAATTTTTATTCGTAGAATTTGCATAACGATGTAGGCATAGAATTGTATCATTGACACCGATAGTCGCCTCTCTGCTGAACGCGGGGCAACAATGGGGAGCCGTGGCGTAGCTTTCGTGGAGCGTGGGTGGAATGTTACGTTGAGGCCGTGGCTGCAGCACGTACCTTACAAGTTTTGGTGAAGTAATTGTTTGCCACACAATTTTTGCCTTTACTTTCAGTGTTCACGACGCAGTCATTATCAATGTTTATCCAAAAGATGTTTCTCGGTTTCGTGTGTGTCGTGTCGGGAGAACAACAATCAACCACGTCGTGAGGGTTACGGAAAAATAATGTGGACTGGTATGATCCTAACTGCAAGTTCTCAGTGAAAGAAACACATATCGTTTAGACTGGCTGAATATCACGAGCGCAGGTACTTTCTAGTTCGTATATCGTGCCAGAAATTTTTACGGAGCATCCGCGTCACGATTCGGTCACGCGCACGCTCGTGTTACCAACTATTGAATTGTTTAGAACTTATGAAAGAACTGTGCCAACCGTTGGCTGATAAAACATCCGTTGAACAGTGACTATTTTGTATTCTATGCACCGTATTTTTGCACTGGATGCCATCATTTAGGCAAAAACCTTATACATCACAACGGTCACGTAGTTTGAGTACAAATACTGATCGCGTCCATTGTGGGATAATGTTAATTATTAACAGTGCGGCCCCACCCTGCGCTAATGTTTAACAGGATACAGTGATTCTGCGGTCGCAGGTTCGAATCCTGCCTCGGGCATGGATGTTTGTGATGTCCTTAGGTTAGTTACGTTTAAGTAGTTCTAAGTTCTGCATATCTACTCCCTTTCCTCCCGGGCCTATTACAACGGAGGAAGCCACAAAAAAATTGAAATGATATATCGAGAAAACCTAAAATTTAAATGATCACAAAAATAGAAAGCAGCTAATCTCCTGCCTGTGCCTAAATGTGCTTCTATGCTAGCAGCCATTCAAAACGGGCAAATTAACACGAAAAATTGAGTTTTTCAACATTAATCTCCACACTTTAGCACTGACTACTCGTACTGTCCAAATAGTGGTATGTTCCCCGATTACAACATGATTTTTGAAAATAGATCCAAAAAATTAGAATCAATAGGAGAATACAGCAATGAATGGTGGATGGACTGAGTTTCGTTTTACTTGGCTATTTAATATGATATTTCGATTCTGTGTCTGGAAATTTAGGGAGTCAAAATTTGCAATCTTTCTTCTATTTCTAGGTCTATTATAGGAAATAACAGGAATTTAAAAAAACCGGAATATCGGTTATTTCAGAAAATGGTTTTTTGAGCAGTTTTAATAGTCCGATTGAAAATGCGTGAAGAAAAAAGCGATATAACCAAAACCGCTTGTTTCAGTGATGACTACCATCCCTAACACAGGATATGCCTAGACACGAAGCCTGCACCAGGGTGCGATATGTGCTTTTATCAGTGGGGGAGGGGTGGGGGGAGGGGGATGTCTTACGGGGTTAGTAGAATATATGTTACTAGCTTGGACCGTGAGGTTACGCATGGTTAAACAGCTATTTATATATAGATGTTAATGCCGAAAAGTTGTACTTATTCTGATGATAGAAAACTGAAACGTATTAATAGTAAGACTTATCAAAAACTTTGTGTTTTGCTCCACAAATTTAAATTATATGTAAAGTTTTACTCCAGTGCGTGGGAAATAAACATCCCAGGTTAGGATGCATAAACTAAAACCAAAGGAGGGGATGGTCTGATGCAGAGGGGGGGAGGGGGGGGATCCCCCCCATCCCCCCTGCAAATCGCACACTGGGCTGCACAGACGTTGGCAAAGACCGATCACCATGGGAAATTACGAACCTTCGAGTTAGATATGCTGGCTCGGGCCACAACCCATTTACGAAGATTTAGGAAAAGACTGTCCCATCATCTCAAAGCCAAACAAGAAACATTACCCCGACTCCGTCGCAGACAACAGCCACAGGAAAAGCAAACAGGGGCGGAAAGGAAGTGGTGTATTAGATGAACAAGGTGAGCAGTGTTGTGTGTGGAGCAGTGTGGGGCGGGGAGCGCAGACCTCGCCAAGGACGCGGCGGCAGCTGACAATGGCCAGCGGGCACAGCAAGCGGGGTTTCGCCGCCGCCGCCGCCGCCGCCACCACCACCACCGCCCCCGCCTGGCGCTGGCTGCGGCGCCTGTCCGCCCACCCGCCAGCGGCCGGCAGCCAGATGCCGGCACAGCACGAGGCGCCACGCGGCCGACCTTGCGCCCACTGCAGTCTGTATTCGGGATCACCCGGCTCCACTGCGTGGGTGCCCAGACGATACAGCTCCGGCATTTTCACATCAGTCGCCCGACCACTCCTTGTGTAATCATGTACGTCTACGTACGTGCTCCACAACCTACTGTACACCCTCCGTCCATAACCTCCAGAGACCGATTTTATCCCTGGCGTATATGCGGCGTCAGCGTAGCAACTATGAGTCAGCTTGAACCAACAACTTTATATATTTATTCGTGTAAGAAGCATTACCATGTGACAAATCCTAATTTGTAGAACCTTCACACACAAAACACACACAACGAAGCACAAAATAGAAGTGCAGTACATCAAATATAAAAATAGGAAATATACATCGTGATTTTAAGCTAAAGCTAAACAGTTCATGTTCAGAACCGGGCAACGTCAACTGCATTTGGCAAACTGCCTATTGGCTTCTGCCTCGGCTTCTTCAGCCGATGTTCGTCTAATGATTTTACTGACGTTTCATCTACATCTACATGACTACTCTGCAATTCACATTTAAGTGCTTGGCAGAGGGTTCATCGAACCACAATCATATTATCTCTCTACTATTCCACTCCCGAACAGCGAGCGGGAAAAACGAACACCTAAACCTTTCTGTTCGAGCTCTGATTTCTCTTATTTTATTTTGATGATCATTCCTACCTATGTAGGTTGGGCTCAACAAAATATTTTCGCATTCGGAAGAGAAAGTTGGTGACTGAAATTTCGTAAAAAGGTCTCGCCGCGACGAAAAACGTCTTTGCTGTAATGACTTCCATCCCAACTCGTGTATCATATTTGCCACACTCTCTCCTCTATTACGTGATAATACAAAACGAGCTGCCCTTTTTTTGCACCCTTTCGATGTCCTCCGTCAATCCCACCTGGTAAGTATCCCACACCGCGCAGCAATATTCTAACAGAGGACGGACGAATGTAGTGTAAGCTGTCTCTTTAGTGGACTTGTTGCATCTTCTAAGAGTCCTGCCAATGGAACGCAACCTTTGGCTCGCCTTCCCCACAATATTATCTATGTGGTCCTTCAACTGAAGTTGTTCGTAATTTTAACACCCAGGTACTTAGTTGAATTGACAGCCTTGAGAATTGTACTATTTATCGAGTAATCGAATTCCAACGGATTTCTTTTGGAACTCATGTGGATCATCTCACACTTTTCGTTATTTAGCGTCAACTGCCACCTGACACACCATACAGTAATCTTTTCTAAATCGCTTTGCAACTGATACTGGTCTTCGGATGGACCTTACTAGACGGTAAATTACAGCATCATCTGCGAACAATCTAAGAGAACTGCTCAGATTGTCACCCAGGTCATTTATATAGATCAGGAACAGCAGAGGTCACCAGCACGAGTGGCTGGCATTGTCAAAGGTTCACCCCCCCCCCCCCCCATTTCTTCTCCGCGGTCATTTCCGGCGCGGTTCTCCTCTTGCTACCTGCGACGGTCGTTCGCTGTAGCACGGAAAGTCAGGATCACTTCACCTTAAGGCTTTCTTCTTTCTTATTGCAGGTATTCCCGTGTTTTGTACTTCAATAGTTTCTATGAACAAGTTGGTGTGATAGTGGTTCTCTACAGTCAGAACTTCCGTGTCGGCGTACTTTATACGTGGTCGGTCTGACACAGTGCGTGCTCTGCCACGACCGATTTCTCCACCTATCCCAACCTGCAATGTCGCTTATGTTCTTTGATCCTGGTGCTGAGTGATCGCCCAGTCATCCCGACATAAACTTTTCCGCATTTGCATGGTATGCGGTATATTTTGGACATTTCAAGTGGGTCCCCTTTCTCCATTGCCGAATTAAGACACTCTTTCATCTTGTTCAGCGGTTTGAGAATCGTCTATGCCGTGTTTGCTGCCATAAGGATCTCTACAGCGCATTTGGTGTGGTACGTTGGAAAGGTGTACATATAAGGCGCAGTTTCTAGCACTCCACATTAGCAAAGGGTTTAAAGGGTAACCTCATTTATTAAGAGTTTCTCTCGACATTGCTGTGCCCGTACGTAGTCTGTTTACAGCCTTCCAGTTTCCCCAAGTTTCATAGCATCCTAACGCTAGTTCTTCTTTCGGCTTCAATCCACTGTAGATTTCAGGTACCCCTCCTGATGTCGACACTAGTTTTAAGTTCTTGATGATCTTCCGTCGATCTCAGGAAACTTTACCACGATTTTAATCGCTGGTGAGCAGGTTGGCGACTGTAGGACGAGGTGGCGTTCCAATTCTTTTGATTTAAATCGTTCTTTAAATGCTGCTGCCTCTCTAGGGATGGCTGGAGGAGTGATGCCAGGTGGGTGGTATGACTTGCTCAGAGGTGTGGGCTTCAGGTATCCGGTGATGATTTCTGCTTGTCTCGTCGAGGTCGACAAGAACTTGCTTTGCCTGTGCTGATCCGCATACTCGCGGGCAGAGTGACACAGGGCGATGCTGAGGTTTGAGGATCCTGAGTTTCGCCACCCATTCAGATCTTATCAGCTTGCAAACGATATTATTTCTTCCGCTAACTTTTAGTTTGGTGTTAAGGCAGTGCTTTTATTATTTAAGAGCTCTATCTAGTGTTAAGCTCAGATATTTGGGGTTAAGTCAATACTCTAATAGTTGCCCTTTCTATTCGATCTATAGTTTTCTATCGGCCTGCTGGTTTCTAAGGTGGAAGACACACACTTGTTTTTTCGTTGGTTTTGTCTTCAGCTGGTTATTTCAGTAAAGCAGATCTAGCTCTACTAGACCCTTACGCATACCTTACTCCCCCGTGCTGTAATTGCCCTCTCATTTGCATATACACAGCTATTTTGTCTGCAGGGAGGAGTTAATCATTAGTAAAGTGATGAAGAGTAGTGGTGCCAACGAAATTCCCTGTGGTAGTCCATTCCTCTGGTTTCTCTATCTCTTCCCTTTTTCCTGTAACTCCTCTACGGAACTCCGTTTATGGAGCAGGTTTCCAATGACGTTTGTACGATTAACGTCTTCAGTTGTAGCGTAAACCTTCTGCATCACGAGTCGAAGATTGATGGTGTGAAACCAACAACTGTAAACAACAGATGTGCATTCGAGCAGTCAGTTGTGAGCAGGCAGTGCTAAACAGTGGGTGTGCGGCCGCAATGTGTCAGTCAACGTTGTCGTGTGATTACTCACAATGGAGCCACATCTCTAAATCAAATGTTCGACAAACTCTCCAGAATGTTTTGAAGAAGATAAATATGTGTGCAAAGTTTGTCTCGCAAACGCTAACGCCCGAACCAAAACAGTGACACTTGGATGCCTGCAACGACTTGATTAAAACGCAAAACGCAGACAAGTCTTTCCTCGAAAAAATCATGACAGGCGACGGAACTTAGTGTTATCAACATGGACCTACCACAAGACGACAAAGTGCGGTCACAAAATGACAAAGTACGGAAATACAGACGAAGGTTCAACGCTCCGACGACATGACTGACATTCAAGCCAATATGAAGCGCGATTTGAACAGCGTCCCAAAGGAGGACTTTTCTGACAGTTTCACTTGGTGGAGAGTATGTGCAACACCTAAAGCATTAGAACTAGAATCTTAACTTTCTCTACTTTTCATTAACCCTGCCTCTAAACTTTTTGAATTGACGGGGCTACAGCGAATGTCACAGGTTAATGTTTACCGATGTCGAATGCAAGTGGGAACGAAAACGTTGCGTTTCGACAAGAAATTTATCCGGTCTATTTTAATAAGTGCGAAATTTGTACCAATACCAGACATTCTCCGTCCTGTTTCACTCGCAGTAGAAACGAAGGAAGAACGACTGCCTGTATGTACAGGCTGTTGAGTAAGAGCATGGTCGGCATTACACACAGATACTAAAAGTTATCTCCCTAGTTCTTCCACAGCCCAACAGACGGAATCTTTGTTCTTTCACAGTCTTCATAAAGCCTGAGTTTACATCAAATTCTTGACTCAGATGCAGAAGAAGACACGTAAGTGGAGCTCCCGGGTCGCGGTATGGACCTATATCTCTCTTACGCCATCCAGAAGATCTGAAAATGTGTCGTGCTGCGGCTTCTAAATATTTTGTGAAATCGAATTCATTTGTACAAAAGTGGGTAACACGTTATAAATTGGTTGAAAATGTGGATAACTTTGAAGACCGAGACTCAATCGGTAAAAGTGACTCCAAAAGTGGAAAAATGTTTGTTAACCTTTTCGTTTTCGTGAAACCAATTGCTAACATTGCGTCAAGCGTAAACAAAATTCACTTTGAAACTGCTTTCAACGCAAATTCGACGCATCTGAAGGTTTTTCCACGTGAATAATAGAAAAACCTTGTTTCAAAACATGCCTTGGAGACTCCAAGCAATTATCGACGCTGCAGGTGACTGGACGTATTATCAATTGTAACTCCGTTTTTCTTTCGTTCATATATGATGTAAGTGTATGTTTTACTTTGTTGTCAAACATATTTTTTCTACTGATTAACTCGATCACGATCTTACTTAACAGACTGAATACGAGATCTTATGCTGCTCATGTTGTCCTTAAAGTCCTACGAGAATATCGTTGCAGACAAGACTCGTTCTGCAGTTTGGTGGAAGACTTCCTCAATAGCGTTTAGCAAGGGAAAAAAAAGAGGACTCCCTCCAGGAATTACCATCTAACCTCACTTGGCATTTACAACATACTCGAAGCTACCGGTAACAAACACAGTGACACACCATTTAATTATTTCAGTCTTTCGTTTAATCCGACCCGGTCGACATTCCAAAAACTCGCGCAGTAATCAAGAATCTATGGCAAAATTGTTCTGCTCCTGTTCTTCTTTATAGCTGTGCCACGCTTTCCCAGAACGCACCCAATAAATCGTCGGCCATTCGCCTTCCACGCAACTGCCCGCGTAAGCTCGTTCCATTTAGCGTTTCACGACGTTACGCCGAGATACACTGGATGTATCATAATTAATAGCGAAAACATACACAGGTGAAAGTATACAACAGAAGGAAAAACGTTTCAATCAACACGAGTCCCGCAAACAAACAGTTTGCGAGATAATTGTGAATGCGTAGTTTCGAGCCGTCACTGACATCGGTATGAAGTACTGCCCTAGTTAGTGGAAATGTATTTGAAATAAAAATATCTGGAACAAGAGCCCATCTAATTAGGCTGAAATTTTCACTCGTACCCTACCTTAACGGCAAATGCTATATTCCTTCTGCATGTTTCATCTTCTGCCAGCCACTTAAGTGTGACTTCCAGAATACCCATGTAGATGTCGATGTTCACAACTTCCTGTTAAACCGTACCTGTTAAATGATGTGTTCCACGTGTCTTCCTCCCATTTGAATTCATTACTGCATTCTTCTCTGCAGTGAGGTATAAATTCTTTACCCGCAGCTCGTGGTCTAGTGGTTAGCGCCAGCCCATCTAAATCGCGGAGATCAGGGTTCGATTCCTGGCCTGTTCGGAGATTTCCTTCGCTCGAGGACTGGTGTGTTTATTTGTCCTAATCTTTTCACCTTATCCTCATTATAAAGGCACACCACAAGTCTCCAAAGTGGCATCAAACAGAAAGACTTGCACCAGGCGGCCGAACAACCCGGCAATAATACCATTATCATCATTTAATTTTTCAATAAATTATTTCAAACACCCCTGTGAATTCGCTGCTTCTGTCCTTCAACCGGTGGAAACATTTCTTTCGACGATGACTCCACACAGAAAAATCCAGATGACTGACTCCATTAATGCTTGCAATTACCACGACGAGACAAAAAGGACAATCCGTTCTCTTCTGATACTGACAGCGGTATATACAGAGGCTGGACAAAAATATGGAAAAACAGAGAACACAACACATTATTATGCCCAATTCGATGTAGGAAAACCGATGGCATTCCAAACAGCATCCACTCATCTTGGAACAGATAAATACTGGTTCTGGGTGGTTCTCAAGGGAATTATATGCATTCCTCCTGCAAAACAGTGGCAAGTTCAGATAACGATGACAGAGGTGTGTAGCGATCACGCGCCCTTCTCTCAAAAGTAGACTACATAGACTCAATAATGTGACTGTGGTGTTCAGGGACATGCGGTAGTTCATCCATATGCCACGAAACAAGTCCGGGACGATGACAGCTGAGTGAACAGGTTTCATCTTTGAATACAGGGTCACTATTGTATGACAAACATTGTACCATGGGATGGATCTGATCATCCAAAATGATCATATAACCCTTGGCAGAAATTCGACGTTGAAGAGTACTAGTGAGGCCCACAGAATACCACGATACGGTTGCTCAAATCATGACCAGCCATGTTTCACTCTTGGGACGCAAACTCGGCCGGAAGTTGGATTAAGTGTGTAACAAGACTCAATCGAACAAATGACTTTCTTCCATCGCTCCATAGGTCAGGTTTTATAGCTTCGGCAGCACGTTTTCCTGTTACGAGCATTTACGGCACGAATGAGTGGTTTTGGAATTCTAGCCCACCATGAAACTCCATTCTTCTGGAGCTCTACTCGTGTCGTTTTGCCGCTGGCAGAGTTCGCGAGTGCGATATGCAGTTTTACAGATACAGACTCCTTATTTTCTGTCACAATTCTCTTCAATAGTCGTAAGTCTTGTGACTTAGCGGAAGATGTTTTTCCGCTTTCCCTGTGTGCGGTATAAATCTTCGATACTGTTCCTCTTGAAACCTCAAACACTGAGGCTACCTTGGTTATGGACGGACTCGCCATACGAGCACCAACAATTTACCCACGATCGAATTCACCCAGCTCCAACATAACGCGGTCACAAGTACACAGAGCGCAGTAACCACCACGACAGACACTTGCAAAGTATAGAGAGCACTGCACAGGTGCAACTGGTGGTCAAATACAACAGTGCACCTTATAGGCTTGTCTAGCTTTTGCGTTTAGGTTTAAGCATGCAATTATTGCGGTGTTTCCAAATTTTTGTCCAACCCCTGTACCGTACTATGAATATTAAGCAACCAGACATTCATGCAGTCAACCATACGACACGAGGCCTTTGCTCACGTGCACACTTTGATACGGCAAGCTCGCGGTTGCATCAAGCACGCTGGAATTGTGATGGACGGCTGCCCTAGCGCCGCATTATCACGGAGATCACGACCTGGCCGACGCTGGAACGTAGAGCGCCAGTGTAAACAGCGCGGGACGACTTATCACCCTGGACCCTGGCCACTCCGTGACGCACACTCCACTCTCTCAATGGAGACAGCTCCCGACTTGAGCCACGAAATCCATTTACCCTCACACCCGCCTCGTTCTGGCATTTAACGACGTCGCCGTAGTAGACAAAATATCTGCCACAACTCCACACCCACAATAATCTGCTCCTTCTCAGATGACGCGTAACTCAGCGTTTCGGGCAACGTGTGTTATCGAACAGTAGAGGTCAGCGGATTCGAGCAAACATTTATGCTAAATATCAGGAGTAAGAGCTCCGCGACTAAGACTAAATAACGACTTCGCGTGTACAATAAATGATCCATTTTTCTGTGCAGCAAACCAGTTCTCCGTAACATTCAACATAGGTCAGACATGAGACACCAGACAAGGTCACTACTTCGGGCGTTTCACAAAAAAGTGATTTACTCGTTGATGTTTATGAGTTTTGTAAGCTTACATAACTTTTTAGGTTTTCATGACTGAACGCGGAACGGTCGTAACTTCCTCTTGGCTGTGACACAGCTCGAACAGGTTTTAAGCTGTGTCCATATTGTCGATGGCACCACTGGAAGTTGTTCAAATAATACACAAATTTCATACATTACACCCGGTATCGCTGAGGCGTTTCGAAGTTAATGGTTACCCTATCTCAAAAACAATAACTGCATCATAATTTATTGCTGCAGAATTATAAGCTTACAAAAATATCCAAGCAGTTTCTCGTAGAATAGGTATTTGTAACATGTCCTTACTCCTAACTGTAACCTAATTAATTTACCTTCTTAGGGTCACTCCATCAATACCTGCAATTATTGACCCAAATGATACAACTATGCTCTTCATTCTGCAGGCGTCACTTGAAGTAAAAATGCATCAACATGCTTGAGGTCTAAATGACTGTTGCTCGGCATTAGTTTATCTTCCACTTTCTCACGTATTCCTATCAATGATGTGCACCTACGACACATTACAGAGAAAAAAATTAACCCTTTTTCCATAGCTGAATTGTCTCCTGAATGTTAGGATGCTTTTCAAAACATCGGATCATTGTTTAATACAGTGTCACAGACGTTTCACACTTCTCCCACGGGTATAAATTTGTTACGATCGCTGAGATGTGCAGAGAAGTATGCGGCTGCGGCTATGCACCTGTGATTACTTTGCTAAGCGAACGTACTAGTGGAAACAGATAGGCGCTCGCTGTGTTCTACGGACAACGAGGGCCTATATGTAGTGATAAAGTACCGTCAGCAGTGGCCGTAGCAGAGCGCTAATTAAAGTCTCCCTATCCCTCGCATGTTGACTTGAAAAAGGACTGGCAGACTATATTTGGTAACATAATAAAATATTAACTCTGCCGTAATCAGTAGTTTTTATTTTTGTTACCAGTTTCGACATTTATGTCCCCATTTTCATCCGAATAACGCGACATTGTATTAAGTATTTAGCAAGATCTTGAGATAAAAAGCATGTAATTACCTATTTCCCATTCCGTAAGCTGCTAGACACCTTTATCCATGAGGCAAAACTAAACCCATTCTGTTTGTTGACTAGCACTTGTACGAGCCACTACCCAGAACTTAAACCGGTTTTACGCAGGTCATCGACATTCCTGAAATATGCTTTCATTTTGCCTATCATCTTGAGAGGCGGTATATGTCCACTGTAGAGCATGAACCATGGACCTTGACGTTGGTGGGGAGGCTTGCGTGTCTTAGCGATACAGATAGCCGTACCGTAGGTACAACCACAACGGAGGGGTATCTGTTGAGAGGCCAGACAAACGTGTGGTTCCTGAAGAGGGGCAGCAGCCTTTTCAGTAGTTGCAGGGGCAACAGTCTGGATGATTGACTGATCTGGCCTTGTAACAATAACCAAAACGGCCTTACTGTGATGGTACTGCGAACGGCTGAAAGCAAGGGGAAACTATGGCCGTAATTTTTCCCGAGGGCATGCAGCTTTACTGTATGATTAAATGATAATGACGTCCTCTAGGGTAAAATATTCCGGAGGTAAAATAGTCCCCCATTCGGATCTCCGGGCGGGGACTACTCAAAAGGATGTCGTTATCAGGAGAAAGAAAACTGGCGTTCTACGGATCGGAGCGTGGAATGTCACATCGCTTAATTGGGCAGGTAGGTTAGAAAATTTAAAAAGGGAAATGGACAGGTTAAAGTTAGATAGAATGGGAATTAGTGAAGTTCGATGGCAGGAGGAACAAGACTTATGGTCAGGTGACTACAGTGTTATAAACACAAAATCAAATAGGAGTAATGCAGGAGTAGGTTTAATAATGAATAGGAAAATAGGAATGCGGGTAAGCTACTACAAATAGCATAGTGAACGCATTATTGTGGCAAAGATAGATACAAAGCCCACACCTTCTACAGTAGTACAAGTTTATATGCCAACTAGCTCTGCAGATGACGAAGAAATTGAAGAATCAAATAAAAGAAATTATTCAGATAATGAAGAGTGACGAAAATTTAATAGTCATGGGTGACTGGAATTCGAGTGTAGGAAAAGGGAGAGAAGGAAACGTAGTAGGTGGATATAGATTGGGGCTAAGAAATGAAAGAGGAAGCCGGCTGGTAGAATTTTGCACAGAGCACAACCCAACACTTGGTTTAAGAATCATGAAAGAAGGTTCTATACATGGAAGAACCCTGGAGATACTAAAAGGTATCAGATAGATTATATAACGGTAAGACAGAGATTTAGGAATCAGGTTTTAAATTGTAAGACATTTGCGGGGGCAGATGTGGACTCTGACCACAATCTATTGTAGATAAAAACTGAAGAAACTGCAAAAAAGTGGGAATTTAAGGAGATGGGACTTGGATAAACTGAAAGAAGCAGAGATTGTACAGAGTTTCAGGGAGAGCATCTGGGAACAGTTGTCAGGAATGGGGGAAAGAAATACAGTAGAAGAAGAATGGGCAGCTTTGAGGGATGAAGTAGTGAAGGCAGCAGAGGAGCAAGTAGGTAAAAAGACGAGGGCTAGTAGAAATTCTTGGGTAACAGAAGAAATATTGAATTTAATTGATGAAAGGAGAAAATATAAAACTGCAGTAAATGAAGCAGCCAAAAAGGAATACAAACGTCTCAAAAATGAGATCGACAGGAAGTGCAAAATGGCTAAGCAGGGATGGCTAGAGGACAAATGTAAGGATGTAGAGGCTTATCTCACTAGGGGTAAGGTAGATACTGCCTACAGGAAAATTAAAGAGACCTTTGGAGATAAGAGAACTACTTGTATGAACATCAAGAGCTCAGATGGAAACCCAGTTCTAAGCAAAGAAGGGAAAGCAGAAAGGTGGAAGGAGTATATAGAGGATCTATACCAGGGCGAAGTACTGGAGGACAATATTATGGAAATGGAATAGGATGTATATGAAGGTGAAATGGGAGATATGATACTGCGTGAAGAGTTTGACAGAGCACTGAAAGACCTGAGTCGAAACAAGGCCCCCGGAGTAGACAACATTCCATTGGAACTACTGACGGCCTTGGGAGAGCCAGTCCTGACAAAACTCTACCATCTGGTGAGCAAGATGTATGAGACAGGTGAAATACCCTCAGACTTTAAGAAGAATATAATAATTCCAATCCCAAAGAGAGCAGGTGTTGACA
Organism: Schistocerca gregaria; assembly: GCF_023897955.1. Classification (NCBI taxonomy): domain Eukaryota; kingdom Metazoa; phylum Arthropoda; class Insecta; order Orthoptera; family Acrididae; genus Schistocerca; species Schistocerca gregaria. Next base: position 408,757,134 of record NC_064920.1, read on the forward strand.
GACGTGAAAATTACCGAACTAATAATAAGTCACAGCTGCAAAATACTAACGCGAATTCTTTACACACGAATGGAAACACTGGTAGAAGATCAGTTTGGATTCCGTAGAAATGTTGGAACACGTGAGGTAAAACTGATCCTACGACTTACATTAAAAGATGGGTTAAAGAAAGGCAAACCTACGTTTCTAGTATTTGTAGACTTAGAGAAAGCTTTTGACAATGTTGACTGGAACAATCTCCTTCTAATTCTGAAGGTGGCAGGGGTTAAAAACAGGGAGCGAAAAGGTATTTACAATTTGTACAGAAAACAGATTGCAGTTAAAAGAGTCGAGCGACATGAAAGGGAAGCGGTGGTTGGGAAGGGAGTGAGACAGGGTTGTAGCCTCTCCCCGATGTTATTCAATCTGTATATTGAGCAAGCAGTGAAGGAAACAAAAGAAAAGTTCGGAGTAGGTATTAAAATCCATGGAGAAGAAATAAAAACTTTGAGGTTCGCCGATGACATTGTAATTCTGTCAGAGACAGCAAAGGACTTGGAAGAGCAGTTGAATGGAATGGATAGTGTCTTGAAAGGAGGATATAAGGTGAACATCAACAAAAGCAAAACGAGGATAATGGAATGTAGTCGAATTAAATCATGTGATGCTGAAGGCAATTACATTAGGAAATGAGACACTTAAAGTAGCAGATGAATTTTGCTATTTTGAGAGCAAAATAACTGATGATGGTCGACATGTTGTTAACACCAAGTATTGATTTAAGTGTCAGCAAATCCTTTCTGAAAGTATTTGTATGGAGTGTGGCCATGTATGGAAGCGAAATATGAAGGATAAACAGTTTAGACAAGAAGGGAATAAAAGCTTTCGAAACGTGGTGCTACAAAAGAATGGTGAAGCTTAGATGGGTAGGTCACGTAGCTAATGAGGTGGTTCTGAAAAGAATTGGGGAAAGGAGGAATTTGTGACAACTTGACTAAACGGACGAATCGGTTGGTAAGAAACGCTCTGAGACATCAAGGGATCGCCAATTTAGTATTGGAGGGAAGCGTGGAGAGTAAAAATCGCAGAGGAAGACCAAGGGATGAATACATTAAGCAGATTCGGAAGGATGTAGTTTGCAGTAGTTACTCGTAGATGACGAGGCTTGCACAGGATAAGAGTAGCATGGAGAGCTGCATGAAACCAGTCTCTGGACTGAAGACCACCACCACCACAACAACAACAACAAATCTCTTAGACACCCAGCTGTTTTATAGAATATTGTCCTCCGTTCATGGCAGATGCTGTGCAGTGATGAGATATCTAATTAGCAAACGACTGCCTTCTGAACACGTATACGGAGACAGATGCTGCGGAGCCGAGTGGACGAATGAACCTTGGTTGACACCCTGCCTGCACGTGGGCCCCCTGCTGACCATGGGCGTTCCCTACTGGACGCAACGAGCATCCGGCCGACACGTGTTTACATAACACGCGTTCCTGCAGCCGTGCGGCGCTCGTATCGCAGAGAAGCGCGCTAATCCAGGCATATTAACAGCGGGCATATTCTTTTCTCGATATTTTCAAACCTTTTTTTCCTTTCTTTTACGGAGTAAATTTCTTATTGTGTAAACAAATAGTACTCACGCCAAGGTAAGATGTTATGGAACTTCATGTGTGTCCCTTGGTAAGTTGTAGAGACCCTTCATGTTTACTTTGTAAATTAACGACCAGGCAGACACTCTCAGCCTTCCTCCGGGTGTAAAGACTGGCGAACACGAACATATTCTCATCACACAATCGAGTGGTAGTCCCAGTGGATTCACACACACACAGAATTTCTATTTCAAAGGATTATCACAGGAGGACTTAAATGATAAAATTACTGAAGCCCTTAACGGAAGTTGTTTCTTCGAAACTTACGCTGTAATAGTAAAAATACTACGAAAGAAGAGTAGACGGGTTTATTATCAAGAGTTTTTTCATACAATTCATTGTCTCCATTTTACCAAAAATAGCCCCTATTGCTATCACGAAGTGAGGAATGAGATGAAATTACGCACTTTAGAAAATCTTGCACAAGGTATTATGAGGAATGAGTGGTACAATTCTCGCGCCTTTGAATGGCAGAATCTCTTTCACTGTGATAAATTAATGAGTGGTTCTAATAACGGAGACTGGCAACCTGTTTTCGACTTACAGTCTGCCGTGAGCTATACAAATAACTTCGAAGACAGACAAATAGGACCAGGTAAATTTTTATGACTCGTGTAGACTGTGATTAGTTCTTAACTAAAAAGGCTGTTTTTCAGTAATGACATCTGAGCTAGAAGAACACTGGTGTTTCTCATTCTCCGTAGCATTACGAGACTTCTTGCAAAGTGTTGAATCAATTAGTTGATACTTAAATGTTTTCCACGTTCTGAATGGCGATGAGCATCAGGAATTTAGTGAACGAGAGTCTCTCAGAGCCCGGCATTACAGCCGAGTATCAGCAGTCATTAATTTTGACGAAAAGAACAAATGTTCGGAGTTGGAAAAGAACTGTAACACACATGGAATACCATAACCATTGTCTGAAACGAAAAATCTTTTGAAAGGGTTTACGTGGCGAAAGAACTTCAGCGAATGTTCATCCGACACTGATATGTTTCGGTTTACATAACAAAATCACCAAAGATATTAAATTTTACACAAATATATATTTATGTAACTGGTTCCGATATACCATCATAGTCGTGACGTGGAAAGCGTGTGGTTCTTTGAAGGGCAAGAACTGATGCCAATCATACTGACGGCAGAGCTTTACAAAGTTGGTAAAAATTGGAAATTTCTGGTAAGGACTATGGGACCAAACTGCGAGGTCGTCGGTCCCTAGGCTTAAACACTAATTATACTAACTTACACTAAGGACAACACACAGAGCCATGCCCGAGCGAGAATTAGAACCTCCGACGGGGGGAGCCGCATGAACCGTGACAAGACGCCCCAGACCTCGCAGCTACAAAGGTGGTGTTGCATACATTTCAGTTCACAGTACAATGACGCGTTGTATGTATGTGGGAATGAATTACAAAGCATTGAAACTGAGAAGGGCACGGTGGGTATTTTCTCTCCCTGCGCATTGTTGTTGTGGTCTTCAGTCCTGCGACTGGTTTGATGCAGCTCTCCATACTACTATATCCTGTGCAAGCTTCTTCATCTCCCAGTACCTACTGCAACCTACATCCTTCTGAATCTGTTTGGTGACTTCACCTCTTGGTCTCCCTCTACGATTTTTACCCTCCACGCTGCCCTCCAATACTAAATTGGTGATCCCTCGATGCCTCATAACATGTCCTACCAACCGATCCCTTCTTCTGGTCAAGTTGTGCCACAAACTTCTCTTCTCCCCAATCCTATTCCTCATTAGTTATGTGATCTACCCATCTAATCTTCAGCATTCTTCTGTAGCACCACATTTCGAAAGCTTCTATTCTCTTCCTGTCAAAACTATTTATCGTGCATGTTTCACTTCCATACATGGCTACACTCCATACAAATATTTTCAGAAACGACTTCCTGACAATTACATCTATACTTGATATTAACAAATTTCTCTTCTTCAGAAACGCTTTCCTTGCCATTGCCAGTCTACATTTTATATCCTCTCTACTTCGACCATCATCAGTTATTACGCTCCCCAAATAGCAAAACTCCTTTACTACTTTAAGTGTCTCATTTCCTAAACTAATTCCCTCAGCATCACCCGACTTAATTTGACTACATTCCATTATCCTCGTTTTGCTTTTGTTGATGTTCACCTTATATCCTCCTTTCAAGACACTATCCATTCCATTCAACTGCTCTTCCAAGTCCTTTGCTGTCTCTGACAGAATTACAATGTCATCGGCGAACCTCAAAGTTTTTATTTCTTCTCCATGGATTTTAATACCTACTCCGAACTTTTCTTTTGTTTCCTTCACTGCTTGCTCAATATACAGATTGAATAACATCGGGGAGAGGCTACAACCCTGTCTCACTCCCTTCCCAACCACCGCTTCCCTTTCATGTCGCTCGACTCTTTTAACTGCAATCTGTTTTCTGTACAAATTGTAAATACCTTTTCGCTCCCTGTTTTTAACCCCTGCCACCTTCAGAATTAGAAGGAGATTGTTCCAGTCAACATTGTCAAAAGCTTTCTCTAAGTCTACAAATACTAGAAACGTAGGTTTGCCTTTCTTTAACCCATCTTTTAATGTAAGTCGTAGGATCAGTTTTACCTCACGTGTTCCAACATTTCTACGGAATCCAAACTGATCTTCTACCAGTGTTTCCATTCGTGTGTAAAGAATTCGCGTTAGTATTTTGCAGCTGTGACTTATTATTAGTTCGGTAATTTTCACGTCTGTCAACACCTGCTCTCTTTGGGATTGGAATTATTATATTCTTCTTAAAGTCTGAGGGTATTTCACCTGTCTCATACATCTTGCTCACCAGATGGTAGAGTTTTGTCAGGACTGGCTCTCCCAAGGCCGTCAGTAGTTCCAATGGAATGTTGTCTACTCCGGGGGCCTTGTTTCGACTCAGGTCTTTCAGTGCTCTGTCAAACTCTTCACGCAGTATCATATCTCCCATTTCACCTTCATCTACATCCTATTCCATTTCCATAATATTGTCCTCCAGTACTTCGCCCTGGTATAGATCCTCTATATACTCCTTCCACCTTTCTGCTTTCCCTTCTTTGCTTAGAACTGGGTTTCCATCTGAGCTCTTGATGTTCATACAAGTAGTTCTCTTATCTCCAAAGGTCTCTTTAATTTTCCTGTAGGCAGTATCTACCTTACCCCTAGTGAGATAAGCCTCTACATCCTTACATTTGTCCTCTAGCCATCCCTGCTTAGCCATTTTGCACTTCCTGTCGATCTCATTTTTGAGACGTTTGTATTCCTTTTTGGCTGCTTCATTTACTGTAGTTTTATATTTTCTCCTTTCATCAATTAAATTCAATATTTCTTCTGTTGCCCAAGAATTTCTACTAGCCCTCGTGTTTTTACCTACTTGCTCCTCTGCTGCCTTCACTACTTCATCCCTCAAAGCTGCCCATTCTTCTTCTACTGTATTTCTTTCCCCCATTCCTGACAATTGTTCCCAGATGCTCTCCCTGAAACTCTGTACAATCTCTGCTTCTTTCAGTTTATCCAAGTCCCATCTCCTTAAATTCCCACTTTTTTGCAGTTTCTTCAGTTTTTATCTACAATAGATTGTGGTCAGAGTCCACATCTGCCCCCGCAAATGTCTTACAATTTAAAACCTGATTCCTAAATCTCTGTCTTACCGTTATATAATCTATCTGATACCTTTTAGTATCTCCAGGGTTCTTCCATGTATACAACCTTCTTTCATGATTCTTAAACCAAGTGTTGGGTATGACTAAGTTGTGCTCTGTGCAAAATTCTACCAGCCGGCTTCCTCTTTCATTTCTTTGCCCCAGTCCATATCCACCAAATATGTTTCCTTCTCTCCCTTTTCCTACTACCGAATTCCAGTCACCCATGACTATTAAATTTTCGTCTCCCTTCACTATCTGAATAATTTCTTTGATTTGATCATACATTTCTTCAATTTCTTCGTCATCTGCTGAGCTAGTTGGCATATAAACTTGTACTACTGCAGTAGATGTGGGCTTCGTATCTATCTTGGCCACAACAATGCGTTCACTATGCTGTTTGTAGTAGCTTACCCGCATTCCTATTGTCCTATTCATTATTAAACCTACTCCTGCATTACCCCTATTTGATTTTGTGTTTATAACCCTGTAGTCACCTGACCATAAGTCTTGTTCCTCCTGCCACCGAACTTCACTAATTCCCACTATATCCAACTTTAACCTATCCATTTTCCTTTATTAAATTTTCTAACCTACCTGCCCGATTAAGGGATCTGACATTCCACGGTCCGATCCGTAGAATGCCAGTTTTCTTTCTCCTGATAACGACATCCTCTTGAGTAGTCCCCGCCCGGAGATCCGAATGGGGGGACTATTTTACCTCCGGAATCTTTTACTCAAGAGGACCGCCATCATCATTTAACCATACAGTAAAGCTGCATGCCCTCGGGAAAATTACAGCTGTAGTTTCCCCTTGCTTTCAGCCGTTCGCAGTACCAGCACAGCAAGGCCGTTTTGGTTATTGTTACAAGGCCAGATCAGTCAATCATCCAGACTGTTGCCCCTGCAACTACTGAAATGGCTGCTGCCCCTCTTCAGGAACCACACGTTTGTCTGGCCTCTCAACAGATACCCCTCCGTTGTGGTTGAACCTACGGTACGGCTATCTGCATCGCTGAGGCACGCAAGCCTCCCCACCAACGGCAAGGTCCATGGTTCATGGGGGAAGTCCCTGCGCATATATATGTAATAAGTGGACTGGCCACGCCTTACAGCCAATATGATGATTCAACAGTCGGAGACGTGAATCGCGCTTTCTTTCACTGCAAACGTTACGAAAGAAGCGGGGCTCTCTCTTTATGGCTGTTGAACTTTGGTCACTGGCTGCTACTTCGTACTACTACAGTTTAAAGTGTTACTTTTTGGAGGAAGAATATTTTGTCGTTAATGTTTATAAAGACTCAGTCCCCCGTGCATAGTTAGGTATAAGGTAGAAGAAAAATCGTACACATTGTCTAATCGTTCAATGAAATCTAATAATACTAATAACTATTGCATTGTGGAACACTGTAGTTAAAATTTATCGATGATCATTTAGCGCTGTTGAAATGGTTTGCTGCTGAAATAGAACAGAATATGAAACTTTTCTCTTGATTTTGTGTAAGAGCGCAGGCTCTTCACCGTTTTTTGCCTTTCTGTTGTAGTCTGTCGTAGCGAGCAGACGTGCTGTGTAAGTTGTGTTTAACTTATAATTTTTGCTAGTTTGAAATACACTACTGGCCATTAAAATTGCTACAGCAAGAAGAAATGCAGAGGATAAACGGGTATTCATTGGACAAATATATTATACTGGAACTGACATGTGATTACATTTTCACGCAATTTGAGTGCATAAATCCTGAGAAATCAGTACCCAGAACAACCACCTCTGGCCGTAATAACGGCCTCGATACGCCTGGGCATTGAGTGAAACAGAGCTTGGATTGCGTGTACAAGTACAGCTGCCCATGCAGCTTCAACACGATACCACAGTCCATCAAGAGTAGTGACTGGCGTACTGTGACGAGCAAATGCTCGGCCACTATTGACCAGTTGTTTTCAGTTGGTGAGAGATCTGGTTTTTCAGTTGGTGAGAGATCTGGTGAATGTGCTGGCCAGGGCAGCAGTCGACCATTTTCTGTGTCCAGAAAGGCCCGTAAAGGACCTGCAACATGTTGTCGTGCTGAAATGTAGGGTTTCGCAGGGATCGAATGAAGGGTAGAGCTACGGGTCGTAACACATCTGAAATGTAACGTCCACTGTTCAAAGTGCCGTCAATGCGAACAAGAGGTGACCGAGACGTGTAACCAATGGCACCCTATACCATCACGCCGGGTGATAGGCCAGTATGGCGAAGACGAATACACCCTTCCAAGGTGCGTTCACCGCGATGTCGCCAAACACGGATGCGACCATCATGATGATGTAAACAGAAACTGGTTTCATCCGAAAAAATGACGTTTTGCCATTCGTGCACCCAGGTTCGTCGTTGAGAACACCATCGCAGGCGCTCCTGTCTGTGATGCAGCGTCAAGGGTAACCACAGCCATAGTCTCCGAGCTGATAGTCCATGCTGCTGCAAACGTCGTCGAACTGTTCGTGCAGATGGTTGTTGTCTTGCAAACGTCCCCATCTGTTGACTCAGGGATCGAGACGTGGCTTTACGATCCGTTACAGCCATGCGGATAAGGTGCCTGTCATCTCGACTGCTAGTGATACGAATCCGTTGGGACCCAGCACGGCATTCTGTATTACCCTCCTGATCCCACCTATTCCATATTCTGCTAACAGTCATTGGATCTCGACCAACGCGAGCAGCAATGTCACGATACGATAAATCTCAATCGCGATAGGCTACAATCCGACCTTTATCAAAGTCGGAAACGTGATGGTATGCATTTCTCCTCCTTGCATGAGGCATCACAACAACGTTCACCAGGCAACGCCGGTCAACTGCGGTTTGTGTATGAGAAATCGGTTGGAAACTTTCGTCATGTCAGCACGTTGTAGGTGTCGCCACCGGCTCCAACCTTGTGTGAATGCTCTGAAAAGCTTATCATTTGCATATCACAGCATCTTCTTCCTGTCGGTTAAATTTCGTGTCTGTAGTACGTCATCTACGTGGTGTAGCTATTTTAATCGCCAGTAGTGTAAGTAAATGTGGTATATGTTTCGAACTTATGTGATTATTTTAAATCTACCTACTACATAATTTGTTATAGGCAGGATCCTACGAAGTCGGCATATCGTTGTGTAAGACGTAATGACGGAACGCATATTGTGTTCAGTATTGCTATTCTTCCTCATCGCTACGCCCTTTCATTTCTGGCCACGCCCTGCACGTACCACAAACTTGGACGAAATCGATGACGACGGCTAGGCACGGTTTGCTGTAGCTGTGCGATTAGCACGAGGGCAGACGGCGTCCCTACGCTGGCTGCCAGGTGTCCGTATGACACGGGAGCGCGTCGCAGCTCTTGCCGGCTCGTCGTCGCCCACGCGCCGTGGACGAGCGTGTCGGCGGCGCGTCGCGTCGCGACACTCAGCCACCCGCAAAATCTCCGAGAGTGTTTACGGCGCCAAGCGCTTACGACTTAAAATTGCTGACGCGCCGCTTGCCTTGTAATTAGTTACAACCCGAATGTATCTCTCCATTTTCGTGCAATCCCGTGCGATACAGTGAAATTTCCAGGAGGGGACCGTTTTCTTTCATCAGTGTAGTGTTGCAACGTTCGTTCTTGTATGAGATTTCAGAACTTCCCTAACGGGAGATAAACGGGATGTACTGTTCCGTAGACTTCCTCGTGAACGATTGCTGGGAGTAGGAATTATTTTTGTGATCTGTTAGACTACCAAATCAGATAGAGTCGCCAACTAGTTTAGTTGATGTGGTGCCGCCGTTCACACCCTAAATCGGAAAGAAAAATCAGCCTAGCGTATACAGATTTTTGTGCTCTCAATGAGATGTATACTGATGGCTACCCGATATCCAAATGATCACCTGGTAGGGGTATGAAGATCGTGCAATGGAACTTTAAAATATACTACAAATTACTTGAGACCTGTAAGTACAGCTGAAGGTGTCATATCTACTACAGAAGAAACAGTTTTGGTCTCCATTATCTTCATCTGACAAATTTTTGATAATATGATAATTCTTTTTGGAGTAATTGGTGTAGTAGTACACGAAGGTATAATCTGTACGTTAGCTGACGTATCGACGTAAAACGTCATGGCACAGATGATAGCAAATAAAAAGTTTGCTCTTAATTGGACGGAACAGTCTGCGAGACGACGAACACGATTTTTTTGCTAATTAAGAACCTTTGTCAGCTCTGGTTCGCGAAACACCTACAGTGGCGAAAAAAAATTGTAATCGGCGGTCGACAGAAATGAAGCGATATGCTCATAATATTGCTGTGGCCATGGAGGCGAAAGATGATGGTACCCTGGGTACAATGAAAAGGATTTCCTGTAACCAGTGAAGTATGAGAATAAATAAGAGAAAAACTAAGTGATGGTATACAATACTGAAGAAGAATTCGAACCTCTAAAAATTACAATCGAAGAGAGGAAACAAACGTCACAGAGGAATTTTCCTATTTGGGAATTTGTGGACACCAGAATGGAATCGTGCGCAGGATACGGCAGGCCCAAATTGCATTTAATTTAAGAACGAACTTACTGCTACGTTCATCAGTATGGAAATAAGTAAACAATTTGTTTGGAGTCTTCCCCTGTACGGGTGTGAAACCTGGACAACATCAAAACAAAAGAGAAGACGGGAAGAAGCCCTGGAAGCAGGAAGGCTGAAAGCTAATTCATAGTGCGATACGCGCTTCGGAGCACAGCCAGCTAATGAATCCAAAAAACCACAGCAGCAAGAATTACTGTCAGGTGGCGTCCTCTTGGCCGTTTACTTTTCTGACGTTCGCTTTCCGCCAGCGGAGGCATGGCTGGGGGTAGGCAAGCGACGGAGTTCGGTGAGAGCGGCTGGATATGGCCCCGCGAAGAGTCGCGTCTATATTCGGTAGCGGCGAGCGCGCCGCCTTACAAGGGCTTTCCTCCGCCAAGGAGAACCGATTCAAGAGCCGGCCGGAGCGTAGCGCTCGGTGTGAGATGTGAGACGCGGCTTCTCCAGTTTCCAGCCCGGAGCAGGGTGGCGAGGAGCGGGTCTAGCCTCCCCGGCCGCGTGAAATACGAGCTCTGGCTGGACGCAGCGGGGGCGCCTTTTATGTACCCACATCAAACACTGCTTTGGTAGCGCTTCTTTGCACAGGACGCTCCGAATCCAGTGCCAATCTATCCTTACGCCCATTTTGTGTCTCGAGACTGATGTTAAAGCTGTCTTTTTATCATACTGAACAGACACGTCAAATTGCCAGGCGAAACGAGGCAGTTGGCAGGACGCTAAAACTGGTGATGAGTCTACGAAGTACATCCTGTCTCAGCGCTGACCTCCATGTTGAACACCATCTCTGGAAAGTGACGGATGGGCTACCAGTTCCTTAACAGTCTGCTAACACTGCGTATGGAAACGAAACTGAACATAGCCAGCCTCTGCGAGCATCACGAACGACGGCCACGGGTACGACCATGACGACGGCCGACAGCACCACCACCACCACCACCACCACCACCAGAATAATCTCTAAAAAAAAAGGCGTGATAGAAAGGAAATGTATCTTAATCGCCGAATAGGCGCTAAGTTTTTAGTACACTGAATATAAACCGGTATTTCGTATCATACGAGTGTAATAATGTTGAGTCAATCTCCATAGCTAACACTACAGCATTCTTCACACGGACCGAAAACAGAGACAATCCAAATAAACGCGGCACATTTCATCACGGCTTCCTTCAGTAAGCGCGACGTCGTCATGGAGATGCTTATCCAACTCCAGTGGAAGACGCTACAAGAGAGTCGTTGTGCATCTGGATGTGGTTTACTGTTAGGATTCCGTGAGTATACATCTCTAAAAGGCTCGACCGAACATTAATTCTTCCTGCATACATTTCGCGAAAAGAGTTTGACGGTAAAATTAAAAAGATTCGAGCACAAATGGAGGCTTTCTTCCCGCCCACTATTCGGGACTAGGGAAGGAAAAGCAGACGGGGGAAAATGTGATAATACTGCACGAGGTATCCTCCACCACTCACGGAAAGAAAGCTTGAAAGGTACATACACTATTTGACCAAAAGCATCCGGACAGCTATTAGTCAGGGTGCACACGAACAATCACAGCCCCCAAACTGTAAAATTTTAAAATTTGCTTACATCCTACCGCATTTAGCGTTTTTTAAGCGCGGCAAGAAAACTAACCAAAAACATGATAAACACACACATACCGTAATACCACCTCCCTCGTGGTTCAATGTCATTTTTATATTGTCGAAACAAGTTCCTTAAGAGGTTACTATTTCGCCCATGTTTCCTGTGAATTTGTGGTACTAACCGTGCTTCAAAGAGATCACCTTAAGACGAGACCGAAGAAGTAAAGTAAGAAACGACACGGCTTGATGATATTATGACAGACAATGAGAAATGGCACCAAAACTCTCACGAGAGAATAGCTACATTGCACAGTGGATCTCGCTAATCAACGGCAAAACAAAGGGAAATTTACAATACCTTTTGGTTCGTGTCTCAGTGTGGAAATATAGTTATAAATGAAGTGCAGCTCCTCACGTTAAGTCCATTGTGGGCTGTAACTACCGTATGATAGCGAGGTAGATATGCTAATGTGTTAATGGGGAACCAATTTACTCTGGAAAAAATTAGTTCCAATTTTCGCCACCAAGTGCAAATCTGGCGCTGCACAACACCTCGATGTCTGCAGTGCTCACATTGTACAAATTGTGTAAGTGGCGGTTAATAATAAAATCAACATTATGCCGTTGTCAAATGTTTGATCTTTTCTGTCGATGTCTCGTTCCTAGCCCATTATGTATAGAAACATTTCTATACATATTTCTTGCATTCTCAGCATCAGATATGCACCTGGTGGCCAAAACTGGAACTAATTTTTTTGCAGCGCAAATAGGTTCTGGATTAACGCATTAGAAAATCTACCATGTTTCAAAGCCATACCATAATTACAGCCCACACTGGATGTCTGTGAGTAGCTACACTTCAATTATAAGCACCCCGTATTCGGTTAATACACTGTGAACAACCATAAACGAAGTTATTTTAGTAAAAAGTATAAATCAAATTAAGAACTTAGAAAGAGATCTTAGGATGTTAACTGTCAGAATCAAAGAGCATGACCTTTTAATGAACTGTAATTGTCTTTCCTAACTGCAGCATGAAAGGCGGACATTATTATTGTCAGGAAAGGTACAGTACAAAGAATGTGAATTACTTGCTGAAGAAGTGCCATTAAGCGCAGTTCTTACTTTTCCAACGTAACCTTGTGTCACTCTGTGCTGTGTCGGAAAATTATAGTTATACCGTCGTTCAGTTTTCCGGAGGTAGACGCACTCCAAGGTGACAGCCAACCTGCCATTAGGCCAAGCACTGAGGCAACAGCGACCGCAAATAACTTCATGATTGCAGCGTCGTAGTGCTACCCTAGGCCTCAGTAAAACAGGTGAGACTGTGGCTTCTTTATTCTGGCCAATTACATCTCTTTTTCGCATACGGAGCGTGTGCAATGAACGCCGCAAGTACGATGTCATTGGAGCTCTTAGGATGCTCCGTTTAAGATCTGCGCAGGATGTGATACCTAGGTGGCTGTGCAGCCTTACTGGCACGGTTACCAGGAAACTGCATTTGCCGCCTGCTCTGCGCGTCCCCCTGTAACTCTAGGAGAGAGGATGGCAGCCGTGCTCTGGAAACCCCCGTGCGACATCCGATCCCCAGACTTCGGCAAAATAAAGCGAGTGAGCGCTTGCCGATTTCGCTACCCAACAAGGCAAAGAGCTTCTGCGCGTGACTTGCATGACGCAAAACAACTGAAAATAAAAACCTCCGTAAGCAACTTTAAGCACAATGGAATATTACATTTCAGACGCAGATTTCACTCTCCTTCCACATTTTTTGAGTACAAAAGAAGTTATGATAATTATGAAAACATTCACGCAGTCTTTCAGAGTCTGGGAGGAGGGAGGACCTCCAGCGGGGGAGTGGGGTGCAGCTAAGTCCTTTCCACATCTCTGACGCAGGGTGTGCTCTTCGTCTCACTATTAATTTGATTTTTAACAGCTAATGTGAGTACTGGCTGCGAATTATTGAATGTTGTAGTGTGTCCGAGGCTTAGGTTAGACTTCAGATAGAATAACGAACCGAAATTAATAAGAAAACTATAGCAAACACTTATCAATTTAGCTCAGAAATATGAGAATAACAAGCGCTGGTGACTTTTACAATAATTATCAAATGGAGACGAATACAAAGCGATAAATAAAGCTACCTACAAACATGTCAGGAAGAACAATGAGGGAGTAATACTTAACGTTTCAGTTGCCTTTTGGTGAAAGCATTATTTTGTCAGTTAGTAAATACACAACCGACACGAATAAAACTGTTTATACTACCATTTGAAAACATATTTTATGATATATTCGCTAGTGATTGTCCGCCTCTGTAGCCGAGTGATCAATGAGACAGACCCTCATGTGGGGGGACTCGGGTTCGATTGTCAGTACTGCCAAGGATTTTTCCTTGATGGTAGGACTGGGCCGAGTTGCATTCAGCCTCATGGTGGCAACTGAGGAACGTCCACAAGACCGGGAGTGCTGTGTAGTGACCCCATTCCCCTACATACCGCTTTTGTGCTGTACGTGTCCCTTCACGTATCCACTTCACTATCACATCGGAAACAGTGGACCTAGGGAGTGTGGAAATCTCGCGTACAGACGTATGACACAAGTGACACGCAATTACCTGACCACATTCGAAGTCCATGAGTTCCGCGGAGCGCCCCATTCTGCTCCCTCACGATATATGAGGGTATGGCATTGGTGGCCGGGAGACCTCTAGCGGGGCGGTTCGGCCGCCACTCCACAAGTTCTTTAACGCCACTGCGGCGACTTGCGAGTGAATTAGGATGAAATGATGATGAAAGACACACATCATCTCGAGGCAAAGAAAATCCCTGACCCCGCCGGGAATGCAGCCCGGGACCCCGCGCGCGGGAAGCAAGTACGCTACCGCAAGACCACGCTCCCTCACGATGTCTAATGACTACTGAGGTAGCTGATATGGAGTACCTGGCCGTCGATGGCAGCACTATGCACCTAATCCGAAAAACGCATGTTTTTGGGGGTTTCAGGATACATGGTGTAAGTGGAATGCTTCCCAGCTGGCCTTGTTTCCTCTCACGAACAATAGTAAGCTGAGTGATGCACGGGTGGCTCAGTTGGCAGAGTACTTGCTCATGGCAGGCAAAGGCCCCGATTTTGAGTCTCGGTCCGGCACACAATCTGCTAGGAAGATTCGTATGCTACCCAATAAATAGCAAATATCGTCTTCAGAAAGATTTTATTCCTGGTCTGTCATTCATTTATCTCACGATACTTTGATAACGGCGGGTTCGTTTCTCTACGAACTCATATTTCGGATGTCAGATCGGAAAATGTTTGGTGTGAACTGTATTACTTGCTCTAATGTTTGCTTCCGTACATTGAGTGTCCATACCTCTAGGACGAAAAACAAAATAAATAAATAAATAAATAAATAAATAAATAAATAAATAAATAAATAAATAAATAAATAAATAAATAAATAAATAAATAAAGTGTACACCACCACTTGTATTTTCCCATATGTCGTTTATATAAGCTAAAAGCTAATCTCAACACCATATATTCATAACACACAATTTCATTTCAGCGAAGATTAGGCTATTAAATTTCTTGATACGAAGAAAACTGTTTATAATGAGCTTGGAATACTTAATTCTGGCTGTTCTCACAAAAAAACGCCAGTGTTATTTACTTTCGGTTGGTCAAAATATGATGATATATATAGGAACAAATTATGTGACCACAAAATAAAACATTAACTTCCAGTTTTCTACGTGATCGGTTGACAGCTGCGCTTCTCCAAGTATTATTTTTCAACTTTTTTATAGGCACGTACTCCATTATTACGAGATGTATACAGGGAAGCGCACTGCTCTCACCAACAATAAAGAAACTGACTTACATTAATTATTTATCAAACGGTACACATTATATCAGACAGGGGCGCAGTCTTTTAACTACTGACGAAATATTTTCTCAACTCCTTCAAACTGGAAATTATAACCTAGTAAATCAAACACGCAAACTAAATAGGTTTCTTTAATTGTGTGTATACCCATCACCTTTATTACAGAACGTGAACATATCAGAATCATATGGGCTGTATAATACTACAGTTCTGTACAGTATGCATAATTAGTAACGCCTTGCAAGCGTCAAAATCTCGTCAAATCGTTTACTGATGTATGCGCATGAGTTTTGTTGCGCGTGCTGCCTACACAGTAGGTTCTTCCTACATGCGGGCAGCCGGTGCAGCATTTTATTGGCGGATATGCAGAAGTGGAAGGTAAACAACCTTGGGGGAACCTGCCGTGTCATAAGACAGACGTATCATTCCAGTACCAGTTTGAAGGAAGGCGGAATATGTAATAGATACTGATAAGTGGCAAGGGTAATCAGCACCATTTGTCGTGAACTAGTAGGTTGGTGCATAAGTTCGTAGAGTTTTTCCATTAAGTTTAATAGACGTAACAGATACACATAACAGGGACTTTAATCATCAATCATATACTCTCCTTCACTTTTTACAAAAGTTTTCCAACGCTTGGGTAACTTCTCAACTCCACGAGAATAGGAATCATGTGGTTTTGAGGAGAATAAATCGTCGAGTCATGGTGAGTAAGGTGATGCAGAATGACTTTCCAACCCAACTCCAGTACAGTGTTTAATGTTAGTCTAGGAATTGTCGGTGTTGTTCACACGCCAACTGATGATGAGCAAGCAGAGATGCACATATGGCCACCCACTGGTTTAATGATTTCGGATCAGAGCATGCGGTACCCGTACACCCGATTTTTGAACCTCCCCTACTGCATGAAAATGTTGCACGATGGTGGAATTATCACAGTTCATCACATTAGCCATGCCACTTCTCGAGTGCATCATTGTGAGTTAATCCGTTTAAACGACCTCCACCTAACACCGAAGGAGTCATTGCTGTCAAAACGGTCCTCCTTAAAACGTGAAAAACATTTTCTTGTTGTGCTCTGGCCAGTGGCATTATTCTCATACAAGGCGCAAATGTTTCTACCTGCCTTCGCCGCTGTCACCTCTACATTGAATTCAAATGCAAGAGTATGTTGGAAATTTTCTAATTTCTCCACTAGACACTTCATTTCCTAGCTCCAGCAGAACCACACACTATTTCCAAATGACAAAATGTAAACTCAAATAGCAACAGTGAAATACAAATAAAAAATGACATTCGATAAACACATAGTAACCTGAACACCAACATGCAAAACAAAACCGCTACGAACCTATGCACCAAGCTAATATTTTGCCACCGACCGGGAAACTGCAACGAGCTGCGCACTCAACCCCCGCCCCTTGATGTCAGATCATGGGTATGTTCTTCAATGGCGTACAAATCATTCTCGAACCCTCTGTACGGCTGTGTCTGCAGTTATAAATATCTTCGCAGAAGGTATTATTATGCAAGATTTCGACTTTACCTCACGGTAAACGACGACACACGAAAACAGAGAGCAAGTGCACAGCATCACGAGATTGAATGTCGCTCGGAGACTCATTTAGGTACGTGGTGCCGTAAGGAAAGTACAGAGGTGAGACACAGCAAAACTGGAATCATTCCAGCGACAATATACGTCAGCGCGTTTGCACAAAGACAGATTTAGAAAGAGCACTTTTGCTGTTCGCCTGCTACTGAAACGACAATCTAAGGACAGTGGTTGAGGGACGGCGAGACCACGAATTGGGGATAGGGTGTTTGACGTCCACTCCTCAACACAGGTCGTGTAGGACGGGCAGCCATCTGCGGCGTATACGACGACAGAGTACTCGTAGAATGCTTTTCCGGGCACAAACGTTTTCGGAGTACACGGTTTAGCGCACTTTGTCGAACATGGTGCTACGCAGCAAACGATCCATAACGTGTTCCCATGCTGACCGAATGACGTCGTCAATTACGATTGCAGTGGGCAGTGGATTATTGAAGTTGGACAGTGGATACATGGAAACGTATCGCCTGATGCGGTGAATCATTTTTCCTGTTATAACAGATCGATGGTCGCATCCGGATACGCTGTCATCCAGGCGAAAGTCTGCTAGATACATGCACCGCCCCAAGGACGCAGGAGGGACATTACCCTGGGTTTCCAAGGGACCGATGACGGTAATCGAAGGCATCATGACAGATGTGGACTACTTGAACATTATTGCGAACCATCTGCATCCCTTCATTATTGAGGTCTTCCCTGAAGACGACGGCAACTTTCAGCACCATAACTGTCCGTATCACAAGGTCAGAACCATGATACAGTGGTTAGAGGAGCATTATACTCTCTCGTTGATATCTTTGCCACCAAATTCGCTTTTGGGCATTCGATGGAACACATCTGGAACGCTATTGCGTGCCAAGCGCCCACAAACCACCGGACCGTAATTTATAGGAATTGCATGGTCCTTACGTAGGCATCCGATACCACATACCCCCGGGAACCCAACAAAGAACTGTCTAATCCATGCCTCGCAGAATCGCTGCTGTAATGTGTTCCAAAGGTACATTAACACTTCACAAACTTTTGGCTCGTCAGTCCCCATCGTATCGGCAGATAAAAGTGTATGAAGCACCTCACGCCAAAAGCATGTAGGAAGAAATAGCGATGGACATTTTACACGACAATTAATTACGAGAAAAATGATAAAAAAACTAACACGAAAACGAGTGTCTCAACAATGTACTGATTTTATGTGCTGATGCTTTACTGTGGACGGAACATCACGGCAGGAACACAACAGTAACCGAAGCAGCGTGTAAAATCAATGTGGTTATGTCATGAAAAAGACAAAAGCGATGTCACATCTACCAGGAATATCAGCCTAGTGTTACCTTTCACGCAAAAAGATGGTTTTGCAATTAGAAACGATGAGTGATTTGATGTATAAATTGTTAGAACATTTAGGATATTAACCAAATTTAGTACCCTCTGATTTACACCTGCCTCGGAAATACGTTTTGAGTCCGCTGAAATTGTTACAACGGTCATAGATGAGGAATTTACAAGACATTTCTGGATTACAATTCAGACATCTACTCACTGGTGGTTTCCTTGTACTGACTACCAAGGGACAAAGTCGAATGAGAGAAAAGTATATTTCTGATTTGATACGACAGTGTTCCATCGCCACCGCAAGAAATTTTCATCTAGTCCCGGTACAAGTCCTCGAAAAATCAACAATATCAAACTTCCGGCAGCTTGCGTGTAACTAACCTATTGTTTCCAAATCTGTACCCCACAAGCCGCATTATACTTCATGTGCCACTGTCACTTCCCATTTCCTATTCGAGTCACCAATGCTGATCGGGAAGAATAGCCGACTTTAACGTCTTTAACTTTCCATTCGAGCTCAAGTCTCTCAAATTTTCCCTTCATGGCGTTTTTGCGAGGAGATGTAAGAGGAAACAATACGTTGGTTGACACTTCTACAAATGTACGCTGTCTCGGAATTTTAACAGTAAAGCACACAGTGACGCATAATGTCTTGTAGCGTCTACTACTGGAATTGGGTGAGCCTCTCCGTAACGTTTTCGTGTTTACTAAATGAATCCGTGACAAAACGCGCCGTTCTTCTTTGTGTGCCTTCCCCTACTTGTTAAGTACCACACTAAGAAACAAGACTCTAGCACCGGTGGAATGAGCCTTTCCGAAACACACTTTCGTGAGTACACTACACTTCCTCGTAATTATTCCAATAAATTTCAATCTACTTCCTTTTCCACGGTTAGTTTTTATGTCGTGGTTCCACTTTAAATGGTGCCGTATGCAAACGCCCAGATATTTAACGTTACAGCGGCGAGTCTCATAATTCTGTAGGCAATATGACGGAAGAGCGATAAGAGCACATAGCGGGGAGGGGAGCAGAGCGTCAAACCGCACGTGTCCCGCGCGTAAGCTGACACTGGAGGCCGGAGGGCGTCGCTGGGGTCTGCCCACAAAAGCTGGCGGGTCCTACAGTAGGTGCCGACTCTGCGGAAAGGGGATTAAGCGCATCACGCCACGTTGAGGGGGCTCGTGTTGAAAAGGACAATACAGTCACTTGACATCAAATAATAATCGTCGATGTAAGTGAGGGAACTGGACAAAATGTGCTAACAAAGGAGTGCCTCCACGACCCACGCTCTTACATTATAGAATGATGACCACAGCTTCACAAAGTACGAGCACATATGTAACCGCGGGAATTTTAAAATCTTCAGGACGTCACTTAACACACCACAGGTAAAAACTAAAATGCGCGCTTTACTGACGACATACCCGTCTAAAATTTCATCCCACGCAGAGGGAAACAGTGGATTTTCATGTAAATAGTTAACAGAGAATCGGAGACAAAGGTCACGCCAGAGTTTTAATGTAGCTCACATATAGAAATCTGACTCCAGTCAGTATGAGTCGAAGAACATGCAAGGTAGGCAGTACTTAAATATGGATACTAAGTGAGCTGTAAGGGATACCCAGAAGAAATTCGGAATTGCGGTTAAAGGGCAGGAGAAAGAAATAAAAGCTTTGTTTGCTTATGACGAAGTAACTTGATCAGAGGCAGCAAGAGACTCGGAAAGCTCGTCGAACAGAGTGAGTGTGTAGTGTAGGTTGAACACCAACAAGGGTAGTGGAGAGTAATCGAATTACTTAAGGTGATGCTGAGGATATTGAGAAATGAGACATTACAATGAGTAGATCAGCTTTGCTGTCTGTGCAGCAGAATAACTGACGATGAGCAAAGTAAAGTAGACATAAAATATGCAGCTGTTAACAGTAAAAAAAGCTTTTCTGAAAAAAAAGTATCTGTATGGAATGTAGCATAAGCTTTTCTGAAAAAAAAGTATCTGTATGGAATGTAGCATAAGCTTTTCTGAAAAAAGTATCTGTCTGGAATGTAGCATTATACGGAAGTGAACCGTACAAACAAGAACAGAACTGAAACTTGAAATTTGGTGCTACATGAAATGCTACAGATTAAACGATTAGATTGAGTAACTAAGGAGGAGGAACTGAATCGAACTGGGGAAAGAAGAAATTTATGGCACACGTCGTTTAAAAGAAGCGATCGCTAAGCAGGACACATCCTGAGCCATCAAGGAATCGTCAATCTGGAAATGGAAGGAAGTGTCTGGCGGTAAAAATTGTATACGGAGACGAATCTCGAATACAATAAGCAGGTTCAAATAGATGTAGGTTGCAACAGCTGTACAGAGATGAAAAGTGTTGGACAGATTTAATAGCGTGGAGAGCCGTAGTAAACCAGTCGTCGAACTGATGAGCAACAACCACAAAATCTGATACTACAATTAGTCACGACATAACTGCACGAGGCGCCTCACGTGACTATGTCCTAATGTGTCACAAACCGTTAGTGATAAAGAAAGAGACATCCAAGCAAGTGCTTGCACACAAAGGGGACAGTATTTTTCCGCAAGGTTATTTTCAAGAATACTTAAGTTCACTGAAATACCGAGAAATGGATTTTTTAAAAAAGCAACACTATTCTGTTTTAGCAACTAAATGGCTCCTGACAAGATGGGTACAGTGACACAAAGCTTGTTACAGTCATCAACGAATTCTCTAAAAGTATTCAAGAAGGTGCCGAACGTTCTGTCGACATCTGGTGATACTGTTCAGTTTCGATCTCTTTGGCGTTTACAAATCAGTTCAAAATGTTCAAATGTGTGTGAAATCTTATGGGACTTAACTGCTAAGGTCATCAGTCCCTAAGCTTACACACTACGTAGCCCAAATTATCCTAAGGACAAATACACACACCCATGCCCAAGGGAGGACTCGAACCTCCGCCGGGACCAGCCGCACAGTCCATAACTGCAGCGCCTTAGACCGCTCGGCTAATCCCGCGCGGTTTACAAATCAGTGGAAGGGAATCTATGCTATATGGAAAGTCCTCGACTTTGTTTTTATAAAATAGCTGCAATATTTCCGTTGATACAAAAAGTTTATTAATGTTGCCACACAGGGGAGGAAAAGCTCGTTCTCTCTGTACTACCGGACGCCTATGATCTTGTATCGCTGTCTGCAACTTTTTCAATGTACAAGATGCGTTCCCGGTAGTGGGATATACTGAAAGAGCATTTGACAAAGGGCACAGGCTAAGCGTATATAAATGAGCACTTTCGCGGCATGGCAATTATTTGAAAGTGTCATACGCGTCTCACAGCTGCAAATACATTTCACCGTACTGTGCTGAATGACACAATTAAATAACGATTGTAAATATACAACACGAAATGCCTCGCGAGAAGGCAGTGCGAAACTGTAGCCTGCGGCGACCTCCGCCGTATTTGCGCTTTCGCGGTCGCAGCTGTGGTTAGCTAACTCCCTTCCGTTTACAGCGACCTCGCTGACCTTTAACCAGTCGCGGCACCTTTGTTTACCGGTCTCTGTTTACCGTTTTAAGCAAACAGTAGTCTAGCGTTCGTGAGCATGACCTCTCATCCGAAGCACAGCCAATTAAACTGTCAAGGACGAGAATGTCGGGATGTTTCAGAGTGAATTAGTACATTAGTTCATCACCGATGCTAATATACTGCGTAAATACCTTTCATTACTTGGCGCGATGTAGTAGCAATGCTTACGTCAGTATACCAACCTGTAACAAAAAGAAAATAACTGATTTAATAGTGCACCATGAAGGGCAGACAACACTAAATAAAACAGTGAGTTAGAAACTTTTCTTCGGAAGCTAAAAGAAACAACAGTTTTATGCAGTCCCATATAATATGTACGAAAAAAAACCCAACGGGGCTGATTCTAGTTTCCATTACTTTTTCTGCGAGTTCGCATCTGTGTGATCCCTCTAGTTCTTTTTTCCATGCTCCCATTAATCGAGTTCACAATAAGTATAATAATTGCTCTTCAAATTTGGTTAATTATATGTGCAAGGTAATCGTACCTGACCCATCCCGATTTTCTATGACAGCTTACTGCCAAATTACACAAGTCATTAAACACGAGTAGTTACAAGTATAAAATATAATTACTGTGTTTCTTAAAGATGACAACAGAAAGTCACATCTCACACTAAATTAGGAAGCGCCACGTCACATAGAATTGTATAACATCAAAGAGATATTGTACTGCATCTCACAAACAATTCAGAGAGAAATGGATATGAATAAAAAAAAAAGGTTCTACAACAACTATCAGTGTGTCATAGTCCGTCTAAAATCGAGTGGGAAATGGTTGGTATCGGAACACAAAGTCGCTCTTTGCGAAATATCAGCTACATTACATAGCAAGAAGTAAAATAATAGAATATTTTAAAAACTTTTCATGGCACAGATCACGAAAGTGAAGTTCAAATTAAAACAGAGCAGAAAATAACAAAGAAAACAAACCTAACGGATGGTCACCGAGTGAATTAAACTTAAGACTAAGGATTCTTCATTGGTACAGTCACATGCTACGAGTGAACTAGTGGACGATCGGATATAGCAGACAACATACACTACCGGTTAAGCATTCTATCTAGTGAACCAATGTGGTAGTCAAAGAATCTTGGGAGTCGTTATCCGCTTTTCTGTGCAGGAAAAGTTCCAATAGCGACTCACAAGGTGAGTTAACTAGACAATAATCGCAATGTAACTCAGATAGTCACGCATACTGCGACACAGTGATCGTGAAGGTGATAGTTTCATTCAAGCCGGTACATCGATCTCTGGTCGCAAAAGGTAGAAATAAGTCTTAGTTTTTGATCAAGTCGTGAAAGGTGTGCTGCAATACTTATTAAAAAAGCATTCGGTTGTTGATATTCAGTGACATATGAAGCTCGTAGAGAGTACGTTGTAGGTTCTGGAACCATAGAACTGTTTCTGAATCTTTCGGACATCAGAGCCTCTCAAAAATATTGGGGACATGCACATTTAAAGATTTTCTTTAAGATCGCCTACATCTCCATACACAGTCCGCAAGCCACCGTACGGTGCGCGGAATAGGGTATCTTGTCCACTACCAGTCATTTTCTTTCCTGTTCCACTCGTAAATAGAGCGAGGGAAAAACGACTGTCTATATGCCTCGGTGTGAACACTAATTTCTCGTAGCTTATCTTCGTAGTCCTTGCGCGAAATGTATGTTGGCGGTACTGGAGTCGCTCTGCAGTCAGCTTCAAATCAGCTTCAAATGCCGATTCTCTCAATTTTTTCAATAGTGTTCCTCGAAAAGAACGTCGTCTTCGCTGCAGGGTTCCCATCTGAGTCCCCCAAGCATCTCCAAAACAGTTGAGTATTGTCAGAATCAACCGTTAATAAACACAGCAGCCCGCCTCTGAATTGCTTCTATCTCTTCCTTTAATCCTACCTGGTGCGGATGCCAAATACTCGTGCAATACGGAAGCAAAGGTCGCACTAACGTTTTATATGCGATAGCCTTTACAAAAGAAGCACACTGTCCTAAATTTTTTCCAATAAACCGAAATCGACCATTCGCCTTCCCTATTACAATCCTCATTTGCAAGTTCTACGAATTCCTCAAATTGGCTTTCCTCAAATTGGCTTACACGAGACGTGCACGAATTCGTGTGTTCTAGACTAAGGCCGAGTCAGGCACATAGCTTCCCCTCTTGGAAGCTTGTTTCGTGCGAAGGGGAAGTGAGAACTCTAATCTTGGATTGGCGTGACTATGGTACGGTTGTTGGACACAAATCGTGGCGTCGGATGACACGCGTAGCCTTCTGCGCTGAGATGGCGAAGTTGGCGCGCGTATCTATCTTTTGCGACGAACTTGATGCGCTGAACGTCACGAGACTTGGCACAGACCTCGTTGTTTACATCTGGTCGTCCACAGGACGATTTACTTTTTAATAGCAACTTCCATGTAGAAAATCGTCTCAAGCCATAGTTCTTCTAGAACTGGGAAAATGATGAAAAGCATAGTTAGCATTATCATAAGGCTGTGTACAACGCGTACTGAAATTAAATGGGTAATATATGGGCGTGTGTTTTTCCCATCTCATCCTTTTTTAATGTATTTGGTACGTAGTTTCAGACAAGAAAATAACAGAAGCTTTCGAAATATAGTGCTACAGAAGAATTCTTTTCATTAGATTGCCACCAATTGGGCAAGACAGAGAGTGGCTGCCAAATACTGTAGATGGAGACCAAGGGATCAAGACAGCAAGCAGGCTCAAGTAGATGTTCGTTACGTAGAGACGTGCATCAAACCTGAAACCGGATGAAAGCGTCAACAACAAAATTACTTACTGTCTGCAGCTACATGCAAAGTTACCTTCATCATAAGGCTGTGTACAAGGCATGCTGAAATCAAAGTAGCAGCATGGGGACGTGTTTTCCCCTCATCATTTTTGAATGTTTATAGTACGTACTACCTGCAGCCTGGAAGAATGCGTGCGACAGAAATGCGGTAGCAAACTGGGTGACTTGTCTCTAAACAGAATGGTATCCGCCGTTCAAAAATCATTTTCATGCATGCAGATAAGTCAATATTGTAAATGTGACTAATTTGAAGAGGTTAGAGGGTCGTAACTATATTAAATGGCTTCATTGCAATGTTCCTCTTTCTCGCTGATGCTGTACATAAAAAAGAAAAGGAAACAGAACAATGACAATTTTTTTTAGGACAGCCAGTAAAATTAACCACTGGTACCACCTCATTCCCCGCTAGAGTCTCCTCAGCTGTCTACTGTACTAATGGTTAGAAGCGTTTGGTGCTGAAATACAGGAGGAGGGGGCTGTATTAGACGACGGCACACAGACAATTTACACTACAGAAATGATAAAGCTTCAGGTGGACAGAAATACCTTAGACTGCTGCGTGGAAAAATAGAAAATAACCAAAATAAAACATAATTGATAAAGTCGGACATGAGACTAAAATGAGCAGTACAAGGGATAAGAAAATGGTTCAAATGGCTCTGAGCACTATGTGACTTAACTTCTCTGAGGTCATCAGTCCCCTAGAACTTAGAACTACTTAACCTAACTAACCTAAAGACATCACACACATCCATGCCCGAGGCAGAATTCGAACCGGTGACCGTAGCGGTCGCGCCGTTCCACACTGTAGCGCCTAGAACCGCTCGGCCACACCTGTCGGCAAAGGGATAAGAGTTGACAGAAATCAAACGTCGCAAGACTCCGAATCTGGTGCTGTATCTTTCAACCTGATGATGCCAGTATGGTTATTTGCGTGCCAATTTCTCTGCGGTTTTACTCCAGTATCTTTTCGTTTGACATCGGATACCTACATGGCTCCCTTTTTTACCGTCAGAGAATTCCGAAACGCGGCGAGGAATGCCTATGACTCGCTTCGTAACTACCCTAGCTGTAAACATCTGGAAAGACGCCAACATACGTAAAGGGACAGGTTAGACTGGTACGACCAGCCATCTGTCCCACAGCGGTTTATGCTGATGAGACAATTCACGCTGCACGTGTTCTCATAAGACGAGTGAGCAGAAGCGTACTAGGTACTAGTCAGACGCCTCGCGTATGCTAGAAGAGCTTAACACTGAGTCCAGATTGCACTCGTATAATGACCTATGTTTGCAGTACTTTCTACTCCTAGACAGGGGAGATAACATTATACCTTTATTCATGAAGATGATTACAGCGACATTGTAGCATCAGAGAGCTCAAAGACTGCAGCAGACACAACAGCTACTTCATCTGGGATGATTAAGGCATGTCCTGATAGACCTCCACATAGTTTTGGAAACGCGCTGTCTGCAATGTCTCCCACGAGAAGTGAAGTATGCTCGGTGAAATTAAGTCAAAAGTGATGTAAGTTCTGTAACGCGCTCTTACAGACATTTTTGGGAACATATAACCGTCTCCTCATCGAAAAGAATACTTACATATGCGTTAGTGCGATTTCTGACATGGATCACACAACAGCGCTTCGACATAAAGTAACGGTCTTAGGGAACACCAGGAAAACATTTTCCAGACAATACCGTTAATGCCACAGCATTGTGCTCTTCCTTCTCCAGTGTTTCTCGCCAGGCACGCCGATATTCATTCGTCCTAGGGACCAAAACCTTGACTCGTCGATAAAGGCTACCCACAGACATGCTGCAACAGTCCAATTTTGATAATCGTTGGCAAATTTTAGTTTTCCGACGTCGATATACCATCGTTAGAGTCGTTTTGCAGACGTTACCCACCTCCTCAGTGTTCCATTTGCGGCAGTAGTAAGTAGTACGGGTCTGACAATTTCACAATTTGTTTGGTTATTGGATTGTCCATGACAGCACGAGGGGGAGTATTTGGGTTAACGGCTTAAATATACGCTACGATGAACGGTCTTCACGCTAGAGGATTACTCCGTATCACTGCACGAAATCTTGCAATCTGCATATCACCGTAAGTAATATGAAACACTATGTCACTACACCCTAATAAAGTATAATTACGAAGAATAATATGTGAATTGCACCTTACGATTGATATCTAAGCAAGTGCTAATTTCGTTCTTTGTTAATACGTGAGTCATGGTCTGTAGCAAGCCTTTCTGTCGTGCGCGTCAAGTTGGAAGACAGCACGCTTTTGCGCATCCCCCTGTCCTCAAACAGCCGCGCGGAGTGGCGTGCTGCTTGAGGCGCCATGCCACGGACTGCGCGGCCACTCCCGCCCGAAGTTTGAGTCCTCCCTCGGGCGTGTGTGTGTGTGTGTGTGTGTGTGTGTGTGTGTGTGTGTGTGTGTGTGTGTGTGTGTGTGTGTTGTTCTTAGCATAAGATAGTTAACGTAGCGTGTAAGTCTAGAGACCGATGACCTCAGCAGTTTGGTCCTTAGGAATTCGCACATTAACCCCCAATAGCCAATGAGCGTTAAACCTCCTCGAGAAGTTGCTGTGATCAAAACTGGACGGCAATAAATAGTCTCCTTAATCTTCATAACTTCTGAACCGTTTGCTTTGGACGTTCAAATCGCACGGTTGGCCGCCGGGAATGATGGGGATGTATGGTTTAGTTCAGCGACGAAGCCCACTTTCCTTTTGATGGGTTCGTAAATAAGCAAAATAGGTGCATTTCGCGATCGAGAAGTCTCTTCACCCTCAACGGGTGAGCGTGTGGTGCGCAATGTCCAATCATGGAATAACTGGTACGATATTCCTTGATGGCGCGGTGACTACCAAACGATACGTGAAGGCTTTGGAAGATGATTTTATCCCCATTATCCAAAGTGATCCTTATTTCGACAAGACGTGGTTCATGCACGATGGAGCTCGACCCCATCGAAGAAGGAGAATGTTTGATGTCCTGGAGGAGCACTTTGGGGACCGCATTTTGGCTCTGGGGTACCAGAGGCCACTGGCATGGGCCACGATTGGCCGTCATATCCTCCGGATCTGAACACATGCGACTCCTTTTTGTGGCCTTATATTAAAGACAAGGTGTACAGCAATAGGCCCAAAACCATTGCGGTGCTGAAAACAGCCATTCTGGCAGTCATCGACAGCATCGATGTTCCGGCACTTCAGTGGGTCATGTAGAATTTCGCTATTCGTCTACGCCACTACGCGACATCGTCGTCAATGACAGAAGCCATAGCGAACATGTCGAATAAAATGTATGCACGCCGTAGTTTGCAACTGATGTACGTTTTTTTCATACAGTTCAATAATTGACACCCAGTATCTATTCTGTGTATACTGTAGCTGACGAATTTTGCGCTTCCTTTAAGTCAGTTACAGGACATTGTGGTTTGTGTATATGTAGTACCGGATCATGTTTTTATTGTTGTTTTATGGTAATAATAGAAGAACGCGGCAAAGCTGGTGCCAGTACACAACACAATTTTCGCGTATAGCATCAAACCGCTATCCAGATTTAAAATATATCCGTGTTAAACCTAAATCACTTAACGTAAATGGGATGGTTTCCTGAAGAAAGGCAAGTCTGATTTCCTTCCTCAATCCCAGTTTGTGTTCTGTCTCTAGTGACCTTGTCAATGGGTTATTAAACCCTAATCATCTATCCATCTTTTTAGAATAGCAGGGGAAGGTGGGGGAATTACACACATGTGGGTAATCCCACGCAGGCTGATTTATGGAGTTTGAATGGCGCAAGCTGTTCTCAGTTGCTGCTACATCCTGCCGGCAGGAGCAACAACTACTACGCAGCTTATGCCAGCCATTTTGTGTATGTCCGTAACACCAAAAATATGCATTTCCGATCACTGGTTCCCTATATCAATATAATCAGTTGTGGAGCCACTATCACCTGTTTCAAATTGTCCAAAAAAGTTTGGGCACCCTGTAGATATAGATGATAATCGGAAAGAAAATAAATGACAGCAAGTCACGTTGAGACTTGGGACTGTACGTTATTGGCAGGAGTCCTTGTGGATCAGTGCACGGGATGCTAGAGTGACCGATCCGGTCTGTCGACTCCGTTAGACAGGGAGGAAGTCAGAGCGCAAACGCGCGGCGGCAGCGCTTTATCTCGCCTGCTTTAGCGGCCGCACACGTCCGCAGCCGCTCGGCTGCGCCCCCTTTCACGCTGTTACGTAAGACATCTCGCAGGTGTCGGCCGTATCGGTCCGACCATCACGGTGGCGCGGGGCGGTGGCTCGTCGCGTTACGAAGGTTCCGGGTTCGCGCGCAGGCCGCCGGCTTCAGCGAGGTGTAGAAAGCTGTTCCAGCCCGAGGGCATACGGCGCCTCGCGAACCGTCGGCAAGTTTCTGCCTTCGGGCGCGCCCCTACCAAGGCAAACAGTGGTGCAGCTGCCGCTGTGACAACAGCCGGGTCCAGGCGCGTCGCAGCCACTGCTGGGCTGGTTACAGTAGGTCGCGGAAACTGTTAAGACGATTCACCGACGGCGCGGGGACACATGAGTGTGTGGGCGGAGTAGAAAATGGTTCAAATGGCTGAGCACTATGGGACGCGGTTCCAGACTGTAGCGCCTAGAACCCTTCGGCCACTCCGGCGGAGTAGAAGCCCTGAAACTACCGATGTTAAGCGCCAACACAGCAAGGGCAAGCGACACAGTGCACAGGTGTAAGAGGTCATAGCACATCAGACATCTGGCTCTCCGCAGCAGAATTACAGGACAAGGGCTAAAGGAAAGGCAAGTCATACGATAATTCCCGTGAATTACCTCATGGGAGAGCGTGGCCACCCACACGCACGTCCCCTTCACTAGATATATCAGCTGTTTAGTGTAACCGGTACACTACATAACTGTGATCAATGATTCACTTGTGTGGAATTGCGTTCGTATTCCTGAAGATAACTCGTCATGATACCAGCCTACTCCTTTCGGAAAGTACACAGAACGCCACCAGTTCATATAACGACAGATTTATCATTTAGTGTGCCTGTTACTCGCAATTTATAGGACTAAACATTGCGGCTTGGCATTTAAATTTGTACGTTGGAGAAAAATCCCAGAAACTGGAAATTTAACGCCTATTCTCGACTTTTCATAGTGGAACCTCTTTACCACTGTGCTTGGAAGCATCACTCAGTACAGCATCAAAGTTCACAGACTTCAATTTCGAAAGTAAGTAAGACTCAGGATTAAGCCACGTCTCAATAAAAGTCTAGAAAAAAAATCAGTGTCATTACTTAAGTGTTTTTCAGGTCAATGTTTGCGACAATCATGGTGGGGTATGAGAGGAAGGCAAGGATGTGTCAACAACTAGTAGTGAGAAAGCGCCACATAGGTGTGTCTCGTAAGAACGAACTTAATCAGCTGTTTCAAAGACCGACGTAAATATAGCCACGGGATGCGCAATCTAAAAGAGTCCGGTTAGTTCGCAACGTAATCAGCGTAATAAAAATTGTTTTCTGGTAAACGTATAGCTGAAAGCACAATGTAAAGTGATATAAAAGTCGTCCTAACCTTCGATCACAGACTTTTTTTCTGAATAGCTACTTGAACTGTTCACGAACTGCAAGTCGTGACAACTCTCAACCGAATTATTGCTGTCCAAACTTTCCTCTCGCAAAGTTACAGGCTGATTTGCCAACATAACCTTGAATCCAAATAATTAGGAGAAAGATCAACTGTAGCAATGGTACAAGGCACCTATTTATAATCTGACACTTCTATGAATAAACATCGAAGAATGTCAAGTGGTTTCAAT
Source organism: Schistocerca gregaria (assembly GCF_023897955.1). Lineage (NCBI taxonomy): Eukaryota > Metazoa > Arthropoda > Insecta > Orthoptera > Acrididae > Schistocerca > Schistocerca gregaria. Next base: position 408,787,624 of record NC_064920.1, read on the forward strand.
TTTGGCACTTCATACAGTGGTTGGACAAAAATATGGAATCACCATGGCAAATGCACGCGTGAACATAACGCAGATGCTAGCCAAGCCTGCTGGTTGCATGGTTGCATTGATGCCTTTGACCACGAACGGCACCAGTGCAGTGTCCTCAGTACTTCGCAGGTGTCAGTCGTTGCAGAACAGTGCTCTGTGTAGTTGTGAGTGTATTATGTCGGAGCTACATGAATTCGGACATGGGCAAATTGTTGGTGCTTGTTAGGTCGGTACTTCCATAACCAAGTGTTTAAAGTTTTAAGAGGCACGGTCTCGAAATTTATACCGTATACAGTGTGAGGTAACGAGTGAATTGTGGCGCCCTGAAAATATTTTAAGTTCGGAGTTGGCGAGGCCTCTCGGTGGGCCACAGCCCAGCATCAACCACGTGGTGCCGAACGTCAGCTGAGCATGAGGGGCAGCTCCAGTGCGTGGTCCAGCCGTGTGGCTGGGAATTCCATGGTGACGCTATGTCGATGAAGGAGACACGCTGGGAGTGCCAAAGATGGCGGACTTTGTGAAACCTTAATGGCAGATATTTCACAGTTCGTATAGAAATTAATAGTAGCCAGATGAATCATGATACCTCAAAAAGAAACATGTACATTACCATTATTTGCACGACGATTCTGATGGTGTACTCGGACTTTCAATATTTTTATCAGTTTAAAGTTTAGTATCTGACTGTAAATTATACAAGTAACACGCAGCAACGAATTTCCACACTCTAAACGGTTCATCCGATTTGGTCGATCGGCGTATCTTTAAAAAGTTATTAGTTTAAACCTAAATTGGTATAAATTACAGGCAAGTAACTTTAATAGTACATGGGTTATTATCGATCGTGCCAGTTCATAAGCACTCCACAGTTACTCGAAAAAACGGAAGAATCATGCTTATAAATATATTTATTCATCTATGTCTTTGTTTATAACGGATATAAACTGTTCATGAAGAAATTGGTTAAATATTTACTTTGTTTTAGAAAGCACAGAGACGTAAGGCTACTGGCCTACCTTCTGTTCTATCCCTTTGATACATGTTTGTTTAATTTGCTTACGTATTTAATAATGTGTGTTAGAGCGTGATTATGGTCCAGCCGAAGGAGTATTTATTTAATTTCTAAGTTATTTAAATGTAAATCAAGTATTTCGAATGTGTTTCAAAATGTTTTTGAGTGTGCGTTAGCTTGGAGACATGACGGACCTCCTATCGCCAATCACAGCGCTCGTTATTAAGGGAGGCGAAAGCAGTTCCATAAGGAGAAAAGTGCAGGGCGAAATGCAATTCCAGAACCACTTGTCAGTCATGCAAATGACAATAACAGGAAAACGTCGTGGTGAAGACATAAAACCAGAACTGTGGAACAATGGAAGAAAGTTCCTTGGTCGGATGAGTCTTGCTGCATACTGTTTCCAATTTTTCGCCGAGTTTACTTCCCAAGAGTGAAACACGTCGTGGATTTAGTGATTAGTGGGGCAGCCCTTTGGTGTATTCCATGGACCGCATGGCTGCTCTGCAAGGTCAGTTACTCCTCATGATTATGTGAGCATTTTGGCTGATCCCTTGGTAAATGTTCGGTTCGCCAATGATTATGCTGTGTTCCACGACGACAGGACCTTGCTCACACAGCTCGTAGAGTCCACGTCTGGTTTTGTCAGCAGGGGATGATTTGTCTCATCTCCCCTGGCCATCGCAGTCATCATATCGCAATGTTACTGATCCTTTGTGGTTTGCCACGCAGAGAGCGAGGCTTGATCGCTATCCATATCCATCATCATTACCTGAACTCACCACTATTTTGCAGGAAGAATGGTACAATATTCCCTTGAAACCCACACAAGACCTCTATTTATCCATTCTGATACTTTGAAAGCCAAAAGCTTTCCTACACCGTATTAAGCATCGTAAAGTTTTGTGTTTTTGATGATTCCGTATTGTCCTCTCCCTGTACATCTCCTGTTTTCTCGCTTCTTACTGTTTACCCTACCCGGAACTTTCCATGTTAACGTATATCTAAAGCGTTGCCAATAAAGACTGTAGAGAGAAAGCGACCAGGCTGCCACTGCCTCTATTCTAGACTTAATCCCTAATCAAATGGTTCAAATTGCTCTGAGCACTATGGGACTTAACATCTTAGGTCATCAGTCCCCTAGAACCTAGAACTACTTAAACCTAACTAACCTAAGGACATCACACACATCCATGCCCGAGGCAGGATTCGAAGCTGCGACCGTAGCGGTCGCGCGGTTCCAAACTGAAGCGTCTAGAACCGCTAGGCCACTTCGGCCGGCAATCCCTAATCTTACACCTGGAATTCCCATTAAAGAGAGTAAGAAATTAGCATAAGTCGAATTAAACACATTTATAAAAGTTGCACCAGCAACGATGACAGCCGGTCTTGATGGCCTTCATTGTAGGGCTGTGGTGATATATAAGGGAACACACACACACACACACACACACACACACACACACACACACACACACACACACACACAGAGAGAGAGAGAGAGAGAGAGAGAGAGAGAGAGAGGGAGGGGGAGGGGGAGGGGGGGGGGGGGAAGAAGCGGGCACCTCCGTGTCTTTAGATATGTGCGAAAGTGTTTCCCAATAATACATAATCTATTATAACGACAGAGAACAATATGGATCAAAATAAATGCGAGCAGCAAAAGCGTCTTTCAGTACCGTCTATATTCACTCTATGTTAGCTGAGGTAACGCAAAGATAATGACATGTCACCTTACACCTTCAAAACTCTTGCCTAATCTAGTTTGATGAGCTCTAATATCCACCTCCCTATATGACAGGAAACATCACATAAAAATTAGGTATAAAAGAAGGTTCGCGAACGCTATTATACAGTTAAGATACTGAATTATATTGGAGAAGGAGAACTTATGAACTGATGAGGACTGACCAAAGAATTATTCTGCTACCGATTAGAAGCATTTTACCAGAACCCTGCACCGTCACGGCAACACGTTACGCTTCAACGGACATAACAAAATGACATCGGTATAGCGCTTTTGGGGGCAAAAATTGCCTTTTTTCAAAGCGCCATTCATAACAAGAGTAGATTAAAAAAATGATAATGTTTCAATTTCGAGGCCGAATCTGAGACTTTCGACATAGTGAATTCACATAGTTATAAAGTGACCATAAGCTATATTAGGTGATGAACTGTACATCAAAAGATGATAACGTCTTGAACCAATTTCTTTTACGAACTGCTAATGCGTATCAAGGTAAAATCAGACATGAAATAAATGTTTCTTACTTGTGACCACCTACCTCCCTGCTCAATCAGCGATGGCGTAGAGTTGATACGTACTCGTGTGGCACGTCTGCAGACACTTCGCTGCATTTCCACACTCACACGTCTTATCCTACAATACTGACAAGTTGTCCGACGGAACACGTTAACTTGGAGGAAGAGACTGCACTGAGTGTGCAATGGCTCGTTCAGCGCTACCTGCTCCCAGAAGACGTCAGCCACCTGTTCAGGACTTGTGGAAGAGCCCTCCAGCACAATTACAAACGTTTAACCGAGACACCAAGGTCAAGGATGAGTCGTACAAACGGCGAATGTTTAGCGGCGCACCTGGGCAAACAGCAGCAGCGCGTGGGCAGTGCGACCTGTCCCGTGGGAACTTCGCATTCCTCTGGACCCGTTGGCCCAACCCACCACCGACGGCCGTCGGCTACGCTAGTCGACGGCAAAACGCTGTGATTTTATGTTCAACCGGTGGTCTTTCTTCACCTAGATTACTTAAACCATGGCGGTTTTGCTGACAGTTTTCTTCCGACTCTAATTATCACCTTGGAAACTTAGGTTCCGGCTACATGGCAGTATCAGGTACAGCGTCTATTATTTTAGAGCAGTCTTAATTTCAAACTGAGAATGGAAGTGTCTCTCCATACACTTATGGTATCGATATTCTCAAGAGCAAATTAAACTTCAGCTCGAGTGAACAAAATTTCGAGTCCATTTACACGTGTTGTACACCAAGCTTTGACGTTGTGTATGTGGTCCACTTCCATGAGCTTCGATCACGCTTATAGCACTGTGCAAAATATTTGAATACCAAACTGATCAAAAAATGAATATAGAATTATTATGTTAACAATAAAATGATAGACAACAGTCAAGCGAAATGGAAGTACTGAAGTTAAATGCTGCTGAAGCCTTTGATACTTTCAGTTGCTCAGCATAACTTGCAGGAAGTGTTAACACCATTATTCCTGAGATACTTCAGATTACAATTTCCTTTTTATCGAGATACACAGAATCTCCCATAGTGGTGGCAGAATGTTAAGAAAATATTGCGCTCAAGATATTTCTACGACTGTTGCAACATGGCCTTCTTGTAATTGTTACAAACTCCAAGTGATGAATCCTTACCAATCTCGAAAATGGAAGAGTTATAATGCCCTTATTTTAAACTAATTTAACAACCAGTGCTGCAGTATAGCCACAAAAAGGATCATCTAGTGGTTTAAGCACGCTCATATTTCTGCCACTGTTTGCTGCTGGCTTTCAGGTCTATTTAACACATCTTCATACCATTTCTTTATAGCCAGCAATTTGTCTGTGTGCCATTATTACACAAATGGGGTAACTGTAATTAACGTAAAATCCACACACAACTCTTATATGGTATTTATGAAATATGCTGTCGCATTTAGTAAGTGCAAGAATCCTCAACGTACTTTAAGAACACAGCTCAGAAAAAAGCAAAACCATACTACCAAGTCTTTTGAAATGCTATAGTTTTCTGTTATTCTGCATCTGTTAGCCCTCTTTTACGGAAGTGCGCACTGTATATTATTGTCAAATAACGTTTTTCGACACAAGTAGAAAAATAAATAAATAAAATAAAGAAACACGGGAGTGAGGGATGAGGTACTCTTGGAGTGGCAAAGTGGGGCACCAGGAAAAAAAGTTTGGGGACCACTGGTCTTGATGACTGCTTTTATTAAAAGCGAAACCATTCTGAGGCAAAGACTAAGTGGAAACTTCACTATGAATTTACCTTAAAAGTCAATAATAAGAATGTCTTCCCTTTCTGGGTAGTAATACCAACTATTTTAGTGTTGAAGTGAAAGACGAAACCTACCGAAAATCCATCTTGTATAAAAAAAAAAGAACTTTAGACTGTTACAGACTAACGGCCTAGAACCAGTGCTGACTTCAGTGGGATACGATTAAATACGTGCGCTAACATCCAGAAAATCAAATTTTTTACCACTAAAATGACTTTATAATTAACTGTTCACCAGAAAAATATATACTGATAACAATTGCGTGTCAGAGTAAGACAGAGCAAGACAGAGCAAAATTTTTCAGTGAAACAGCAATATTTAGTAACATTTGCCGAGTATAAAACTAGTCTAAAACGTAATATAAGCAACAGCCGTCGACATGAGCTCGTTGTGACGGGCTAAAGGAAATTGTTGTGCTCACGTTGGTCTGCTGCAATAGCGACACTAAAATGAACTGATATTTCTCTGTATAATATGAAATAAATTACTACGCTGAAGAAAGCAGAATCCATCGTTGCACTTGTCGCAAATGAGAACAGACAACGCAATGCCTTCCCCGAGCAAGTTTCGGAGTTTACACCAATCGGCTGTTTCTTCACGCTTCCATGAGGCTGTTTCCGTATTTTGCAATTTCCCTTTTTTTCTGGATATTACGATGTTCTCAGCGGCAGATGAATGCGTTCGACACGTGGGATCGAGGCAGTGCATCCTGACGTCCAAACGCGATTGTGCCGCTTTTGAGTTGTCGTACGTAAGGCCGGATAGCGATTGTCTGAACGTTTCGTACTGTCAAGGTAGTTTCTGCAACCTGGTGCAAAGTTAGAAAATCGTAAGGCAGGTGTAAAATGGGTTTCAGTTGTTTCTACATCCACTGCAGACAACAAACGTGATCACTGCCGAGCTCTTTACACGTCCACTCTTACAAATCGAATGGCTCGACTGTGAAGATTCCACGATTGTATTATGGAGTAGGTCGCTTAAACGCGTGATGCAGGTGTACTTTAGTGTCTGTGAGCAGTCTTCCATTTCTCGTTCCAGGACCTGTTCGTAAAGTCGGCATCTGCATTGCGACCAAAAATTTAAGATGCAGATCATATAACACACAAATATTGAGTTGTTTGTTTTCTCCCCTACAAAAAGCAACCCTATACACAATTTATATAATTATTTTAGGCAAATTTACGTAGTATTGCTTAGTTTTATGAGTATTCTTATATTAACTGAAAGTTTAGTCGGATCTAACGAGTGTAGAAATTTCCCACACAAGGGTGTGGACGCCTGTCACGAAAGCTTCCTGACAATATACGAAAGAAATTTTTATTTTTTCACGCTTTCGCAGGAGATCTAATGGGCGAATCAAGGAACTGAAGGACAAAGAGTTTGGTGGAGCAGAGCTACAAAGTGTCACCAGTTGCTTGCACAGAGAGGTCTGAGCTAGAGAATGCTGTCGCGTTGGCAAAGGAACGTGAAGTGGTGGTGCCGGTGGCGGCAGGAAGCGGCCGCGTGAAGACATCCGGTCAGCTGCTCATTATCTCGCCGGTCACGCTCCGGCAGTCGCTTGCGTGACGGCTCGCCGCCAACAGCCAGCTCACTCCCCCGCGGCAGTGGACAGCCCACTGTTTGCCCGTGTCACCGCCGCCGCGACGTGTCATCCAAGCGACGCACCACTACTGCGCCGCCTTCCATTGGCATCATGAGTTATACTCTTATCAGAATAACAAAGTGTTTTGTTCGCCACTACCTTATTGCTTTGCACGTGACAACGGCCGCCACTAAAGAGACTGCTGTGACTAAATTTCGTTGTGTGTTTTATTTCTTTGACAGCACAAGGCGATTTCAGTACTCCAGTTTAAGACAATGTACGACAGAACTCAATTAATTCCACAGTTGCTGCATACTGTTTTTTACAAACAGATAATACAGAATTATGAGCTATGCGACTTTTCCTGCGTATATGATGCTTCCAAGGTTCTCGGGTGTACTGCCAGATTTAACGGTCGAAGGACGACGACATTTGGGCGAACAACTGTTCCTCAATCATCTGGTGGTACTGACGGAATGAGGGGTCGGCGGTGCAGTCCCGGCAATACGAGGTGTAGAAAAATTCGCGCACTCGGATTTTGCGCGCGATTCCTCACCTACTACCGATAAAAAATTTCTCTTAAAAATTTCGTCCCGCGCGAATTTCGGGCACTAAATGGACGTTAAAGATCGACATCTGGCAACAATGTAATCACATGCACGGTAACATATTTCAGCATATAGCAGTAGTGCTGCCCAGTTAGTGCAGTGTTCTAGCATTTTGGGTTAGAATGCACGAGGTCAAGGGTGTGATTGTGGATCGAATAGTAGATTTGTTTGCTAAATGTAGTCTGCGTGCTACGGTATCTGGTGTCTTAGTCACCCTACAGCGATTACATACCACGAATACAGAAATGGAAGTACAATCGGTTTCACTGGTCATCTTTTACAGAAGCCTTTTACAAATCGTGGCAGTCCGAACGGCGCACGGGTGCCGCAGAGCTGCCGACGCTTCCGCAGCAGTGGACAGCTACCGTGACCGTCAGTGCTGTGATGTGATGTGATGTGTTGGGTGGGTAATTGGACTCAGCGAACACTGGAGGGCTCAGATCTCTCGAGCGCGTCGCGGCAGTCTTTGTGGAAACAGCAGCGTAGACTTCAGTTAATGCGCTCTAATTTTATTGGCGTTGTTTTGATTTCTTAACTACTTCTCGTTGGGCTCCACGTGGCTCGGAGAATATTCGTAGGCGTTGGGCGATTAATTTCTTTAGTGGAAGAACGACCTGTTTTGTGCAACAAAACTCTTGAAAAATTATAACGACAGAATTCACACAAAAAATGCGAATGGGTTGTATTGTATTCCCTCCATCTCATATGCGTCAAGCTGGGAAGAGTTTTCAGGAAAAAAAACGTGCTTCCTCACTCTCCGTTACCGTAAGAAAACTGGAAAAAGAACAAGTTGATAAAATCTCAAGAAAGAGAACGACGACGACGACCCAGTCAATCAACGACAGATATAAAAGAATAAGAAGAATTAAAAAGGTGGGAAGGGTGAGAGTAAGGCTGGACCATCGAGCAGCCATGGGCCCTCTAGGCGACGGGACGCTCCTCGAACCCCTCAAGCCGCTAGTGAGACCAATATGCCATGAGTAGGAACAACGTTCACGGGTAAAAAGTAAAACCAGATCGGCCGCTTTGACATCGTTCGGTAGCAGCCGAGGCAGCGCGTCGGCAAGGTTAAGGTTTCGTCGTAAAGTGGCCAAACTGGGGAACCCCAGTAGCATGTGAGCCACCGTTCGTCGCTCACCACACCGACAGTGGGGTGGATCCTCATGTAGTTGGATGTGACCAAGGATCAGTCAAGTGTGGCCAATGAAAATATGACATAACGGTAGGTTATCTGCATGAAGCACAAAGGGAAGACTTTCACAGTCGTGGTCTCCTTGTCTTGCTCGCGGTTGGTTCGGAGGAACCAGGGCATCCTGGTAGCCAACTTGACCAAACTGTCAGCACGTTCATATCCTGGGATCCCAACGCGACCTGGGGTCAAGACAACGGTGACCCGCCGTCCACCGTGACGGCGGTCACGAAGGAGATCCTGGCTAGTCACAACCAACGTGTGTCGAGGATAGGTCCGGCCGATAGCCTGAATACTACTAGTGGAGCCATCGCCGATTAAAAACGTCTTTCTGGAGCAAGAAAGAACGGTACTGAGGCCTCGAACGATAGCCACCAATTCAGCAGTGAAAACATTGCTACCGATCGGCTGGAAGCGTAGGAACTCTACCTTGCGTGTATGAGGGCAAAACCGATTTTTCCCTCGGCTATCACCCACTTCAGAATTTGTTGTATGAGTCTCAAATATGTATTTACAGTGAATGGAGTACGTAACACCAACCTTTCCAAAACATGTTTTAGAAAATTGTCAGTTTACAAAACCAGACGTATCATGACGTTCCTCACATTATGTGCTGAAATTCCACTCCATACCAGTCTAGCTGCCTACAATAATTAAAGTCCAATTCAAAGGCACCTGTGTGTACACGCGAAGTTATGCAAAACGAGGCACGCTTTTAAAATATCTGTACAAAAAATTTAGATCCAAGTTCGAAGATATTTCAAACTTTCTCCTTTTATTGGTCAACTTTAAATATAAACGAACAAATAGTTTTTGAAATTTCTGAGTAATATTTTTTCTGTATTTCTCCTTTCTTCTAGTAATTAGATACCTATTAAAGCATGCTGTCCCGAGTATAAATTATTAAGACCTTGTCCTATGGTGAAATAATATTTTTATTTCGTGTACCCGATGGCGACAGCCAAGATTCGTGTGGATTACACAAATTTCCTGAAGAAGAACGTTTTGTTGTGCTGTAACGAATCCTTCGGTAGCGCATGTAGTTCCTCGAAAGTTGATATATTCATTCGAACACACTGGAAGAACTCCTCACGATCACTAAGGAGCTCTTGAAACAGGACTGAAATGCCAGTATTCGTTCCTTTTTAAATTAATTGGATGAGTCCACCGTATTCTGTTTCTCGTTCTTTTGAAGCGACGATAAACTAAACCGCACGCCAGAATTCGTTCACTGAAGGAACTCTGCTGACCGACCGGGAAGGAAGGAAATAAAGGGAGCTACGATACCGTGGGGATGGGAAAATCGAACGGTTAAAACCGATACGATGTTTTAGTTCTGAAAAAGTGATATTTTTCCGTTATTTTGGTCTCGGATATAACAGGTATTTTTATTTTTCACTAATAACAAGCTAAAAACCGAAATATGAATAACCCATAGCAGCAGTGCTAAAATTTTTCGTTTGTAAATAAATCTTTTATAAAGAATGAATAATTTTTATTTGTAAAATTGGCATTGCTTTGATAGACTGCGAGATTACAGAAAATGGGAAAAGCGATCTGTACTCTTTTAATAACAATACGAAAGAAACGAGTAACTGACATGACGTCAATAATGTACTTGTTACCATAGAAACGAGTAACTGACAAGACGTCAATAATGTACTTGTTACCATGTGGTGTGGCCTATTAGACGGTACGTGTGTATGCAATGTGCAAGACTTGGCCCATCCGGTCTATATGGTAGTTTATCACTGTCGTCGTCGGACATCAGTTGTACTACAGAATAACACGATCCCTAATCTGAAAGTATTTTACGAAGTGCGGTACCAATGAAGTACGATGCTCTACTTGCTTTAAAAGTTTAAAAACGTTTCGCCCTTCAGCACTACTACACGTAATGTCCAAACAGTGGTATGATCCCCGATTACAACATGATTTTTAGCATAGTTTCCGAGAAATGCACCGAGCGGTGAACAGATTTTCTTTTTTTATGTAATATGATATTTCGATTGTACGCATCTTGAAACTGAGAAGTTCAAAGTTTTTCAATCTTTATCGATGTCTACATTCATTAAAAGAGCTAATAGGAATAATAAAACCGAAACTCAATTATTTCAGAAACGTGTTGCTTTGGGCGGTTTTAACAATCGGGTTAAACTGGCGGTGAAAAGGGCCGAGACATTCGCTACTGAGTCGTTCACAACAGCAACCAGATAAATGCGGACCAACGCGGCGCTTGTCGTGTACACGACGCCGTTTATACGGCTACAGGACAAGTCGTCGGCGCAGGCGACGGCACGACAGCAGCGAGAACGCCGTCTGCCGGCCAGAGGAACCCAGAGCGCCTTGGTCGGCCAGGGCGCGCAGCGCGCCGTTTCTGGAGCCGCCCTGACAAAGCCGAGTGGCCATTATCCCATTCAAGTCCCGCTCGGGCCGTCTGCCGCTCTTCCGCCACGTGTGGCGGCGCGGCGGGGCGTATGCGACGCACGGCCGCTGCACTCACTCCGTCACTTCTCTCTAGTTGGGGACACGTGCCACGCTCGCGGACTTCGGGACGAGGTGCGCTGACATCACCGCATTCAATCCTCTCTCTACGTCACAGCTGGAATTCCTTACCTTATGCGTGATCCGCACAGCCACAAATACCACCTTTTCCTCCGTCGAACCACGCCTACAATTTTACCTCGTCCCTGCCCGATTTGACCCTTTTTCAATTACGGCACTAGCACCTCCGGCTGTCACTTTTGCCCATAACGTCGGAGTAACGATAAATTTCTGCCCCTAAAATAATACTGTTGCCCTTAACAGTGCCGTCGTATCTTCAAGTCCGCCTCCGCTTCCGTAAGACAACACCGAAATCGTTATACACGGTGAACTACGGGACGCAAGTCGCGTGACGGATAGCGTTAAATTATACAGTACACCTTAAATTAACTGAGTGCGACCGTAAGCACTACAAAGAAAAGAACAGCAACTGGTGCTGCACCGTGAAAGGGCTCCAAAGCTGGCCGTAAGTAAGTGTTACAATTTATATCAGAGCTCCAAAAGCATACCAAGTGCTTAAGGCAGGAGGAACATGGCACTGCTTTTGGTGAGAATTAGTGATCTACAGTATTACAATAACGCGTTTCTATTAAGACAGTGGTTTCGATACATTAATTAGACATCTATCTGACAGAGGGAACCATTAAACAATTTACTTTTTGTTGCTTTCTTCTGCCGGTACCTCCCGATGCTCGTTGCGTAAGAAATAAATGAAGTTAATTTTACGACAAACGATAGACTGGTGGCAAAAATTTATAGACACAACCAACAAATGTGCTCTATAGTACGTATCGCATACAAAGGGGAAATGGAAGCAGTTTAGTTTCAGTTATGTAAGCGGACAAAACCTAGAACGTAAAAACGAACGTATGGTTTACAGAGTATTGTGGACGGTGCGCTATGTGGACGTCTCTCGACAGTGAGACGGAAGCTTTATTTTTGCGTTGGAAAGTAGGAACGAAGGACGATTGGGATTTAACGTCCCGTCGACAACGAGATCATTAGAGCACAGACTTAGACTGACGAAGAAAGTCCGACATATTCTGGTCAAAAGAACCATTCCGGCATTTGCATTAAGCGTTTTTCCGGAATCACAGAAAATCTTAATCTTGGTGTCTGGACGACGATCTGAACCGCCCACCTCCGCAACGCGAGTCCACTGTGTTTACACTGCCACACCTCACTCACTGGGTCGTTGAGACCTATAACACAGCAGAGGTAAGTTTAGCAGATATGAAAGGCAGATTACATCTGACTGGCCTGTGGGCTTGAATGTACAACACACTGACTTAGTCCCGGGAAGCCGATTGACCAGCACTCTTTCATTAAGTTCAACTTTTTGCCGTTTTTTACTCTGCATCGAGGCCCTCAAAAAGCCCCGAAACTGGAGATGCTCAATGATCTCCAAATGACGCTTCCCATCTCATGTTCTCTATACTGCTGACTTGAAAATACAAAGTTTCGTCGCCCCATAGAGCAGTGTCATGTTATAAACATGAAGTGTATAATCGAATTTCGTCCTTCTGTACAACAGCTGGACGCTGACGTTTCTCTGAAACCACCTCCGAGGTTTACGACCAGTAACTGGTGATAAATTTATTCTTGAAACCTAATGAAACGGCTAATCCTGCGAAGTACAGAAGCTTCCTAGTACATGATTAATGTTACTACGTTCAGTTGCAAGATAAGTTACCTAGAAATCCGGCGCAAATCAACGTTACATCGTCATTAAACACTCAGACGTAAAACAGTATACATGGACCAACACAATGTCAAATAAATCTGCTACTAAATAACGCAATCACATCACTAAACCTCGCATTTTATCCTGCTTCTCCATTCGCCTTCGCTGACCTACAGACGTACACTTCGTCCTTCAAAATTCACATCCAAACAAGTAATATAAATCATAGAATTTAAGAAACAGTAAGTTTTCTAAGTGTAGCCCAAACGCGACATCTGCTATATGCTAAAAGACGACAATTATGATTTAAGGTGACAATATGTGCGTGTGTCTTTGACGTCCTGAATCTCTTCAGATTCGTGGTGGGGTATGGTATGAAGTGAATTCTGTGGAGGTATTGTCGGTAGCTGCAGAGCTTAAATTTCAGCCCGGCAGTGGTCATTACGAATTAACTCGCCTCTCCTTTGCCACTCAAGTTAAATTTCACATCCGCTTTTTCAGCATTACATTGAGACATAGGATGGATTTGGTGTACCAGGTGCCCTAACTGCATATCTCTGCATGTTAAGTCGTGTTGTTGAAGATCCACGTTCTGTAGTACGTTCACAAAACCGAACAAACTTACTCCTGAATGGTGTGCGCTTATTTACTCGTATAAATAGGATGTTCGCAAATTCCCGTTACAAACTTTTAGAACATGTACAGGGGTGTGAGTAGATAATATTTTGAATTGGAACACATGTTCGGAAACGTTCCGCCCACTTTAAAATATGTTGGTGACGCACCACTTTTACAAAGAATTGATGAGGCATGACCCAGCATATCCCTTGTTTTATAATTTCACTCATTTACGGCCAAAGAAATTGCTTTTGTACTCTTTATGGTTATCGTCCGCGTGGTGCAGTACGGCCTTTTCCAATTCGGGTGTGCGGCGTCTTCTCGGAGCAGCACAGTCACGCCTGCTGACGATGAAGCGATGCGTAATTATGGGGCGAAGGATATGCGGTACAGACGGACGTTGTGGAGAACGATCTTGATGAAAGCGACAAGCAGCTCTTCCATTACCGCGAGCTTCGTCATTCAAAAGGATCATGTACGTGTACTGGACTGGCATTCGGGAGGACGACGGTTCAATCCCGCGTCCGGTCATCCTGATTTAGGTTTTCCGTGATTTCCCTAAATCACTCCAGGCATGCCGGGATGGTTCCTTCAAAAGGCCACGGCCGACTTCCTTCCCCCTCCTTCCCTAATGCGATGAGACCGATGACCTCGCTGTTTGGTCTCTTCCCCCAAACAATCCAATCCATTCCAATCCATGTACGTGTATTCTCCAAACGTGTACTGAAACATGCTGCGTAAAAGTCACAGACACGTGAATGAGACTCGAACCAGGTCACAGAGGTAGGACAAACGTCAAATGACGTCAGCCGATCCGACGTAACAACCTCCACCGTGACTACTCTCTTGCATACCTATCTAGCAAATATGTTTTGAAACACGTGTAGCACGGATTCCCAGAAACTTGTAACGAGAATTTACGAACACCCTGTATAACACTGAGTTATTAGTTAATAAACTATCCTTCAGTTATAAAAAATCGTACCAAATCCGACGCATTTACTTTTTAATTATAATTTGAAAGTGGCGGTGTTTTTCTACTCAGAATACTTCGACAGCAAGCAAGTTATAGTACGAAAGGCATCAAAGACGAAAAGCTTTTAACCACCAATACGTCATTTCTCGTGATTTTATTAACATCGGTGGAACCAAAAACGACGCTATTGTTGGAGCTCGTCAATGCGTCGGTGCTTGAAATAGCACATATATAAATCATCAAATACGTGTATCAACTGCTATCGACCTAATGCAATAGCGCCTTCCCTTAGTTCTTCATATGACGGAGAAAGCGATCTTCCAGCATCTTCCAGCTCAGTGGCCGCGTTCCTCCATCGTGCAAACATGTGACATTTCTGACTCAGCGTTACACGCTTGGGATTGGTCTGTGAAGTGACATTCCAGGTTGTGACGCCACAAACGTCTTCAGCTGCACGTCCGCGTTCGCTTTCACGTCCCCAGTGATGGCGGCTTGCGGACGCAGTGGCTGCGCCGTGTTGTGTTTTGATCCGCTCCGTTCCAGCCAGTTCCGGGCCGTACCGCGCGGCTGGGCCGTTGTCGATAGGCGGCGTAATTGACAAATGATTTGTGCGCCCTCGACTCGGTTGCGCTGCGGGAAGGTAATTTGTGCAAGGCGGTGGCTGGCCCCGCGGCTGACGGACGGCCCGGCGTCACGCGCGTCCTCATTACGGGCCGCCCACCGGCGCTCCTGGAGGCCGATCTCAGCTGGCGGCGCCTCACCTCCATTGGCAGCCGCTCGGTGCCACTTAAGTGCCTATCTGCTCAGCAAAGCGGTAGCTTACCGCTCCGAGAGACTCTTCATTACTAGACTGAAAATTTATTGAAGGTCTACACTCTCCGCGCAGCTTTTCGCGAAAACTGCTCATCTTACGCAATGTGAGAACCACACAGTTATGTCTACATGGCTGTAAACTGACACACACACACACACACACACACACACACACACACACACACACACACACACACACACCGGGTGATAATTTGAAAACTTAGTAAACCACGGAATAATACAGATAGAGGGTTAAAATTGACACACATGCTTGGAATGACATGGGGTTTTATTAGAACCACCCCATATTGCTAGACGCGTGAAGGATCTCTTCCGCGCATCGTTTGGTGATGATCGTGTGCTCAGTCGCCACTTTCGTCATGCTTGGCCTCCCAGGTCCCCAGATTACTCAGTCCATGCGATTATTGGCTTTGGGGTTACCTGAAGTCGCAAGTGTATCGTGATCGACCGACATCTCTAGGGATGCTGAAAGACAACAAGCGACGCCAATGCCTCACCATAACTCCGGACATGCTTTACAGTGCTGTTCACAACTTTATTCCTCGACTACAGCTATTGTTGAGGAATGATGCTGGACATATTGAGCATTTCCTGTAAAGATCATCATCTTTGCTTTGTTTTACAATGTTATTCCAATAGTTGCTATTCTGAACAGATGAAGCGCCATCTGTCGGACATTTTTTGAATTTCTGTATTTTTTTGGTTCTAATGAAACCCCATGTCATTCCAAGCATGTGTGTCACTTTGTACCTCTCTATCTACATTATTCCGTGATTTATTCAGTTTTCAAATTTATACTGACTTTTTGATCACCCGGTATATATTGGAGTTAACACGGCTACCTTAGTTGCAGCTTTTTTTTATCTTTCTCACTACCAGAGTCCTCCATTCGCTTGTGCTTACATAGAATTACTACATTTCTATAAATAAACAGATGGAAAGAGCGTATGCAGTAACAAACAAATTATAACAAAATTACATATAAAAACGGAAAAATCCTGTACTATAACATGGTAGTCAAATCACAATAATACCAACCAAGTGAATGCCGAATTGTACACTGCTGAGCCAAAAACTTGTGACTACCTTCGTCACAGTATGTCGTTCCACCTTTCTACGACACACAGATTCGCCAAGTCCTTAATAGATTTTCGGAAGTATATAGCACCAGATATTTTCCCACAACTCACGAATTTCCCGTAAATTACGGGCTGGTAGTTTCTGGGCGGGAGCTGGAGCCTCACAGCGAATCAGATGTGTTCCATTGGGTTCAGATCACATGGATTTGATTAACAAAATATCAGCGTCAGTTCATTATGCTCCTCATACTGCCGTAGCATAATTCTGGCCCTGTTACACCGACAACTATACTCCTGATAGCCGCCGGGGAAGACATCAAGTATGAGAGGTTCAAATGGCTCTGAACATTATGGGACTTAACATCTGTCCCGCGTCCGGCCATCCTGATTTAGGTTTTCCGTGATTTCCCTAAATCACTCTAGGCGAATGCCGCGATGGTTCCTCTGAAAGGGCACGGCCGACTTCCTTCCCTAATCCGATGAGACCGATGACCACGCTGTCTGGTCTCCTTCCCCAAACCAACCAACCAACTTAACATCTGAGGTCATCAATCCCCTAGAACATAGAACTACTTAAACCTAACTAACCTAAGGACATCACACACATCCATGCCCGAGGCAGGATTCGAACCTGTGACCGTAGCGGTCGCGCGGCTCCAGACTGTAGTGCCTAGAAACGCTCGGCCACCTCGGCCGGCCAAGTATGAGAGAATGCAGGACATCCACAATAATGTTCACCTTATCAACAGCTGCCACGGTGCCTTCATTACTACCACAGGACCCATGGAAGCCGATGTGAATGCCCGCACAGGCTTGCTTACGTGGCGCTATGCATCTTTCGAGCAGTTGTTCACTTGGATGACGACGCATCCGGACACGACAATCGATCTGGTGTAGTAAGAAACGTGATTCACTGTACAAAGCGACAAGCTTCCATTGATACACGGTCCAGTCTCGATCATCCAGTGCCCACTGCAACCATAGTTGACCAGGTTGATTGGTCAGTGGGGGAACACTTAGTAATCGTCTGCAATAGATTGCTGCGTAAGCCCCATTTTGGAACAATATAGGCTGAATAATGTGCCCTGAAACACTTGAGCCCGCAACAGCATTGTACCCCGTCGTCATATCTGCCACATATCGCAGCCGAAACTGGCAAGGTACCCTCCCGACTGCAGTTGTCGTTTGGTAAGAGGAAATATACGGGTATTCCGGGAAACCTTGCGAGAAATAAGATGAACGAAATTATCTCATTCTTCGTATTGTAAAAATAAATTTGTTGACAGCTGCAATCTCTCTTAAAACTCGACAATGACAACTACCTACTGATGCCTTTTACGTACTTTAGACGTGACTTCTCTCGTACTCGACACTATTTTATATCAGAGCACCAGATGATACTCTTAAAACTCTGCCGTCCGGCGACACTACAGTGGTGTCGTGTACATAGTATCTCTCAGTGGCAGGCGACAGCACTTTTCTTTTGCATTCTGTTGGTGTTTTGTTTAGGTAACAGTAAACTACACACGTCAACAAGTTTTATAGGCCTACATACTTCCGAAACGAATAAAATGGTTCAAATGGCTCTGAGGACTATGGGACTGAACACCTAAGGTCATCAGTCCCCTAGAACTTAAAACTACTTAAACCTAACTAACCTAAGGACATCACACACATGCATGCCCGAGGCAGGATTCGAACCTGCGAGCGTACCGGTCACGCGGTTCCGGACTGAAGCGCCTACAACCGCACGGCCACACCGGCCGGCCCGAAACGAATAAAAAAAACGAAGAAACTGCAATGTATGTTCCAAAAACAAAAACAAAAAAGGAACAAGCAGCTAATGTGCAAGTCTTGTGGAATTGCGTTACATTTTGGAGACTGTTTTGCCGGTTGTCATATGAAAGAGAAATACTAAGTACCAAAGACAATGCAAATAAACAAATATATGAAGCAAACAAATTCTGTATTTCTTTAAGTATGTATATCTTCGAAATTACATGAAAGTAGGAGAACAGGGTTGAGAACTTATAAGAACTAACGATGAGATTTGTAAAGCGTAACAGTTTATAATCTCCCGATAATGTCAAGAACGGTCGGTGACAAGCCAAGTAATCAGAATTAGCGCTGCCGGCGCCAAGCGAATAAATTTGTACGAGACGTGCGGACGGCAAAGTGTTAAAATACTGACAACGGTGTTTGCCTGTTAAGACACATGCCCGGACGGCAGCCTGTTGTGGTGCGACAAGAAGGTACAGACATTTACACCATGTCCTTCCGCTCAGTTGGCAGGTGATTAAATTTTATAACGATATGATGAACAATGTTAAATAGCCTTAGTGACAAATATGTTTCATGTCGAGGAAAGGCGCCATAACATGCAGTCGGCAGCATATGCAACGTCGCCGCCAGTGACCGCGAGCTGATCGTTGGAGCCCTCCGTGCGAAGGCCGTTGGGCGAGAGAAGATCCTGTCGGCGCTTGTTATTGCCTTTGGCGTAAATCAATCTAACGAATGAAAATAACTGTTGAAAACTTCTGTATTAATGGAGAACTATGTTGGAAAGGGGAAAATGCCACGTTTAATATGAGATCGTGTTTAAATTTGATACTAAAAACATCTGTGTTAGTGTATGACTTATGATGTGAAAACATACATAGAGAATTGTGAAAGCTGACGTGTTTCTCAATCAAGAAAATCGATATGTTGCAATATTATAAAGATTTGTATGATGTTTTTTAGTCTGTTGTCATCATGTGATGATTGATTTGAGGACCGAATTTCATTGATAAATTTGGAAGCTAACTGAATATTATAGTCAGGCATCGATCGATGTACTGAGACTTGGCAGCAGAGTTATTAGGCAATTGGTGAAATTTGAGAGGAGTTTTAAGAATGACTGACATGCACAAAATTGAATCTTCCTTCTCAGCTTTCGAACTTGCAGAAAGACAATCAAAACAATCCTTTGAGTTAAATCAATTTTTGTGTCGCCCCCCTTGGAAAGAAGTATTAAGGTCAAATGTAGCACTTTCCACAATGGTCAAAAGTATTCATTTTTATTAATAAATAAATAATAAAGACAGGTTTTGCTACCAAGTCTGTATCTCTTCAAACAACTAAATCGATTCTATTTATGATTCGGAGTCAGATTAGGTGGTCGTTACAGGCCGCTGGTTACGAGCAGTTGCGATTAAGGATCTCAGTTTCCCAGCCGTTCCACGCGTGAAGCAGACGACTGCACACAATGATCTGGCCCGTAGGCAGGGCTGCGGTATATTTAGCAAGTAATCGGCCAGTGGGTCAGGCGAAGCCGTAGGACGCGGTGTGACGCAACCGGCGGCGGCGGACGTATAACGCGTTTGCTCGCGGCCTGGCTCGGCAAAGGCGGGCAGGGAGGCGCCCGAGCGTGGCGGTCCCAGCGCCTGCGCGGGCGGTGGCGAAAGTGTAGCTGTGGCGCGTGTCAGCCACGCGAACCGCCACTGTGCGCCGCGTCGGTCTCATCACACAAGCCACAGGGCAAAAAAGAAAATAGATTTGTTCGTGTTAATGGCATGTTACGCCATAACGCGCCTCTGTAACGGCTACTGTACTCGACTCTTACTAGAGCTCAAGAACGGTCTTTTTCAGAATGTCTGTTCAAGGAACTGGGAAGTAATGCTTGGCAATACAATTGTTCTTGAATCGAATCAACAGTTCAGTTCATGCAATCAATATTTCGTCCAAGCATGGCTCTGAAGACCCAACGTTACCGACCGACCACCGCGTCATCCTCAGACGATAGGCGTCACTGGATGCGGATATGGAGGGGCATGTAGTCAGCACGCCGCTCCTTCTCAGTCAAGTAGCTCTTCAATTGGCTGGCAAGGCCCGAGTGCATCCCGCTTGCCAACAGCGTTCGCCAGACTCGGTCAACCATCCACGTGCGAGCCAATCCCGTCAGCGCTTAACTTTGATGATCTGACGGGAGCAACAGCGTGGTGCAATCAATATTAGAAACAAGAATAACTTTCATATAGATTTAAAGTCACTTACTTTGTTCCAGACAGGTGTCCTTTATTCAGCAATACACATTTTCAATAACTCGCCAGCAGCCACAAAAAGTTTAGCTACAAATAAAGGTCAGTTTGAGGGATTTTATTGCTAGTCAATTCCTTCTTTCATACTGACGAATTTCTTTGTAGAAGCGAAGCATGTATCGCATACATTTTTAACAATATCAAATAAATTGAGTCTAACACAGAATCTAACTCTACCGCAGTAATGTGATCAGTGTAAATAAGTGTAGTAATCTGATTCTCTGTTTAACGATTCGTGGCTATAATAGCCGAAGAATTTCATACCAACCAAACGTATCGCACATATACATTTCTGGCAAGTTGGTTGTTTATGTGTAAAATCAGTACGTGGGTGAAAATCATCTATTCATCCTCTCAGTGACCACACCGGCACGGAAGATAACAGAGGGAAGGCCGAAATACTGAATTCTGTCTTCCGAAGTTGTTTCACCGCGGAAGATCGTAACACTGTCACTCCTTTCAATTGTCGTGCGAACATCGAAATGGCAGATATTGAGATAACCGATCGCGGAATTGAAAAGCAGCTACAATCGTTTAGTAGTGGAAAGACTTCAGGACAAGATGAGACACCTATAAGATTCTATAATGATTATGCTAAAGAATTTGCTCCCTCCTAGCAGTAATTTATCTTAGATCGCTTGAGCAACGAAAGGTACCTAACGATTGGAAAAAAAAGCACAAGACATTCCCGTTTTTAAGAAAGGCATTAAGACAGACCCACACAATTATAGACCTAAATCGTTGATGTCAATCTGTTGTATAATTATGGTACATTTTTTATGCTCAAGAATTATGACGTTCTTGAAAAATGAACAGCTCCTCCATAAAAATCAACATGGATTCCACCAACAGAGATCCTGCGAAACTCAGCTCGCTCTGTTCCTCCGTGAGATCCACAGCGCAGTGGACAACGGCGCTCAGGCTGACGCCGGGTTCCTTGATTTCAGTAAGGCATTTGACACCGTTCCCCATTGCCGTTTAATGAAAATAAAATCCGAACTTACGGAGTATCGCAGCAGACCTGCGATTGGATTCAAGACTTTCTTGCAGATAGAACTCAACGCGTCACTCTTAACTGAACTAAGTCGACAGATGTAAAGGTAAAATCCGGAGTACCACAGAGAAGTGTGATAGGACCGTTGCTGTTCACAATATATATAAATGACCTGGCAGAAATCGTGGGATGTTCTTTAAGGCTATTCGCAGATGATGCAGTGGTTTATACCATAGTAGCAGCGCTAGAAGATAGTAAGAATTTGCAGAACGACCTGCAGAGAATTGATGAATGGCGCAGCCTCCCACAGTTTACCCTGAGCGTAAATACATGTAATTTATTGCGCATGCAAAGGAAAAGAAATCCACTACTGTACAGCTATACTATTGATGACAAACAGATCGACACAATGTCTGCCGTAAAATATCTAGGCGTAACTATCCAGAGCGACCTTAAGTGGAATGACCATATGAAACAGATAGTGGGAAAAGCTGACACAAGAGTCCGATTCATCGGAAGAATCTTAAGGAAATGTAACTCATCCACGAATGAAGTGGCTTATAAGGCCCTTGTTGGCCCTATTCTTGAGTACTGTTCATCTACCTTGGATTCCTATCAGATAGAACTGATAGAGGAAATGAAGTTCCAACGAAGAGCGGCGCGTTTCGTCACGCGATCGTTTAGCTGGCGAGAGAGCGTTACGTAGGTGCTAAACAAACTCCACCGGCAGATGTTACAAGAGAGACGTTATGCATCACGGAGAGATTTACTATTGAAAATTCGGGACAGCACTTTTCAGGAGGACCCGGACAACATATTACTCCTCCCCCCCCCCCCCCCCCCCCACACACACACACACATCTCGGGTATTGACCACGAGGAGAAAACTCGAGAAGTTAGAGCCAATACAGAGGCTTCTTCCCATGCACTATTTGCGAGTGGAACAGGGTTGGAGGGATCAGATAATGGTACCGGAAGTACCCTGCGCCACACACCATTAGGTGGCTTGCGGAGTATGATGTAGACGCAAATGAATGGTTGGTGTCTGTTCTTTCGGGCATGTCCAAAAGAACAGACACCGCGCATTCATATAATTGATTCGGCCATATGGGCGTCCGACCTCCAGCGGCCATCTCCGAGTAGCGAGCATGGAGGAAATAGACGGGGATTGCGGATAGGTGGACCTCGGTGGGAGTGTGGGTCGGCCGTGAGGCTTGCCGAGATAGTCCGTGCAGTTACGATGAACACTGTCGCGGATGGCGCATTGGTTAACGCCACTGCTCAGTAAGCAGGAGATCCTGGTTTCGTGTCCCGTTCCGGCACACGTTTTCACTTGCTGCCGCTGATTCCGCGTAATGTCCCGATGTAGCAGACATCAGTAAGTCCTTCCCTTTGGTTTCCTATCCTTTCCTCCTCTCCCCCTCTCGACCTTCAATTACATATAAAGATTGTTGTCACCTCTTGAATGACAATATGTTTGAAGTTTTCGGCTTATTGCACATCCGTGCCCGCCATTTCATTAAGTATTTGCTGAATGAATTTCAGAACATCTCTTTCTTTATAAGTATGCAAATTTCCTTTTGTTTATCGCTTGTTCTCCATCAGGGGTGCACAGACCACGGCCCAAGAGCAGCAAACCATTGATTTGACGGCGGCCAACCTCTTACTCTTCGTTCTTGTGTTTTTTTAAGGTATGTAATCATCTTTCGTCCCTTCCCTGAAAATGCACTAGAAACAATGCAGTTGGAACTCACTGACATGGTAAAAGACGAGATACTGCGGATTAAATTCAATGAAACAAATCGGTTTTATTTCTACCATTATGTCGACAGAAACAATTATACGTTATCGATAAATAATACTTCAAAATGCGCTAGCGGTTTTGGCCTCGATCGCCTTATATATGTGATTTATTTCTTCCGTAATGTATACCAACAAAACGAAAAATAGGAGCCGCTTGAGGACTGGCAATTTAGAGTTAATTTGGCGCTTGTATATGGCAAAACTTGAAGTAAACTTCAAAGTAATTGTGAAATCAATGGAGTGTATTTTTCAAATGAAACTATGTAACTGATGTTTCTGTATAAACATACTGTTGTAATTATATTTGTTAAGTTTTGCGGCCAGAGGTACCATCAAGCCTGGACACCCCTATTCTGTATCTCTCCAGTCTAATCTAATATACGCTGGAAAAGGTTCTGGACTCGTGAGTCGCAGTGCAAACACTCCCTACGCAAAAATTCCAACAGTTGCGCGTCGCTTCAAGTAGACTATGTATACATCCAGCCTCGACAAAAATTAGTCCATTCCATCTCCAAAACCACATACTGAAGGCAGAAAACTCAATCTCTTATTTCACAAGGAAAAAATAGTGCACAAAAATATCTTGACATCGTACTTAGCCGTTTCCTGACACATAAAAGACACACTTACCGGATTCAGAAGCAGACACACCAACAAAATAGAAGTAAATTTAAATGGATCAATGGGTACTGCATCCCGCAAATTCAAAAAGTGTCAAGACTGGATTAATAAAAAATACAGAAAAGTGAAAATGTTGGTGCTAATGCTTCAGAAGTTCTATATAGTCTCCCATCATCTGACTATAACGCACGAAACTTTCGTAAGACCATGGAAAACTCTCATAAAAGTCCTTTAGGATGTTCAATTCGGGCGTCGCGTTTATTGAATGTCGATTGTCGATAGAGCGTTGACCCTTCCAGCGAATTTCTGCATTTTGTCGTTTTGTGGTAGGTTCGTATTGATAACACCAAGCCTCATCGCACGTGATTTTATTCAGAATAGAGTTGTCCGTGTTTGCATTTCAATCAAGTCACAGCAAGCGTCCACGCGTCGTCGTTTTCATTCCGAGCCTCAGTGTGTACGGGACAAACACTATACACTTTTCACCTTTTCAAAACATACTGAAGAAAGTATTTAACGCCTGATTTAGAGATGTTCCGTTCGTTTTTTCATAGGAATTTCTAACACAACTACGCTGACCTTCGGCCGCACGGACACCACTTAACACTGCCTGGCAGAATGCAGATCTGTTGTTGACAGTTGTTCGTTCTTACTTAGGAGAAGAAGAAATTCTTAGCAGAGATCGCTATAAAAACGTTATTGTAGATAACCTGTTAGGGAAAACAAAATACCGTCTTCAGATGTGTAATAAAATGACAAGAAGTGCTACAAACTGTTAAACAAATAATGCAACACGAACCCATAGAAAAACCAAATGGCAACATACCTTGATAAAGGTTATTACTAACATCTTGTGCCAGCTACACACAAAATATTTCCATTACATTTTCAGGTACACGATCATGAAACAAGCGATGATTTGGCACCTCAAAATTAAAATTACTACGTACTTGACAATTCGCTAAAACGTCGTTCCCATACATATCATTCCTACCAGGGCGCCACAAGACTTAACTGTCAATAGCCAGTGCTTGAGTCTCTGCAGTACATGGATTCTATCAGTATGAGTCAAATACAGAATTTAAAAACAACCTTGATTTCAGATATATGTATGTAAAAAATTCTGAAATGGTTATAAAACATATGATACGCTAGCTTCAGATATTGGGTTGAAACACCGCTGTATTTTGATTTCAATAATTTGTTAATAAATCTTTAGCATATAGTCTAACTTCTCTTCCTTATCATAATTTTTTTAATTATTTTTCTTTTGTAGTTTCGTTTAGCGCTTACTTAGCGACACTGTCAAAAAAGGTACATGCATTTTTGTTATGATACAATGCAAGTATCGTAAATGTGGTGTATAGGGTTTCTTAGTAGTATTCTGACGTGGAAAAATATTTTGAAAACATTTCAGAACTTTTTTATATATGTATGTTTGGAATCATGGTTTTTTTTAAAATTACATATTTGACTATTACTGGTAGAATCCATGTACTATAGCGACACCTGATGTGCCTATGGATAGGTCGTCTCATGCATTGCCTATTGACAGTTAAGTCGTGTGGCGCCCTGGTAGGCATGACGTTATGGGAACGATGATTGTTATGTAAACAGTTATTTCAACTTTGACGTGCCAATGCATTGCTCATTTCATATTTTATGTACCTGGAAATTTAATGGAAATATTTTGTGTGTAGCTGGCACAAGATGTTCGTAATTACCTTTATGAAGATATTCATTTGGTCCATCTATGGATTAACGTTGCATTATTTTTAACATGTTGTAGCAGTTCTTGTAGTTTTATTACATATCTGAAAATGATAACTTAATTTTACCGAAACCGGTTATCTCCAATAAAATTTTTTACAGCTATCCCGGCTAAGGCGTTCTTCTCCTAAATGATCACTACAGACCGTCCATTCGAGCTCAACGTTTGTATACTAATAAGCTGCCTCCGTAGTTACTACGCTCACATCACCGTAGGGAACCCTCAAATCGAAATTGAGACCTTGGCTCTACAGATAGCTCCGCCATACCTGATACAACAGGCCACAATTGTAAAACGGAAAAAGGTTTTACGCTTCAAATATTACCACTAATCCACACCATAATGGATAAACGTTTCACGCTCCCATCTGCTGCTTCGCAGCAGACCAGACCGTGGCGAACATCGTCGGTCCAAAAGCACTCTGGGAACTGAAATGATTGCCTGGGTGCTATTGCTGAAGTTGTTAATTGGATATCGGATATTAACATAAATATGTGAATGTAGAATACTGTAGCAGAATTATTTTTTCGTAGACTGTTATCTGTGTTTTTTTTTTCTCTCGCAAAATTCATAATTGTAATATGAAAATCTCCGATTTACATCAAATAAATACACATAACACACGCGAATCCTGAAATATTCAACAGGATTGCAACCTGTTGACTTGGCTGGTTAGTCCAGATGTGAGATTATGTCCACCTACAGTCACAGACCTGACTGAAGAGAATTTATGCTTTCTTTGCTCCTACTGTAGATACATCTTTGTCCGATCAAAAAGGTTTTTAGGTTTGACACATTATGGAATGGTATGGCATTGGGCGTTGGCGTCTTACGGTACCTGTAGGCTATAATGGTGTTCCTCGTGGCATTCGTTAAGAATACTGTAAGCTGACATCGGCTCCACGTTCCATCACAGAGAAAAGCCACTGAGTTGCAGTGAAGCTTCAACGAAGTGAGTGACAAATAAAAGCAGGAAATGTGGACATTGTATTTCCCACATGACACTCTACCGTTAAAATAAAGTTCGTCAAACGCAAATGAATCTCCCTCTCTCTCGTGGTGTGTGTGTGTGTGTGTGTGTGTGTGTGTGTGTGTGTGTGTGTTATTGCCACCAAGTCTTGTCTACATCCGCTTTCGCTACGTCTGATGATGTACTGCCTCTTAAGTTCATCCAGTCCATCAAGTAGGCAGATTTTCCTCTTAATGTTTATTCCCCTTGTACTCACAAGGCCAACTGGAGGACGATTTGTATCAGATTGCCTCAAATATCGGGTACTATTCTGTCGCTAGAGCGAATTACACACGTGAACGACCGCTCAGGAATACATATCCATCAGATGAAGTAAAACAGAATGTACATGCGTGCTGCGTTTATCCACTGCGACTTCTTTGTTTGTAGTTACCGTTAACGAGGCGTATTACTCATCGTCCCGTTATCCTTTCCATGAGACCGCGTGCTCGCAAGCTCGAAGCGTGCCGTCCTACACACACACACACACACACACACACACACACACACACACACAACCAAATACTCTAACGTTCGAACCACGATCTGATTACATATTACCAGCCGACTTAATACAATTATGTTTTCTTTAACACGCAACATAAATTACTGCCTTAAAAAAAAAGATTCAAAATATCCTAAGAACCTCACCTGCACTCTATGTGAGCTCCGTGCGTTAAATAGCTCGCTTAGTAATCCACTACTTGTTTTCAAACTGATGTCCATAGACATGTGTCATATCGTCAATAACATATATAAAATCAGGTTGCAAAAAAAGGTCTCATTAGACACTTATATATTCTCAGACTCGTTGCCACGACACCAGACGTGTCACGTACAGAGTGAAAATACTCTCGCGTAGTAGTGACATTATCTGTTCCGAAATAACAGCACTACCCATACGATGTAAACATTTTTACGTGGGCAAAACGTTGTTCTCTTAGTATTTCAGTCCATAAATAGCATACTGGTTTAGGCTGAGTCACAAAAAGTAAAAAGCAGCAAATCAACCACTGTTAACAACACATTTTATTGAAAATAAATCATGCAGTTACAGGTTTCGAATCAACAGTTTGATTATCAGGTGACTGTTCACGTCCAATTTTTTATTTAAATTATAAGATGTGGTCTGTCTTTGGTTGAGGCGAAAGTTTCCTACGGTGATAGTGCCCTTCGGCAAGAAGTGGTATTAAATGAAAGATATTTTGCTTTAGTCATACGTAATAATGAGCTGAAACCATGTTAACAACTGACTGCGTAGTGTTTCCTGTTGTTGTACCACAGTCTAACTAATGCATACAGTCATGAAACTCTCTGGTGCGAAAGCTGTTATCGTTTGACAGCTGGAGGGACACTAGCGCCCCAAGCGGTCAGAAAGCAGTCAGTCGCATGTGTAGTAAAGATAATGTTCGTATTAATTATTTTCGATTAAATAGCGAAGTGGTTGATATATTTTTGTCTTCCATGCATTAGCAAATTACCAAGAGAGATGAGTTATCATGAAATACATATAGAAGCAGCGGAATCACGATGATTCAGTGACATGAGGTACAACTTATTTATGAAGAAATACTTTATAATATAAATAACTTACTCCGCTGAAAGCGAGAGAAACACATATTTCACATATGACAATCATATATTTCTGTTGTTGTCTATTGTTACTACCACAGGCACTTTCGTTGACAAATTTTATATGGAGTCGACCCCTCTTACATTTCACTGGACTTTCTAATACACGAATATTTTAGTAAGTCTAATTAGTTTTTCTTCAAAACCGAATATGTTGATATTCTTGACGTTTGTGGATCTGACTTACTAACAATTGTGGAGTTGGTTTCCTCTATGTTGGGAAACAGTTTTATTGCTTTTGAAAATTTGCTATCACGTCTGTGTGGTTTTACTTCAAGCTACAGGTCTGGTGGCTTATTTGGTACGTTGGGTAATGTAGTTATAACAGTCCATATATTTTCTACGTTCCACAACCACCGATTTGGCTGAAAGTGTAACGAACAAAACTACGCCTTCCTGGGTAGATATACAACGTCTTTGTGTAAAAGCTGAAGTCTTACGTTGTTTTCTAGCAATTTTCTGTTATTAAAAGAAAACATGATTGAGTAAATATCTGTCGTGACAAGAGAACCGTAAACGAACTGTCCCGTAGTGTACCGTTTCGCACCTTCCAGGGTCCTTACGGAACTAAGGAATGACACATGTAGTGTCATCTTTTAGTTATTGTTTATTTTTATGGCACTACATACACTCCCTATTGTAAAAAGTACGTTAAAAATCAATATAAACGTTAGCATTCGCACTCATCCGATATCGTAATCGGGGGAGTCGCTTGCTGGCCGCTTGGGGCTCTGCTAACGCTGTGGGTAACAAAGAGGAGGAGGAGTGTCGTTACTGTTAAAGAGTGTGGTATACTTCGTCGTTGTTTGCAGCCAGAGAGTAAAAGTGACCTAACGATACAAGTACACTGCTGAGGAAAAATGCCGTCCGATTTTCCCTTGGACGTGTTTGTCGACGGCGCAACTATGATTCTCCAGCGTCCTAGCGCTATCTAATGCATACGAAGCTTAAGGATAGCTGCGTGTTAATGAAAAATATACTAAGGAGACCAGTGCAACCAGCTGGCCGACAAGAAAGCATTCTGTCCAACACGAAGCAGACCCCGACGCACTGGGTCTAACCGAGACCTCCCTCCACATCGCATTACGGGGTACGAAATACAACTCAGACTTGCTTCTCAACGTAGTATTACCGGAGTGCGTGTTTTGTAGTCTCATTAAATACGGGCAGTAACTTGTATCGCTTGCGCATCACGGACATATACCTCTAATCCGCCTGAAACGGGCTCTGTCATAGGCGGCGCAGTGGTGCGCCGGGCCTATTTGTCACCAGCCGCGTGGAACAATGGCCCGTCCGCGAATATGCAAATCGCCGGCCACCGCTGTGAACCAGGCGCCACCTAGGGCGTGGCTAGCGCCGCGGCGGGACACTCCGGCGACACCTTCGCTACCAGACACATTCTTTGTACGCCTCAGCCAGGCTGACATCTAGCGACTATTGTTAAGTACGTGCACACAGTATAGAGGCTAGAAATGTGAAATTCCTGTCGTACGTTTCGAATTATTATTTTGCTGGTAGCAGCATTCCTCCCCCAGTACACACAATACGACAGGTGTTGATGTGATGGGCGATGCGCTATGCACCCAGTGCCGGCTCGACAGTATTTTTCGACACAAGCGACTCATAATCTGCCCCCACCCTCCCCCTCTCGTCATCAAATACTTTTCCTTGGGCTCTTGACCTTTAAAAATAAATTTAAACCTAGCAATTGCAGAACTCGGCTGTCTTACTGTCTTTTTCTCTTTTAAAATAAGTATTACACAGGTATAACTC
Organism: Schistocerca gregaria; assembly: GCF_023897955.1. Classification (NCBI taxonomy): domain Eukaryota; kingdom Metazoa; phylum Arthropoda; class Insecta; order Orthoptera; family Acrididae; genus Schistocerca; species Schistocerca gregaria. The sequence goes on from NC_064920.1 coordinate 408,817,499, forward strand.
TCCACCAAAAATAAATTTCTCTTCCGAATGCGAAAATATTTTGTTGAGCCCAACCTACATAGGTAGGAATGATCATCAAAATAAAATAAGAGAAATCAGAGCTCGAACAGAAAGGTTTAGGTGTTCGTTTTTCCCGCTCGCTGTTCGGGAGTGGAATAGTAGAGAGATAGTATGATTGTGGTTCGATGAACCCTCTGCCAAGCACTTAAATGTGAATTGCAGAGTAGTCATGTAGATGTAGATGTACTCCAGCCCTGCATATTGAAACAAGAAACTATTTGAAACTTCCTGGCAGATTAAAACTGTGTGCCGGACCGAGACTCGAACTCGGGACCTTTGCCTTTCGCGGGCAAGCGCTCTACCATCTGAGCTACCGAAGCACGACTCAGGCCCTGTACTCACAGCTTTACTTCTGCCAGTACCTCGTCTCCTACCTTCCAAACTTTACAGAAGCTCTCCTGCGAACCTTGCAGACTAGCACTCCTGAAAAAAAGGCTATTGCGGAGACATGGCTTAGCCACAGCCTGGGGAATGTTTCCAGAATGAGATTTTCATTCTGCAGGGGAGTGTGCGCTGATATGAAACTTCCTGGCAGATTAAAACTGTGTGCCGGACCGAAAGGCAAAGGTCCCGAGTTCGAGTCTCGGTCCGGCACACAGTTTTAATCTGCGAAGAAGTTTCATATCAGTGCACACCCGCTGCAGAGTGAAAATCTCATTCTGGAAGAAACTATTTACTTACCTTTTTCCCGAGATCTTTAAAAGCTTTTAGTGAAGCCAAAGAGAACTAAATCTTTCAATTAAACCGAGTAGAAGGAATGAAAACAACATTTCTGATACTTTTTTGTTTAATAATGGACCTATTTTAGTTCTATAATTTATAAATTACTGTACTTTCCATCGCAAAAAACGATTTGAAACACATGGGATGCATACACCCGGCGAACCAACGGATCGCCGATTTTGCTCATCTTAAGCACGATTCTAGGTCATACTTAGATAACAAAGATTGCTCTAGTACGATGCGCTTCTCAAGCGTTTCCGAGAAGTCGAGGTTCAAAGTTTTACGCGTTTGTTGAATACCAAACGAGTAAGCTAGTTGTCAATCAACGACGTTAGTACAACCAGCTACGGCGCGCCACCAAACAATGATGTGACGATGCTTCATCCAAAAGACACAGTAAACGTATATCTGCAATGTACAGAAATAAATGAGCGTCTGGGCTATCGTGAACGGTGACTAACAACTCAATTAATTGTACTACTGAAATGAAACTGTGTGCAACACAATAGGCAGGAGAGGACAATTCCCCTGGTTCATTCTGCGAATAGGGAACAAAGCTGCTATCTAATGATGCTCCAAAATTAAATATACTGTACATTATTCGAAACAAGTATAGTCCGGTATAGTTTGACTGCGGTACTCGCATCAATAGATCGATAAATAAATGTTAATTTCATTACGATTCCTTGTTACGCCTCAGGATACCTCGGCCCAAATGAATCATGTAGATAATTACTATTATTGTTCCTTTCCGAAAAACACGAATTGCCGTAGCGATAGATGTATTTGTAGAATATCAGAGAAAAGGTAAATGATGCGACTTGAAAGCAGTACAGACAAGCTTATAATAAACTCTGGCATGGTATTCAACGGCTAGTTTATCTTTGAACCTTGATTTATCTCTGAAATGTTTGTGAAGTGCATTACACTGCAGCAGTATTTATTACATCTAGTTATGCACTTCAAACATGTGAAAGACAGGGAAAGTCGGTGAATCGTAAGGTGCATGCTTCCCTTGTTAGGGAAGAGCACGATTTGGATACGATGAGACTAGTGAATACAGTCCACATTTTACTGCAATACAGTCCACATTTTACTGCTCTCCATAGAACAAACTCTCGGAGAGCTTCAACGAGCTGCGTCTCGCAGTGCCGATCGAAGCAAGGACATGACTTCCCTAGGTTTCCACCGCATCTGAAACACCTTCGAGCAAGAGAGTTACTGAGAGACGCAAGATGAATCTAACCGATACATTCCGACACTGTATCCGACGTTGAGAGTGCCAACAGGCGAAGAGCAATACGTTGATATTTTAAGTAAACATGTTCTTTCTATGTACTGCAAGGAAAGTACAAACAGTAGGTCACTGCATCACAAATGTAAAAAGAACTCTTTGTTTCGGCCTTTGCCTGGAAGGAGCGAAGGCTGGCAGAAGTGAAGGCGGGTGCAGTGTTTGTGATAACCACGAGTAGATGAGCAGTTACTGAGGAACAGTCGTAGCTTTGTTTGTTGTTACTGGATTATGCGGTGCCAGCTCATCCGTCGACCTCCAGGCACTTGAGAGTCACGGTACTATAACTGCGATCCCCGCTCCCATCATTAAGTAAAACACTGAAAACAAACGTTAATGCACAAACTTGAAATATTTTCCTTGAGAATGCCTATTTTAAAGTCACATCTATATGCTCTCCCATTAAAAGCGAAGACGACCGAATCTATATTACTCAACGACTAATCTGGATACGTTCACGTTGGAGGTTGCGTATCTAAAGGCTTCCAGGAGCAACAAAAAATATATTTTCAATATTTCATTAAGTTATTGGTCGAATTCGAACATTTAAAATGCTATAGTAATCTTCTCAGTAAGAGTTACGATCTATGTTAAATGTTTAACACACTAAGTCAAATATTACATTTATCCAGACTATATTAATTCAGTATTTGAGGACGAGAGCACTTAACAGCTTCCAACAAACTTTACACCAAATTTAAAACCTTTTCGGCACTTTTTCTCGTTGCATCGTCTGCAAACTAACGAAACGAAAAAAAAATTATCGGTTACCACAGTTCCGCTGTTCAAGCAGTAGAACTGCAACACCAGTCGTGACGTTTTAATTAAATACGTCTTTACTACTACCACTATTAGCAACACATTTTGCAGACAGTATCTGTACATACCACTGCAATTATCTGTAAATTTATTTCATTGTACGACACATAGTTCGGGATATGACGTTTTATGAATGGAAGTTCAGTAAAAAAATTAGAAGATCGCGTGTCGTTGTTGGCCGGGAGGCCCCGTCGGGGTGGTTCGGTCGCCGGGTGCAAGTCTTCTTTCAGGTGACGCCATATGGCGACTTGCGCGTCAGTGATGATGAGATGATGGGGACAAAACAACACCAAGTCCACGGGTGGTGAAAATCGCCAACACGGCCGGGAATACCACTCAGCTAAGCAGGCGGACAGGGAGTTCGGTTCTTCAAAGACCTGGAGCTGAATATCTAATGGTAACATTACATCAAAAAAATCGTCACACACTGTGACGAGAGGGCGTTGTATTCTGGAGACAGCTGGCGCATCGTAACCAATAAGAAACGACGTCAGGTAGCACCAAGCAAGATTTTTGGGATGGCGCAACGACGAGATACTGCCATTCTAGTTTCTGCGCGGCAGGAGGGGGAGGGGGGGGGGATTTCCATCCCCCGCCTGAAAGAAATGCCTACATTTTGTTTTGGAGCGCACAGGCAGTTTTCATAGTAATTTACTGTTCAGCTGTGTTTGTTTCTGACTTTATTTGCATTTTTTTTTATGTAACCACTATGATGCACTCAGGCCAGGTTATTAAAATTAAATATAACTGACATGTTGCCGTACTACATTATCCTTTAATGTGGTAGATATATTATGAGGATGTTTCCGTACTGCAACAAGCTGGGGCTGTGTTTGATTGCATAACTGTACGTAAGTGTCTGAAGACGAATCCAAAAAGTTATAGAATTCTATAACATATGAAGTAAACAACAAGGCTGAGTAGAAAATTAGTATGGAAAAATTCATTGTCCCGCATAACTATTATCATTTCAAACGAAATAACATTCGTTTCGGACGACATCGGCCATCCTCAAATACGCAAGACAAATAAATTTAATGATTAAAAGAAGAGTTATGAAAATTACGCCAAAATTAAATTGATGACATACGATACATGTGATGCATCTGTGTCACAAAATACGATAACTGCGGATTCCGTACGGCAGTTTTACACATTTTACTCACTAAATGATTTATGTAGCAACGCGCTTTTAAAACTTTTATTGAAAAACATTTTATTGGAATTTTACACACAAATCCCTCCTCAAGTGTCCGCCTCCGTAGTAGAATCGTCAGCTTGGCTGACTGCCATGCTGGGGACGCGAATTCGATTCCCGGTACTCCCTGGGCTTTTTCCTTGCCAGGGGGACAGGTGCGGGGTGCACGTAGCCTCTTGAGGGACTGAGGAGCTACTAGACCGATTAGTAGCGCTTCCGAGGTCAAGAAACCCGACACGACGGTCGGTCGGGCCCGGTTAGGCGGTCTAGGGGCCGGCGCGTGGAACTTTAGTTACCTACATTACCCACCTTACCCTCCTCATGTATATTCACTGATAACGATGTTTCTCCAGTGGTGGAACTGAATCACGGCAGGTGTTTTGTGGTATGACCTTTTATCTTACTGTCGTGTAATTTTGACGTGAGTTGCACAAATAAATTCTCGTAATTTTTAAACTTATTTGTCTTGTACATCTGAGGATGACCAATGCCGACTGAAACCGGCATTTCGTTTGAAATATGCGTAACTTTGCCGAACGATAAGTTATTTTCAAAGCAATCAACAACTGTGCGTCTCCAGCCGACTAAAATTTAGTTCTTTCTAAAATAAAACGAAAATGGTCTGCCGGCCGTTGTGGCCAAGCGGTTCTAGGCGCTTCAGTTTGGAACCGCGAGACCGCTCCGGTCGCAGGTTCGAATCCTGCTACGGGCATGGATGTGTGTGATGTCCTTAGGTTAGTTAGGTTTAAGTAGTTCTAAGTTCTAGGGGACTGATGACCTCAGATGTTAAGTCCCCTAGTGCTCAGAGCCATTTGAACCATTTTGAAAATGGTCTATGTGATCCAAAACAAAATTATCCACATCTAAAGTTCCTAGTATCCACTATCATGTAAGGAACAAAAAATGTGAAGATGGTTCCTTTGGAAGGGCACGTCCGATTTCCCTCCCTATCCTTCCTAATCCTAATTTATGCCCCGTCTCTAATGATCTCGTCGACAACGGGATGTTAGACACCAATCTTCCTTCCTCCTTTTCGAAGCTATTCGAAAAATAGGTGAATTACGTCGTTACCTTGTTGTGGGGATGGAAGGCCACATGTGCCGATTCCGATAGGTGGACTCGGTGAGAGGCATGCTTTTATCGGGCGCCGGCCATCGCACGGTCAGAACGGTAGCCCGGCTCCGACCAATCCGGGCCAGTGATTTTGCAACGGTCGGGCGTAGTCGCGCAGAGCGGCTGTAACCGTTACAGACAGGCTGCTGGAACTGCTCGCAATTAACAGATAAATGGGAAACCGTTACGGTGCCCGCGGATGTCCGGGTCTGGCCACAAACAAAACACAGTGTCTGTCCACAACCACCCTGTGCTCGCCCTTCCGATGGCAACAATGAAGAGAAGAGCAACACAGGACACTTGTCCTCCACTGCGATTACAAGCCAGCGACAGGAATCCCTAATAAATGTAGCAGTTTTAAGTTTTAAACGACCAGAATTAATTATATGAATGTGTGGTATCTGTTCTTTCAGACGAGTCGAATACTTGTGCTAACCACTGCGTCATCCGAGCGCAGAGTTAATCGCGAATGCACGGACTACCTCGGCACGCTCCCTGGCCGACCCACATTTCTACCTAGTGTCACCTATGAACAATCCCCTCGCTACTTTGAGATTCCCGCAAGAGGCCGAACGTAAATGTGCACCTGCACTGAAGATTGTGGATTCATTAACCATTGCGGCGAATCAATTGTATTTATGCGTGGTGTCTGTTCTTTCGGACATATCCGAAAGACCAGAGACCACGCATTCATATAACTTATTCGGACATATTCGAAAGAACAGATACTACACATTCATGTGGTTGATTCACCTAAATAAATCCACAACCTTCAGTGCGGATGCACAATATCATTCGACCTCCAGCGGGAATCTAAAATTAGCAAGCATGGAGGACCTGAACGGGGACTGCGGACAGGCGGCGTAATGTGGGAATGTGAGTTGCCCGGGGAGCTTGCCGAGACAGTCCATGTATTTGCCGTAAACACTATGTCCAGATGGCGCAGTGGTTAACGCAACTGCCTAGCAAGCAGGAGATCCTGGTTTCGAGTCCCTGACCGGGACACAATTTCACTCGTCGCCGCCAATTCTGCATAAAGTCTCGATTCAGATGATATCATCTGTTCCTTCCCTTTCCTCTTTCTTTCTCCCCCTCCACCTTCAATGTACGCCAGCAAGATTAAGTTGCGAGTAGGATTCAAAACTGTAGTTTAAACTATGTGGGGAGGATATTACAACACTTACTTTTCGTCTTTCGCATATGGTCTCATTTTCGGTTTCGACAAATTGTTTGACATGTATAGGGTTGGGTAAATGGATTTTAGCTGTTGCAGTTACGCCTCCTCTTCATGCCACTCTCCACGTGAAGCGCTGTTATTGTTCTACACGCTATTTCATTTAACAAAATATTCATAGATTCACAAATATGGCAACAGCTGTTATAACCATTTCGCCAAATCAACGACTATTGTGAAGTAGCAGCTATATATAATCATCTTACCACAAGGAACTTAATCTCAATAAATAAACAGCTTCTGTGGAAAGCTGATATGAAGACTCTACATAAATCAACAGAAAATACGTCGAGCACTTGGCAAATACCAATGACAAATACTTCCAGCAAAACAACAGTCCGAAGCTCAAGGAAGAAACTGTTCGCCGGAGAGTGGTGGTCCGAGGGTGGGCCTATTCAGCGTAACAGTTCAAGTGGAACTTAAAACAAATCCTTTCAAAATAATATATTCCTGAACTTAACAAAGTGGTCATTCAGCTCCAGCTCTAGCTAGCTGTGCTAGGACAATACGCATGATTTGTTGTAAGGTAGATTATGATTAATAGTATCGTTCGCCATTGATTCGCTCACGACGAATCACGGAGCAGTGTTGAAAGACTCGACTGGAGGGTTGAACGGTGTGAAGTTGTGTTGACTGAAGAACGCCAATTCTATCTTGGTAGTAGACATGGGCTTTCGGAAAATGTCAGGTAGCGCCACGTCACTGAGGTCCAGAGGCTACGACAATCGTCCACATCTGGTGTTTGTTGGTGTGGGATATTTCACATACCCGGCGGGGACAGGGATTTCCTCTGTCTCGTGATGACTAGGTGTTGTGTGATGTCCTTAGGTTAGTTAGGTTTAAGTAGTTCTAAGTTCTAGGGGACTGATAACCATAGATATTAAGTCCCATAGTGCTCCGAGCCATTTGAACCATTTTTGATATTTCACAGTCCAGGATACAGCCGTCATCCAGTACACACTGTTGCTGAACTTACAACGTTACGGACAGGTGCGCTTCCAACAGAACAATGACTACACACACACATTTCGTTTTACTCCTATATGCACCCTAGGTCTCAAGTCCTCTGACCAGTACGATTTGTCCCACTCCGAACATGGTGGAAAGATACCTGCTCCGGTTTTCGTTACCGATCCCTCCTAATGATCAGCTAAGACAATTCGTGCAAGAGTATCTCATTAGATGGTAGCCGACGCCTGTATGGTCGTATCTGCACTGCGACGTGCTACCGATTAAACTTTGGCGGCACAACAATGAAACACGCGACATACACGTTGAGATGCGTGTAGATAAGAAAAATGGTCTCTTCATCCGCAACCCGTCCGGGAGTTGCCTATCCGCATCCGCAACTCACTTATCCGCATCCACCGATATTAAAATTTTGTAAACTCCTTCAATTTATTCGGCTCGTCGGACCTCTGACGGTAGGCTTGTGCTTGGTCTGAATTTTCGTCTGCTGCTGTTAGAATTTCATTCCACTGACTAAACATATAAAATCTACTCCTGGTCACATTTTAACAAAACAAAACCTGTCATATTCTTGACGAATCCCCCAAGTTATAAATTTCTGTCGTAGTTACTGAAAACGATTTTGTGCATCTTTCTGTGGACTATTTCCACAACACTGAACGTCGAATGAAGTCGTTAGATGTTGTCATCGCTCACTGTATACTGTCAGATTTTCATACGTAGACTAAAACACAGCAATATTAAAATATGTTAACGTGCTACACTTTCCAATGTTATGAGCGTTGCGTTGTGTCTTCGATAAATATTTAAGAGACATGTTTAGGCATTTACAGATTTTATACTGACCACTACTACTTAATGACTTAAACAAAAACATCAGTCAGGGCAATAGGGCAAGAACTATTGTTCCAAACGATAGAATGTCCTAGATTAGACGCCATGACGCTGCATGCAGCTTTCAGTAATTGCATAAGTGACAGCTGACAATGCAAACGGAACAGAAATGACTCAGGCATAAGACTGTTGCCGATACGTCTGAAATAGGAAGTATGTAAGTTATGCGCGGAAAAGGAGGAACGGAGTATTTTGCTATATTTAGCCGTTGCTGGTATAAGTAAAACGTCTACCCTCCACAGGGTATTGGACATTTCTTGGCTGGTTTAAAAGAGTGGGGAAGGGACCAAACTATGAGGTCATCGGTCCCTTGTTCCTGATAAAACAATGCCACAAGTGTGAGAATAAAACAGACGAGACATATAACACAAAACGGAAAGAAAGGAAAAACCACAAGAACGAAGGAAAGGCAACGAACACTACAAGGAACAAAAGAGCACAAGAAAACAACAGGGAGACGCTAGAAACAGAAGAGAGTAGAACAAGACAGCAGATTACAGTGGCTGGCCGACCAAGAGAATAAAAATGAAAAGCCAGCCACTCTGCACCACATTAAAACCTCCACCCTAAAAGCACTAGGTTCGAGGACACAGAGGAACAAAGGACATACGCTAAAACTTAGATCAAATGATAAAACCCACCCTCACGAATAAAACGTAAAACTAAATCAGCCAGTGTGGCGTTGTAAGATAAAATGAGCGGCAACGAATCGCGTTCGTGCCAATTTAAGTTATTCGTAATTGTAATCCGTAAGTATTTAGTTGAATTTACAGCCTTTAGATTTGTGTGATTTACTGTGTAACCGAAATTTTAGTACTCATGTGGATGACTTAACACTTTTCATTATTTTGAGTCAACCGCCGTTTTTCGAACCATACAGATATCCTGTCTAGATCATTTTGCAATGAAGACACCATATTTCCTTTTTTTAGCCACAACGTGATAAGTTTTGCGGATATCTGCATCCGCTCAGAGCACTACACAGAGAAAACGCCTGCGGAGCACACGAATGTCCTGAAGCAGTCCGAAATGCGTATGTGTTTCTGACTTCATCTTCAGCGCGTTTGGTGCACACACTACTTGAATCAGACGGAGGCAGGACACAGCCAAAGCATTTGGATGACGCTACTAATGGTCGGATAACTGGTAGGTCAGAGTGCAGTCCAAGTCACTGTGAGGTTAGGTGACTTTCGAAAGCCGCCTGTTGCGTCATCTCAGAGACTACACAGGATTTGATGAGAGAGAGGAAACATTCTGCTGCAGCAGGGGCAAGTTTTCAGTGCACACATTACAGCCGTGCCTTGTTGGATCACGGACCCCGAGACGCAGGGACGTGGGAAAAGCTGCCAGAAAATGCCTTCAGGGCGCGTGCGAGCGGCAGTGCAACGGAGACGCGGCGCCGCAGAGTGGTTCGTGCTGAGAGCCACTTTGCACCCGCGTCCCGCCGGTCAAAGCGACCGCTACTGCGTGACCGGCCGCAGTCCGTCGTGAGGAAGCGTCGATTGCCTCGGGACATGCCCGTCTGCCGCTCACATGCAAGAGCTGTTCGGCGATCGCTTTCCTTGTGGCAGGGAAACCACGACGTAACCTGTCTGCAACGAGTGCACACCAGCCCGTCGCCGCACTGCGCGGCCAGAACCAGCGTCTACGACCCTTCGAGCCCGTAATTGCCAACAGCTGCCCAAGGAGAAAACAGGAAACATAGACTACCGTTATGCAAGTGAAAGTCTCCTGTCATACGAAGTAGGAAATGAGTCTGCTTCGCTAACACATCCTGTCGTGTGTACGACGTACGCGTAACTCCAGCTCGAGAGCGATTGTGTAATTACCCTCCGGCAGTACAACTTTCTATTCGTTGTCGATCCGCAAAAGCCATTAAAATTCGACATGGAGGCTAGGAATTCTCTTAATGCTCAATACTTTAAGTTATCTTTTCCATTTAAGAACAGATGCTCACTGTAGGTCAGCTCAGAGTAGTGCGGGATAGATTGTGATGCAAGAACTTTTTTTGTGCGATGCAAAATATAATATACAGTTTTCGGTTGCTTCCGCTATTATTAAAACGAACATGCAAGCCTTTTCTAACTGTTTTATGTCACAATCGCCCATTTTTGTGATATCCGATAAGCTTTTCAGGTCTACCTTCACAAAACGTTGTTTCGTCTATATCTGCTCATTGAATAGTCGTTCCCTAGATATTACCGCGACGTAGGGCATACAAACGCATGTATAATAGATTAAACAAGGAAATGGCCTAACGGCGGTCAAATGTTTATACTAAATCCCGTCCTATATTAACATTATTGTAGGACCTCTTGCAGGAAAGATTAATCGACATCGAGGTCAACGAAGTCAGAGCAGAAGCTCGGATTGGCGGAATGTTGGGAAAGGAAATCGGCCGTGACCATTTTAAAAGAAACCACGCCGGCATTTGCCGTAAACGATTTAGGGAAACCACGGAGAACGTAAGTCGGGGTAGTAGAGCGGGAAATTGAACCACAGTTCTCCCAAAAACTAGTCCAATGTGCTAACCACTGCGCAACAACGATCGGTGGTAGAATCTTTATGTCTTCACCACTATTCGTAGTTGCGGAAAATGTTCTGTGAACAGCAGGAATAATAACTATAAACCTTAAGCAGAAGATTATGGTCTTAATACTGACTGCCAGCTTAAATGATTCCGATGAATTACGCAAACAGAAAAAAGAAAGTTGCAGAGTTATAAGGTCATCCTCTCATTCTAACCTCCAAAATCCAAGTGTTGTTTTCCGTGAAAGATGAAAATTGTCGCTCCAATATAAGAGAACGAGTTTTGAAGGTTACCTTGTCAACGGCGTTTATCTGTAGGTGTAGTCTGAAAGAGACAGACGTTTAGGCTAAATTTTACTCCGTGTGGCAGCATCAGGATCATCAAAGATGCGTTCGTTGACTAGTGGATGGTTGGTGCATGTGAAAGGTACACAGACCACAACATGGCTGCACAGCTGGATGTAATAATATTCTCGAAGACCCTGTGCCCCTGTTGAGCAAAGCTTGGGAACCGCCAGTGTGAAGTAACTGAGCCACACTGACGCTGCATGTCGGGACTGATGAGAATAAGCGGAACGTGGGAGCAAGAGCCGCAAACCGACGGGCCAGTCACGCAGACCCACTGACTGCCTGCGGCAATTTGCCGTCCGCCTCACGTGAAAGCTCTCTCTCTCTCTCTCTCTCTCTCTCTCTCTCTCTCTCACACACACACACACACACACATACACACACACACACACACACACACACACAAAGCGTATGCCCCTAGGCAATCAAGCTGCAGCCGCAATTGTGGACAGCGCGCACTTCCTCGTTTCTTGCACGGGCCACTCACACGACCGGTACATCTACATCTACATCTACATCCGTACTCCGCAAGCCACCTGACGGTGTGTGGCGGAGGGTACCCTGAGTACCTCTATCGGTTCTCCCTTCTATTCCAGTCTCGTATTGTACGTGGAAAGAAGGATTGTCGGTATGCTTCTGTGTGGGCTCTAATTTCTCTGACTTTATCCTCATGGTCTCTTCGCGAGGTATACGTAGGAGGGAGCAATATACTGCTTGACTCTTCGGTGAAGGTATGTTCTCGAAACTTTAACAAAAGCCCGTACCGAGCTACTGAGCGTCTCTCCTGCAGAGTCTTCCACTGGAGTTTATCTATCATCTCCGTAACGCTTTCGCAATTACTAAATGATCCTGTAACGAAGCGCGCTGCTCTCCGTTGGATCTTCTCTATCTCTTCTATCAACCCTACCTGGTGCGGATCCCACACTGCTGAGCAGTATTCAAGCATTGGGCGAACAAGCGTACTGTAACCTACTTCCTTTGTTGTCGGATTGCATTTCCTTAGGATTCTTCCAATGAATCTCAGTCTGGCATCTGCTTTACCGACGATCAACTTCATATGATCATTCCATTTTAAATCACTCCTAATGCGTACTCCCAGATAATTTATGGAATTAACTGCTTCCAGTTGCTGACCTGCTATTTTGTAGCTAAATGATAAGGGACCTATCTTTCTATGTATTCGCATCACATTACACTTCGCTACATTGAGATTCAATTGCCATTCCGTGCACCATGCGTCAATTCGCTGCAGATCCTCCTGCATTTCAGTACAATTTTCCATTGTTGCAACCTCTCGATACACCACAGCATCATTGCAAAAAGCCTGAGTGAACTTCCGATGTCATCCACCAGGTCATTTATGTATATTGTAGGCGCTGTGCGAGGGCTCCCGACGATGTGCATACCTTGGCGTGGTAATTATCAAAAATGCGAAGTGTACATGCAATAGTGCTTCAGAATCACCCGGAACGATTTTCACTTACGCGACATTGTGATACTAATTGGTTAACGATTTTATTTTAATTAATTATCTTTTATTTCTGAAAGTGCAATCAAACTCGTATCTTTCTGAACGTAACCTCTTAATTACTTTTCTACTTAGTCACGATCGTAGCCATTAACTACTCGAACAAATAAAATCCGCAACTACATTTCGCCCTCTCTGTCAACAACATTTTTTGTAATGAAAAGAATAAAAATAGATGGAATTATTTTTGGAATTATAGCAAACCAGTGGATATGTGAACGTCAGTCTCAAAATTTTACTAAAGTCGTGTTTTTTTTTCTTTTCATAAAAAGTTACCTTTGACATCTCGCAGTTCTACGCAACGCAGCAACTTCTCAAATAATATGATATGCCTTCTTGGGTAAGTTATTCAGCGACGATTCACATCCATGAACAGACGCTCCCGGCGGCTATTAATGATGCCCTCGAATTGTTTCTTTAGACTTTAGAGAGAGAAAAATCGAGTGGCACTAGGTCCGAATTGTATGGTCGACGCAGAAGTGGCTGGATTCGGACTATTAAAGAAATGCTTGTGTTTTCCCTGGTCTTTAACCGTAACTTTCTGATGTTGCATAAAACAAAATCTCACGTAAACTGCCTATGCCCAATTCTCCTACATCATTTCTAACTTGTTAGTGCAGTCTAACATGCGGTTACGGCCCGAAAATTTTCAAATGTGATTGTGGCAATGTGTCAACTTTCTAACAACCTAATGGACAACATTATTCTGTCCACATTTCCAGCTCTATTCACATGACTGAACTAATATTATGAAAGACGATATAGAAATATTAGTGTGGCTAAACCTCCAGGTCAAAATGGTAAGTAGTCGTATTTCACGATCAAATGCGGTGTAGAAAATCGATTATGACTTAATGAAATTAATATCAAACATTCCTTGACAGAAAATCAACTACACGAGAAGTTGTTTGCTTCTGTGTTGTGTTTTGTGGTCCCCATGGTTTACATATTTTCCTGTACTAAATACTTTCATCTAAAATAATAGCGCCCGCCCGGTTAGACCGCACGGCTTTCCGGGCGGGAAGGAGCGCCGGTCCCCAGCACGAATCAGCCCGGCGGATTTGTGTCGACGTCCGGTGAGTCGGCCAGTCTGTGGATGGTTTTTAGGCAGTTTTCCATCTGCCTCGGAGAATGCGGTCTGGTTCCCCTTATTCCGCCTCAGCTATACTATGTCGGCGATTGCTGCGCAAACAAGTTCTCCACGTACACGTACACCACCGGTACTCTACCACGCAAACATAGGGGTTACACTCGTCTGGTGTGAGACGTTCCCTGGAGGGTCCACCGGGGGCCGAACCGCACAATAACCCTGGGTTCGGTGCGGGGCGGCGGAGGGGTGAAGTGGACTGCGGTAGTCGTCGAGGGGTTGTGGACCATTGCGGCTGCGGCGGGGACGGAGCCTCTCCGTCGTTTCCAGATCCCCGGTTAACATAACATAAAATCGGTAGTAACCAATGTAAAGACAGCGGAACAGTATGTTTCTTGGTGCAGTGAGCGTCCTCTTTGACACTAAAACAGAGCTCCTCCTTGAGTGTAGGCGTACATCCAGATATATTTTCAAGACAATTTATAGAATTTATTCGTTTTCTGAATTCAACCAGTAAAACACCACGATTGACGCAATATAATAATATAACACTGTAGCTGTTAATGAGTACATTATGACAGCATTTAAAACTTTTAAATTGTATGAAATTTTGAAAATAAAAATGTTGCCCCTGGAAGCCGTGAGATTAGCAAGCTGCAACTGGATCGGGTCCTGGGATGGTAATGGAGACACGGGAGTGTGGCGCGGTGTTCACACAGGAGAGCGTGCCGGCGCGGACTGTACCGGCAGCCATAAAACAGCGTTATTCGTGTAGCCGTAGCGGGAACAAAGGCGGTGGGCGTGCGGCGCCGCAGGGACCCGCCGCGGGACCTGTTGCCGCCCCGTGTCCCAGCCGCGAGCCTTTGCGCCGATGCGCTCGTTCCGGCAGTCGCTCCCTGCAAGGCTTCCCTTCCCGTCCACACGCCTTTGCGGCTGTGTGTTGTTCTGTCTGTGCAGCCCTGCAGTCGTCTTTCTATGATTTCACGGCGATCGTAAAATTTAATGGAGGAGCTGGAAATTTTTTTGCATCACTAATAGAACGAGAAATTCTCAGTGACAAGTAGCAGATGTTTTTTTCTGTATGCAATAGTTATAATCATCTATAAATATGTTTTTATCTCTTCGTCCACGCCACTCAGTATTTGCAACAAAATAGTATAAAATAGAATACAAAGCATAATCGATAATTAAGTAGTCAGCGGTGTTACTGACAGAAGTTATGATGTGAATAATATAATCAACAAAAAACGGAACAACTCTGTTTTCGAACTCTCGGAGAAGCCATCCTGTCTTAATATCTGTGTAACCATTTTGATCTTACGTAAACTAGAGTGATTGGCTGCGACTGTGTGAATTTCTGCGAAATGAACGGGGCACATACCGGTATTTGAGACAAAAATTACTATTTCATGACATAAGCGTGAAAAATCACAAGATTTATGTTTTCCGATTGCAGTAACACCATGAGCAAGATGGATAGAACAACAAAGACGTAGAAGTCGCATAAAATACCAACGTAAATAGCTGCACTTGAAAATGGGAATAAAATTCTTGAAAGAAATCGTGATATGCGTCAAAAAACACAACTGGAACAGTGTTTAACTATTTAAACGTTGATGACACATTTGCAAGGTTTCTAAAAAAATCGATGATGGTGGTGGTGAAAGAAATCACGTAATTTCGTTTTTTCGACTATTTATGACTCTTCAAATTTGACGATGCTGGTACTGATTCCGCATTTAACATTTGACGATGCCACTATGGCTGCAGTACATTAGGACTTTGTATTTATGAAACAGGTATGCCTCTTTATATTTAAAGCGCACAAATGTACATATTGTCAGTACTACTTTTCATTATGGTCTATGTATTGTTTTTAAGCTGTAGACAATCTGCGAGTGTATTTATGTTTTTCCCATTTTGCTGCAGATCTGATGGTGGTCATTAAAAATCGAAACCGGTAATCTGTTAACAAAAAGTTTTTTCTGTGTGTGTGTGTGTGTGTGTGTGTGTGTGTGCGTGCGTGTGTGTGCGTGCGTGTGTACCTTACGGGCGCTCGACGTCAACACTACTTAAACTAACTTACGCTAAGAACAACACATACACCCATGCCCGAGGGAGGACTCGAACCTCCGGCGGGAGGGGCAGCTCAATCCATACATGGCGTCTCAAACCGTGCGACCGCTCAATGCCGTTTCGACGATGCAAGTAACTAAGTTCTCAACGTTATTCTCATTGCATACAAATATTTACAAACAATAATTTGTTAAGTACAGTGAGAGATCATTACAAGGACATCACACTGTCAAAATATTCAGTTGGGGTACGCACTGATATTGAACATTTAAATGTGTGTTACTGTTGTACTAAACTATGAGTGAATATTCAGAAGAAGATTATGCTAAAGAATCAGTTCCTAAAGGGGTCACATATTTGTCTTTTTAAAGAAAGCTGCTGTTATTTTTTTACAAAATTTAGTTGACAATTTTAAACAATAAATAAAAATGTCGTGTGACTAGGGCCTCCCGTCGGGTTGATCGTTCGCCGGGTGCAAGTCTTTCGATCTGATGCCACTTCGGCAACTTGCTCATCGATGGGGATGAAATGAGCGGAGAAAATCTCCTACCCAGCCGGGAATCGAAACAGGGCCCTTAGGATTGACTTTCTGTCGCGCTGACTACTCAGCTACCGACGGCGGACATTTTAAAGAAATGGAAGGACGTGGGAAGTGGAGGATCTAGTTATGAATGAAAGACTACGAATATTGTAGGACACTGCCTCACCGGACAACGAAATACGGCAGTAAATGTTGTAGAGGAACTGCCTGGATAAGCCAAACAGTAAATTCCAAAGAAAATACTTTGTCGACAGTGCTATAACTCAGCGCTGTAATTCCAGTCTTCAGTGAGCGCAGCAGTACAATTAGCAGAGATAATGTTGTCATCTTTAAACTCCAAGCTCTCTTACCAGCATAAAGTAATGTGTACTGATTTATTACGTGAAACTCCCAATGAATTATTGAACACCCTGTTTGTGTAGCATAACTTTGCGAGGCATCGTATCTTTGACAGCTGCAGCGCCTTAACATCTTCATGACACTGTAGGGATGCAAAGTTTCACCATTCAGTCATTTGTTTCACTTTAATCGAAGCTGGTGTCTGCCGAAACCCATAATACCGTTTTATCCTAGTTGGTGTCTGCCAAAACCTACAATAACGGCAAACAAAGAGTTTGTTATTCTGAAATGATTCTTTTCACATGAACGTAAGCACGAAGTGATATTATTCCGTGCTGCCATTTTCTGCTAAGGGCCGGGTGAAATACAGAAACTCATTTGGAGCTGAAGAAGGCGCTTTCGCCAAAGCAAATCTTATTGGTCAAGATCCAGTGAACCCGCACACAAAGGGCTGTGTACTGCTGGACAAGCACACTGGCAAAACTAAATACCTCGAATACAGGTATTGTGCCACGCGTATCAGTTTGGACAATGAGTCTAAGCGGCACCGGCGGTCTTTCTCAATAAATTCTGAAAACTTTCCACATGGTGACAGCCAACCGTAGATTGCAGGCAATGCATTTGGTAACTTCGTTTCTCACGAGCCAGGCGTTTCACAGACTACACCCGTTTGAATGGTATGACATCATCGTTGTGAAAGGATTCCCAGCCCCGCTCACTCAAAGAGGCGCTCACTCAATACGCGTGGCGCCGGTCACGTGAGAAATTCAACTGTGTCAGATCGGGTCCTGTGAAAAGTGGATAGTAGAATGAAGGAAGGTCGCCATAGTCATGACGCTGGTGGGTTACGCATTATCCGCGGCAAACAACGAACATTCTCGCGGAGTTTCACATACCACGATGGTATAATTGTTGAGCAGATTTTTCCTTCTAGCACATGTTTATTTCCGCATCACTGTTAACAAGAGTTGGCTATCCGAAAAAGTACTTAGTAGAAAATGACAAAATTATGTCCGAATTATTTAACAGAACTTAGCTAATGGCACTTCAGCAAAGTGTCATGGACGAACTAAACAAAATTCAATATCAGTGCGTACGGCACACAACCAGTATATATAAAAAAAAGGCCACTTCTTTTCTTCTCGCTTTAAACGAAATACCTTATTCAGGAAATCGAAATACAAACACTTGGGCCATGAATTACGTGTTTCCCGTCTTTGTTTTGAAGCTAGCTGATGGAAAATGTTAGGAGAGAAAAATGATTGAAAACAATTAAGTAAATTTGGCTTTTCCAAAGGAACTCAACTACATAATATGCTACATCAATCGGCAACGAATTTATGCTATGTTCACAAGCAGGCTGTGTTTTGGCAAATACACCAATGAAACGCCAACAAATGCAAAAATTATGTATACTGAGTGACGAGTCCTTAACACTGAGCCACTGGCTAAACAAATGTTCCCGTGTATTGCAACTGCTGAAATCATGACATGAACACGTGAGTAAAAACAAACCAGAAACAGCACCTCAGTGATACCTTTTCACATGGATTGCCAGGCCTCGGATGTGTAATGTCGCGTCTGAAAACTAAAATGTGCAACAATATTACAGAGTCACTTTTTTTTAACTAGTCATTTTCTCCCAGTGCCACAAGCGTGGTGTCGTGCGACATTACCTTCAGGCTCGACGGCGCTTCAAACAGCAAGGTGTAAGAAAAAAACTAAGGCCGCAGTTCAGAAGTTCATATGAGACTTACGGTGTGTTAATGAAGACACACTGGCAGCACACTTCAGCACAGTTCCGCCCAACGCCGCCGTGGGCGTGTTGTATCATGTGAAGGTCGTCACGCGTTCCGTTACTCACAGCTCACAGCTCACTCGTTCTTTTGATGTCTGTGCGACGGGAGGTCAGACCCTCGACGCTCAGAGTTGAAATCACCAAGTTCTCTCATTGGTGTCATGGGTGGCTAATGAAAACATTACAGACACACCACCCTTCAGAATCGAAGAGAAAAAGACCCAGCTGGTGGCATAAACCGCATGAATGAAACCATCCCTTGCTTTGGAGCATTCATTTCCACACATTTCGCAGTCCAAAACGACAGTCTGCAACTGCGATGTGCAACAGGACGATTTTCTTGACGACCTTTGCACTTTCCAAAAGATTTAACCGTTCTCTAAGGGCATCGTGATGCTCTGATATACAGACTAGAACAACTAAGCACCGTTCAAAATCATTCAGCGAAAATTAAACGCGATTCGAAGCATAAAAGGGCATTTATGCTTTCTCACACCTCCGTTTCCGCATCCTTCTGTGGCGTGTATACAGGAGGAATGTGACTTCGATACAAGCGTGAATAAAACGGCAAAGGATCGATCTAATACACCCCAGCTCAGCAATACCCTAGATGCCCCCTTCGCATCTTTGTTGAGCACTTTAAAAATGGCCATGTACAAAAACACCCTTTCACAGTTTCCTAGGTGCCGGTGGAATAGGCAATCCTGTCGACACCCCTCAAATTTCGCCAGCCAGGGTTAGTGCAACGACATAGCACCATTCAGCTGTTTAGTTTCAACGCAGAAGCAAATCATCCTGCAGGCAGCTCTTGCACAGTGAGGAGTGTTTCCCACTCCTGTTTTTAACAGCGTTTTCGGAGCGTGGTAAGGATTCCATAAATAACTATGTTTGCCTTAGGCTCTGGCTCGTTCAGCACAGAAGAGGTGGATTGTTTATTTTTGTTTTACTGTATTATGGTATGGAGACAGCTGTCCTTCACTGAGAGTAGCCAAGCCGTTCCTCTGTCTGGAGATGGCAGGTCAGTGCAGTAACACTGACAGACTCATCTTATCATGCGCCGTCCAAGTCCAGGCCATTGCCACTGCACTACACTGTGGG